>NW_024881767.1:0-517500 GCF_019059575.1 Amphibalanus amphitrite | reverse complement strand
AAACATCCAGCTTCCGCAGGTATGGACGGTAGCAACCGGCTTGGGGAACTTTAATGGACACGAGATTGTTCTGTGAACGACACCGTTTTTGTTGCCTTATGACATGTCGACTGCCGTGCAAAGGCAAAAACTAGTATTTGAGGTCAGACTCCGACCTCACATAGAAGTTTTTGTCTTTGCACGGCAATTGGGGAGGCCGTTCTCCCACCCTGCCGGCCTGTGGACGGCAGCCGCGCCTGACCGCTGCCGCTAATTGTCGGCTGGCGCTCTGGCAGGAGCTGGTCGACTGCGTGGCCTCGCTGCACGCGCGTCCCGGCGCTGTCGGCCAGCTGTCCGAGGCCATGTCGCGGCTGGCCAGCCTCTCCGTGGACCTGCAGGACAGCCTCGACGAGCTGGAGACCCTCCTTAAGGTAGGCACGCACCGCCGCACACGGCGCCACTGACGAGCGCCGCCACTAATGGCTGGGTGGGAACCTTTGTCGACACGCTGGTATTGTTTTTCTTCTTCTTTAGTCACGGTATGTTTCAGGTGCTGCTTGTTTAAGCACCCCACTAGCCGCCAAAAACATGTCAAGATCTTTGGACCTTAATTTGTCCTGTGCTGCCGAATATCCTCCGCTAAATGCTCATTTTGCATTATGCAGCTTGCCTCTATCTTTCCACTGAAGGTCTGTCTGACTGTGACCGGGGCGCCGCTGTCTGACTGTGACCGGGGCGCCGCTGTCTGATTGTGACCGGGGCGCCGCTGTCTGATTGTGACCGGGGCGCCGCTGTCTGATTGTGACCGGGGCGCCGCTGTCTGATTGTGACCGGGGCGCCGCTGTCTGATTGTGACCGGGGCGCCTCTGTCTGACTGTGACCGGGACGCCGTCCTGTCTGACTGTGACCGGGGCGCCGCTGCGCGGACAGGAGGAGGAGGAGCGGGCCAAGGAGCACGCGGCGGCGCTGGGCGGCCGCTGTCCGCCGTCCATGATCACGGCCGAACTGCGCCGCGAGTTCGCCAAGTACCGGGACGCGCACCGGCACGCGGCCGAGTCGGACACAGCGCTGCAGCGCGCCATCTCGGCGCACCTGCCGCACCTGACGCTGCTCAGCGGACCGCTGGAGGCGCTGGAGGCGCAGCTGCCCTCCGTGCTGCCCGTGGTGCAGCGGCCCGAGGCGGCCGCCGCCATCGGCGAGCTCCAGCGGATCGTGGACAAGGTCAGAGAGCCGGGAGAGACGGTGGGAACTCATCGGTAGAGGACCGAGGTAACCGATACAGGCGCCATCAAATCGCCAGTCCTAACTTACGGCCTCTGCCCAACTCCAGCATACGGCATATTTCGAAGGAAAGAAAAAGAAAACGCAATCACATGGTAGCCGTTCTTGGCATGGTGGCTGAAACAGTCATATGAGTGCGTCTTCAGACCCTTAAATGCGCCTCTGTGGCGAGTGTCCAACTGCAGCGAAGGGGTACGCCCTCTGATGGTCCCCTCTGATGGTCCCCTCTGCCCGTCCCGTCCCCTCTGACTGTGTCCCCCTCTGACCGTGTGCCCCTCCCCCCTCTGACCGTGTGCCCCTCCCCCCTCTGACGGTGTGCCCCTCCCCCCTCTGACGGTGTGCCCCTGCCCGGCGGCACCAGGTGGAGCAGATGCGCCGGCAGCGCTCCATGCTGACCAGTCACCTGCGGGACGCCGTCCACGGTGACGACATCACGCGCCGCGTGGTGACGCGCGCCGGTGACGACGTGGGCGCCTTCATCGAGCGCGAGCTGGACAAACACCGTAAACAGGTCGGGACGGCCGGCAGACGGAGAGGGGGCGATGGGCGCCGCGGCTCAGCCGGCGGGACGGCGGACGGCCAGGGGGCCATTGGTGCCGCCTGGAGAACGGGCGTCGAGCGGCGGGGCGGGGTTTGGGGTGGGGTAAGGAGGCAGAAAGCAGGGAGGGAGTCCATAATATTCCTTCCTTTTCACCACTCAATATGTGGCGCTTTTCGGTCCGTTTTCTTATGGGCAGCCTTTTTGTTTTTTATGTTAGATTTGTATCAGCTGCCGCTGACGCCGGCTGTGTATAGCGGTACCAGCCGCTGACGCCGGCTGTGTATAGCTGCACCAGCCGCTGACGCCGGCTGTGTATAGCTGCACCAGCCGCTGACGCCGGCTGTGTATAGCTGCACCAGCCGCTGACGCCGGCTGTGTATAGCTGCGCCAGCCGCTGACGCCGGCTGTGTATAGCTGCACCAGCCGCTGACGCCGGCTGTGTATAGCGGTACCAGCCGCTGACGCCGGCGCCTCTGTTCGCCAGGCGGCGGTGATCGAACAGAACCTGACCGCCCAGGAGAACATCCTGCGCGCGCTGACCGAGGCCAACGCGGCGTACGCGCCCACCCGGCAGCTGGTGGCCGACCTGGTGGCGCAGCGCGAGGCGCGCGTGGCCGACCTGCTGACGTCGCACCGCGCGCTGGACGAGCTGCTCCAGAAGGGCGACCAGGGCGTCCAGTTCTACACCAAACTGCAGGTCAGCTGTGGGCGCCGCGGGCGGGTGCGGGACCGGGGGATGGGGCGGGGGTATAGGGACCATCACCGCGGCTTGAAACAGTTTGGCGAACAACCCTTGGTCTAATTTTGTATGAACTTACAATAGCTGACTCGAAACGGCGATTTGTAGACTACAGTGTACGTACACCCATACATGGACGTGCTTTTCGTTACTTTATTCAGGCCTGAAGCTGGGCAATGGGCTGGGCCCGTTCTCACCCCCTTCTGTCTCTCGTTACCCAGGAGAGCGTCAGCAAGCTGCTGACCCGCGCGCGCAGCGTCTGTAAGGTGCAGCAGGAGGAGCGCTCGTCGGCGCTGCCGGCCTCGTCCGCCGGCGCCGGGTCGGGTCCGACGCCGGCCAGCGCCCCCAGCGCGCCGGCCGGCGGTCCGCGGCTGCGCGACTACCTGGCGGCCGGCTACCGGGCCGGCGAGACGCCGCCGCGGCAGCGCCCCTCGCCGCTGGGCTCGGAGCAGAGCGAGCCGGGCTGCCGCGGCGCCGCCGCCGGCTCCGTGGCGCCCTCCGCGCCCGGCTATGCGGCCCAGATGGCCCAGTACATGAGCGCCCCCTCGCCGGCTCCGGCGCCGGCGGCGGCGGCTGCCCGCGGTCCCGAGTCTGGTGGGTACGCCGCGCAGATGGCCCAGTACATGACAGCCGGCCACCGGGCGGCGGACGGCGCCGACCGGCAGCGGGCCGGGTACGGCCAGCCGGCGGCGACTCAGAGCGGCGGGTACCCGCCGGTCCACGGGCCCGCCCCGCCCAGCGCCGGCTACCCCGGGGCTCAGAGTCAGGCTGCGGCCGGCTACCCGCCGTCTCAGGGCCAGGGGACGGGCGGCTACCCTCACCAGAGCCAAGGAGGTCCGCCTGGAGGCTATCATCCTCAGAGCCAGGCGGCGGCGGCTGGAGGCTATCATCCTCAGAGCCAGGCGGCGGCGGCTGGAGGCTATCCTCAGAGCCAGACGGGCCCCCCTGGAGGCTATCCTCTGAGCCAGACGGGCCCGGCGGGAGGCTATCATCCTCAGAGCCAGACTGGCCCGGCGGGAGGCTATCCTCAGAGTCAGGCAGGTCCCTCTGGAGGCTACCAACATGAGGCCCAGGCGGGACCGGGCGTACCAAACGGCATTGCGGGCCCGTCACCGTCTCCCAGCCCCGTCTTTTCGCGGCCGCCCGGCCCGCAGAACCCTCCTGGGCAGCCGACTCCGGCCTCGTCCGGCGCCACCGCCGCGCCAGTGCCGTCCACGGGAGCAGGCTACATCAACGACCCGTACCTGTCCTACTACGGCGGCGGCGGCTACACCTCCTGGACGCCCTACCAGACGTTCTCGCGGCCCGTGGGTGACAGCCGGCTGCAGGTGGACAACGCCTGCGCGCGTCGCCCGATCGCCTCTTACGCGCAGACGGGCGCCACCCACTCGCACAGCGTGCTCTCGTCGGCGGCGGCGGGCACCGGCTCGGGCCAGGCGGCCACCTCCGGGCCGGCGGCGCCCTTCTACACGCCGCCGCGTCTGACAGCCTCGGGCGGGGCGCAGACGGCCATCCGACCGTCGGGCATCGCGCCGTACGCGCTGGCCACCGGGTACGCGCCAGCCGGCACCCCGCCGCGGCCCGCCGCCCCACCGCAGGCCGGCCAGTACGCAGCCTACGGACCGGGCGCGTCCGGCGCCGGCCACCAGCAGCCGGCAGCCTACCCCGGCGCCCAGCAGGCTCAGACTCCGCTGTCGGCGGCCACGTCCAGCGCGCCGGCCCCGTACAGCGGCGCGCCGGCCCCGTACGGAGGCGCGCCGGCCGGCCAGGCCCCGTACAGCGGCGCGCCGGCCCCGTACGAAGGCGCGCCGGCCTCTCAGAGCCCGTACGGCGCCACCCAGCCGGCCGGCGGGGCACAGCGGCAGCCGATGGGGCCGGGTCAGTCGCCGTCCCCCGGAGGGTACGGTGGCCAGCAGCCGCCGCAGGCAGCCGGGCACCAGCAGCACCCCGGGTACGGGTACTCGCAGCAGCAGTACCAGCACCCTCAGCCGCAGTACCCAGCTGCCGGGCAGTGGCCATACCCGGCCACTGGACAACAGCAGCAGCAGCAGCAGCAGCAGCAGCAGCCTGGTGTCCAGCAGCAGCCTGGAGCCAATGCTGGGCAGCAACCGCAGCAGCAGCAGCAGCAGCATCCAGGAGTTAGCGCTGGGCAGCAGCAGCAGCAGCAGCAGCAGTACCCTGGAGCTAGCGTTGGGCAGCAGCAGTATCCTGGAGTCAGTGCTGGGCAGCAGCAGTATCCGGGAGTCAGTGCTGGGCAGCAGCAGTATCCGGGAGTCAGTGCTGGGCAGCAGCAGTATCCGGGAGTCAGTGCTGGGCAGCAGCAGCATCCAGGAGTTAGCACTGGGCAGCAGCAGCAGCAGCAGTACCCTGGAGCTAGCGTTGGGCAGCAGCAGTATCCTGGAGTCAGTGCTGGGCAGCAGCAGCAGTATCCTGGAGTCAGTGCTGGGCAGCAGCAGCCGCAGCAGTATCCTGGAGCTAGCGCTGGGCAGCAGCAGCCGCAGCAGCAGTATCCTGGAGCTAGCGCTGGGCAGCAGCAGCCGCAGCAGCAGTATCCTGGAGCTGTTCAGCAGCAGCATTTCCCGGGATCCGGCCAGCAGCAGCAACACTATCCGGCCGCCAAGCAGAGTCCACCACACCAGTACTACCCGGTGGCCGGTCAGCAGCAGCCGTCACCGCGGCCCCAGCAGCAGCCGCACCAGCCGCAGCAGCAGCCGCTGCAGCCCCAGCAGCCCCAGCAGCCGCCGCAGCGGCACCCGGCTGCGGCGCAGAGCCTGACCCAACAGCCGCAGCAGCCGCAGCTCCTGCCGGCTCAGAGCAGCGTGTCGGCGCCCGCTCTCAACACGGCCCAGTACATCCAGCCGACTGCCGCGGTGCAGCCCGGGCAGCAGCAGCAGCAGCAGCAACAACAGCAGCCGCCCCAGCAGCAGCAGCAGCAGCAGCAACAACAACAGCAGCCGCCCCAGCAGCAGCAGCAGCAGCAGCAGCAGCAGCAGGCCAAGGTGAGCCACTTATGACATCGCTGAGCCAAGGTGACGTTACTTACGGATGGCTCTCACGGCATTGGCTTAATTATTACATGAGCTGGATTTATGCACTTTTTCAGTTTGATCTGCACCGATTTGTACCCTTCTGTAACGATTGTTATCGTTTTACGCCTGCTTTGTGCTCTTCCGTGCCTGTTTTCCGTGTGCTCTTCTATCGGTGTGTAGTTTTTCCGACTCTGCTGTCTCACGGCGCCCGGTGAGCCGACGTTTGTGTGTGGCTCGGCCCGGCCGTGCGCCAGTAGCGGGCCGCGCCGTCATTGTGGCCCGGTCTGGGTGTGGCTCGGCAGGCGGACCTGGTGTCCCAGAACGCGCAGCTGCTGGCCGGACTCGACCTGTCGGCCCCTGCACTCGCACCCACTCCCACACCGGCCCTGCCGGCGGCGCTGCAGACGCTCCGGCCGGCCTCGACCGGCGTGCAGGTAACGCGGCGCTTCCGTCCCGGGGGCGCTAACACAGCCCGCCAGCGCCGGCGGAGGCGGGGCGGCGGCGTCTGGTGCTGAGGGTGCCCCTTGAACGCCGGTGTAACCTGGGTTACATTCAGCTGGTGCGTTCGTAGTGTGAGTAGCGTGGCTGGGCAGGGTGTACGCGCCGGCGGTTCATTGACGGTGTGCCGGCAGTAGTTCGCTGCTGACCGCCAGCCGTGCTCTGTGACTCTGTGCCACCGCGCGGTGTTCCGTCGACCCTGCTGAGTGTCTCGGTGTTGTTTCACTGGTGCTGTTTCTCAGTGGTCTGTGCCGTCTGCGCAGGCTCCGGTGGCCGGTCAGCCGGTCTCGGCGCCCGCTCCGGCGGCCGCCGGGCCCGGCTCGGGCGTGGACCTGCTGTCGGCGGGCGGACCTTCCGTGGGCGCGCCGCCGCCGCCCGGGCCGGCCGCCCTGCAGCCGCGCGTGGTCACCTCCGAGGCCGAGAGAGAGCGCCGCCAGCAGGCCGACCGGGAGCGGCGCAAACTGTCGGCCGGCGGCGACCCGTACACGGACGCCGACAGACTGCAGGCCTTCGTGCAGGTCCGTCACGACCGGCCCGGGATGCTGCATTGTCACTGCTCTGTGCCGCTGATTGTTTACGAGGTCTGAATGGTGGAGCCTACAATCCACATGTACATGACTGGAGTGCTTGATGGCTAGTTGATGAGCTGTGCCTGGTTGGAGTTATCCCTTTAGTCATGGTAAGCCCGCGCGTTCGGCCGCTGACCCGACCGTTTCCGTGTAGGAGGTGGAGCGGATGGATAAGCTGGTGGCCAGCCTCACCAAGAAGTCGCTGAACGGTCCGACGCCGCTGGACAGCAAGTGGAAGGAGCTGATGGACCAGCAGGAGGTGAGTGAGGTTGTAGACCAGGCTGGACGCGGCTGTGGCACATCTGCAGCGGCGACTCAAAATAGTATACGGAGACAGAGTATGAACATGATATTCTGGTCTTTTATAAGGTCATCTAATTAAGACCTAGCAAAGATAATCCAATAGCATCAGCATTTCATCATATTGTCATTACAGCTATGGATCAGTGAAACGGTGCTCGTATCAGAATAGTGTGTTTCCCTGCTAGATCTCCGTCCGAAGTCGCCCTTCCAAAAGGCTCGTGTGGTACTGATACGGTTCAAACGCACTGCATATGGTAACAAAGGACGTTTTCAGACCTCGGATACGGCGGATGCTGCTGTGAGTGGGAGATTCCAGGACGTAGACCGTAGATTCACCGTCCCCCGGTGTGAGATCGGTCCCCGTGATTTCAGCCGGGCCTGTCGGGGTAGCTGTGTGCTTGGCGCCCGGAACTGGGGGTTTTCCTGTACATTTCCCGCCATCCCCACCGCACACTGTGCAGTTCTTCATTGTGCCGTACGCTTGTGCAAATAACACACTGACTTCTACCTACCTAGGCAGGCATAGAACGTCATGCAGTTGCGCACGGCACTACTGTGAGATCGGAACTTATCGTAGCAACAACTCGATTTGAACCACGCCTTTACGTCAGTGATGCGTGGTTTAAGTGACAAGGCAATCATGTACTTTCATCGTATATACAAAATTGCAATTAATCAGGCTGGTTTGCTATGTCTCAGTCTAGCTGCTTCTTAGAGCGTACGCCTAAGTCGGCGGCTGAAGCTCCTACGCTACCTGTCGGCACCTTCCGCCTTGAGTCAGCTCACAGCCCGCCCGCCCTACCTCCGCCGCTGAGCCCCTGACCGACACCCCCCCCCCCCCCGCGCGGCGGCAGGCGGACGGCCGCTCGCTGAAGATCTCCGTGGCGCGCTGCTACCCGATGAAGAACCGGTTCCAGGACGTGTTGCCGTTCGACAGCAGCCTGGTGGCGGTGCCGCTGGTGCGCGACGACTACATCAACGCCAGCCGTCTGCCGGAGCTGAGCGCCGGCAGTCCGCCGCTGCTGGTCACCCAGGCGCCGCTGGCCGTGACGCAGACCGACTTCTGGTGCATGGTGTGGCACCACCAGGTGGAGCTGGTGGTCTGCCTGCTGCCTGACAGCGAGCTCGACGGACAGGTGGGCGCTGGGCGGGACGGAGCGGGACGGAGCGGGGAGCGGTGTGGCCGCGACTAGCTGTGCTCCCGTCTGTGCGCTCTGATCAGACCTGATGTCGTCTGTGTCCGCCGCCGCAGGTTTACTGGCCCACGGAGCGCGGAGTGGCCGTGCAGCGCGGCCCGCTGCAGCTGACCCTGCAGTCGCAGTCGCCGGCCAACGGGCGGGTGGAGCGCATCATCTCGGTGCTGCACGCCGAGACCAAGATGTCGCGCGTGGTGATCCACCTGCAGTTTGGCGGGTGGCCGCGCGCCGCGCTGCCCGCCAGCCCGGCGCCGCTCGTCCAGTTCGTGGCTGAGGTGGGGGCCGGCTGAGGGGGGGTCGGGGACTGGGGTATGGTCCGGTCACTGAGTGGCTAGCTTGACCGGGCATTGGATAATTTGGAAGCTGATGGTATATAATGACTGGTTACAGAGGCGGCTGTCAGCTCCCTCCCGTCCTGTGGAGGCCCGCTAACCGCCGTCCCCTGTGGCTCAGGTGCTGCACTACCACCAGCAGCAGCGCTCGCTGCTGCGTCCGCTGGTGGTGCACTGCTCGGGCGGCGTGGGCCGCTCGGGCGTGTTCTGCCTGCTGGCAGCCGCCATGGCGGAGATCAACGCCGGCCGCGGCCTGCTGGAGCCGCTGGCGGTGGCGCGCCTGCTGAACACGGCGCGCCGAAACTGCCTGCAGGACAAACAGCACCTGCTGTTCGCCTACCAGGCCGTCCTCTACGCCGCTCAGGACGTGCTCATGAAACGTGAGAGGCGCGGCCGGGTCGGCCCGGGGAGCCTGTGTCTGAATCTCACCCATTAACCGGGCATCTGGGTCATGAGGTTATCTGTGTAATGGGTCAAACCAGGTATGGGGTTGTTTGGAATACATGCCCTGGTTGAACAGTTTCTGGGGAACATAGTAAATGTGATTATTAGCTTCCGTGCGCCAGGTTTGGTCGTCACCGAGGCGTCTCCAGCTGCCCCGTCCGGTCGCTGTCCTGTCCAGGCGATACTGACCGGCCTCTCGCCCCCCCCCCCCCCCCCCAGGCGGTATCCTGACGAGCCGCGCGTCGTTCGAGCAGCCGCCCGGCCCGGCCCACTCGGGTCACAGCCGGCACCCGTCCGAGGATTTTCTGGCGTCGGCGCGCTCCGTGGGCGAGCTGCAGGCGCGACTGGGCGCGCTGAGCGCCGGCGGCACCCCGGCGCCGGCGCCGGCGCCGGCTGCCCACGGTACGGGGCGGGTCTGTCCGCGTCAGCCCACTGAGCGGGGCGGCGGCGGGCGGTCCGACAGGCTCGGCAGTCTGTCCGGGAACGGCAGCGCGCTTTACTGCTGAGGAGCATGAACGTATTCTATTTTGTTAATATGTTATAAATGTAAGGCGCTGAAAGCATGCCCTAACTAAAAGTTCTTCTTAGCAATGGCTTTTGATTAGCTATGAGCTGTTAAAGTGGTCTATATAGGTATGTGTACCCATAGTGTATTTCATTTGTCTGCCTGCTCAATGACGTTCCGTGTTTTCCGGCCGGCAGGCGGTGCGGCGGCTCCGGGCGGCTCGACGGCCTCCCTGCCGGCCGCCGCCGCCGCCGCGCCGGGCGCCGGCAGCCGGCCGAGCTCTGCGCCGGCGCTGAGCGGACCGCTGGCCGCCTGTCTGGACCCGGCCACCTTCCAGCTGGACCCGCCCACCGAACCGGCCGCCCCCGCCCCCGCCCCCGCCCCCGCCGACGCCGCCGACCCGCTGAGCCAGCTAGACCCGCTCTGGTCCCTGAAGAAGCACTGATGAGGGGCGACGGCAGCGAAGGAGCTCACGGCAAACTGTGGGCTGGAGACGGGTAGTGTGTGGCGGCAGAACTGTTCTGCACGGGCCGCGCCGCCCAGTGAAGGGCAGGGCGGCACGCCCGCTACCCGAGTGAGCGGTGGCTGGACGCCCGACCCTCGTGAACCGGACATTGTTACCTATCTATTGGAGCTGGATCGCGATCGGCCTGATCTCCCTTGGTGCCGAGCTCGATCTTCTGGTGATTGTCTGGCCGGCGCCGGCCCCAGGCGATACTGAGCCGGTCTGCGGACCTGCCTTTGGTGCGCGGACCGCTGGCGCGGCGGGCGGCCCGGCCGGTGTGCCGGCCCGGTCGGTCGGTACGGCGGCGCGGAGACGGACCCCGCGCTGCCGGCAGCAGAAGCTCGATATTCAGTTCAGACAGTGTACTCGACACGCTCAGTATAGGGCTGCACCGATCGTAACCTGTCTGTCTATCATGTCTCGCACTGTACCGCGGAGCGCCCCTGCACGACTGCTGCGTGTCAGCGGAGAGCCAGCGGGCCGCTGCGGCGCCCAGCTGAGAGCGGGCGGCCGCTGTGGTCCGTGCTCGCCTGTCACGCTGATTCGCCGTCCGCCAGCCGTGCTGTTTATATATGTAATTGTGTCTCACTCGGTCTCTGCGAGGAGCGCTCAGAGCCCGCGTATCCGTATGTGTTCGAGGACGGCTCTGTCGGGGAGGGACGGCGGCGGCAGCTGGTGTACTAGACCGGCCGCTGGTCCGGCGGCTGGTGTACTGGACTGGCGGCTGGTGTACTGGACTGGCCGCTGGTCCGCGGCGCTCGGTTGTTCGCCGGCGGCCGCGGACCGGACGCGTTCGCGGTGTCAGTCACCGGCTGTGGTCAGACCGCGGCTCTGCCGTGCGGCCGACGCCAGCCGCTGTCACCGGCGGCTGTGGCGCGCATGTATCTCAGACAGGGATATTCCAGCGGTTATTCAATGATTAGGCGTGGCGAAAATTCGCAAAGCGTTTTGAACATATATCCTGCCAATTCAGCTTTTAAATTGTATGCTATTATGAAATACAATGTATTTATGGATATGTTTATGGATATGGATATGTACCAGCACAAATTGTTGGCTGATTCTCAGCACGGTTACAGGAAACGGTACTCAACTGAGACAGCCTTGCACGCGGTTACCGATCTAGTGCTGCAATCCATGGACGAAGGCAAAATTTCACTCCTTGTACTTGTTGATCTGTCAAAGTGTTTCGATGTAGTGCCGCATACTAAATTACTTGAAAAACTCTCACTATATGGAATAGACACCGCATGGTTCCGCAGTTATCTTGAAAGGCACACGCAGCAGGTACGGATGCCGGCGACGGAGCAGGCTGCAGATCCCAGCGGTGCTGGACATGTGCCGGCAGTCGCCAGCCAGCTGTCGAAAACTAGAGATGTGCCCATCGGTGTTTTTCAGGGTGGTGCGCTCTCTTGTTTACTTTACCTACTGTATGCCAACGACCTGAGCCTGTGTGTCAGTGAAGAAGTCAGCATAATCCAGTATGCTGACGACACGCAGGTGCTAGTCAGTGGCAAGAAGCGAGACTTGCCCAATCTTATTGAGCGGATGGAAAACGCACTCGCGGCTCTTTTCCGCTGGTTTAGCTGCAATGGTATGAAGGTTAATGCCCAGAAGACCCAGATGATTGTCCTCGGCACTCCTCAGATGCTCCGTGACCTTCCACCTGTTTCGCTTAGCTTTAACGGAACGACTGTAACAGAATCGCGAGTAGTCAAGAATCTGGGGCTCACTATGGACAGATCGCTGAATTTTCAAGCTCACATCGACTGTATGTCTAGAAAATGCTCAGGTATCCTTATAGCACTAAGTCATGCTCGTCATGTTATACCCGGCCAGGCACTCAAAGTCATAGTTGAGTCACTTGTGTTGTCTATCGTGCGATATTGTTTATCTGTCTACGGCTCGTGTGGAATTACTCAAGTGCACAGGATTCAAAAAATTGTAAATTTTGGTGCCCGTGTTATCACCGGTAGGCGGCGAAGTGACCACGTGTCAGATGCAATCAACCTTCTAGGGTGGCTTACAGCTGAGCAGCTCATCGATTTTCACACTATATGTGCCTTGCAACGTATTATCCGGAACGAAGAGCCCACAGGCCTGTACCTCACCATCGGTTCGCAAGCAGACGAGATCCACGATCACAACACACGTCGAGCCGTAAACAGGACGTTGCCGCGCATACGCACCGAGACGGGTCGGCGACGACTGTGTTACCGAGGCGTTTCGCTGCTGAATAGGCACCGACTGGATCCTGCAGATCGTAGTTTCCGCGTTAAAGTTAAGACGGCGCTGGGAGCTGATGATGGATGATGCTCTGCGAGTGTCAGTCGTTCGTCGCCAATCTTGAATTGTGGCATTCTCACAGGCATCAAACTGAGTCCCCCCTTTTACTTAGTCATGTGTTGTATTAGGTATTATGTGAGTGTTTGCGTGATTGATGTGCGATTTTAGTTATGTCTGATGTCCCAGTAACATTCCCCATTGATTTACTGATTGACGTGAGAAAGTGAAAAGCCCCGTTTTACGTGGACCTTTTTCGAATAAACTGATACTGATACTGATACTGTTTGATATGATCGAAAGGAAACCCTAACTGCATGACTACATTTTGGATTGCGTGGTCCCAGATCATTAGTTAAGAGCTGGATAATGATTTATTTCGTTTCGTATACTGGAGAATCATACGAATGAGCCATGCGAGCAATGCGAGTCATACATTCTGGCAAGGGGGCGGCAAGTACGGCGTTGCTCAAGATTACTTCACTAAGGCGTTGCCAAGATTACTTTACTACTCGTTGTTGTTTACTACTCGGGCGTTGCTTTCACCATGGATGAAGTAGTACCTGGATCGGCAACTCCTCGATGTTTGTGACCACCGCTAGGTGGCAGTGGTGTCGAGCGCTAAGGACGCGGGGGAGCGGGTGCTATTCAAAACAATGGCCGGCGTCGCGTCGTGGGATCGTTTGCCTTGTTTTTTGAAAAGTTAAGCCCCTTTGGAGCAGATTGGAAGGTTTCAGAAGATGGAGGAAGATGGCAAGGTAAGATTGGTAAGGTTTTCTTGTGGTTGGAGGGTCTGAGTGGCCTAAAATATTACTGTAAAGAGTGGCTGTTGACGATACTGGCGCACATTGCTTCTCGCCGTATATCGTTAAAAATCGTATAATTTCCGTAATTGGAATGGTTAATCACTTATTCATATGTTTAATTTTATGTTTTTATATGTTTGTTATATGTTTGACACATCCATATCTCAAGCTTTTACATGCCGCTGATATAGCCATGGTTTTGCTTGTGATACAATTTCGGTCTTGGCAGCGCATGATAGATGGTGGATGATGCATTGTTAGTTGTGAATTGCTTAAGTTTTTGTTAAGTTTTTAGTTAAGCAAAATCAGTTAGTGTGCCATTATTTTTTAACTCAATATTTGTTTAACTCTTGAAAATAGTTTCTGTTTTATATCAGAAACATTGTGTAGTGCCAATACCTATAAATTGGTCCACTGCTCACTGCTCAGTACTCACTGCTCACCCATATCAGTTTCCTACGTATTTCTCTGAACGGCTGACTAGAGTGCAACATACTTCAGGAGCAGTTGACTGGCATCATGTCATTTCAGCTAATTTTTATAACCTGCCTGCCAATGCCCTGATTTCATAAATAGTTGAATAATATTGAATAAAAAAACACATTTAAATAAATCATGTTATCAGCCTGAAAAACTGAACCATTTGACAGTAAAAAGAAAGCCTAACGGCAGCCAGTGTCAACCACAAATGACAAAAGAGTGCCGACCCTGGTCCCTGACATCAGCTTCCTTCTCTTCTCAAAGTCATAAGGTCCAGAGTTGTACGAAGAAGTTTGTGAGTTTCCCTCCATTGAATGATATATAACAATCACTTTTTTAGAACGAGTGTTAGCCAAGCTGTGTGTAGATATCAGATAGATTTAAGTAAGATCAAAGCCATTTTAAACTATGTAAGCCTAGCATATGAGGTGTTAAGCTTTTGGGTACTTTTGTTTGGTAGTATCTTGTCAAGGTATTTTTTTTTTTGCCAACATCATCGCAATGTAAAATACTTTTTGTGTGATGTTGTGGGGAAACAGTTTGCCTTGGAATGCCCTCACTCTCCCTTTCATTATGGTATGCTCAGGTATCTAATTTCCCTCTCTCACTCTTTGTTTCAGATCAAAGAGATGGGTTCAGTTTCCACGGTGTGCTGACTTGAGTTGGCATCCTGTGATTTGTGATGTGAATTAGGATGCACGCACACGCAGGTGCACGCCCACTGCGGACACGTGTGACGTGACGGCAGCAGGCGGACGGGGTGTGAACTGGCTCGACCGAAAATGTTTAAGTTATCACAGCGTTTGTAACTGACTAACATACCCACTACGCCCTATACGGGCATACCCATTGAGCGGATAATGCGTTCGTGTGCATCGTGTTTGCATTTATTCCCGATATACTCTGGTGGGAGATGTGAATTGGAAACCAACTTGGTGCTACGACACCGTTTAGTAGGCATGTGGCACGTCGTTTCTCGAAACCTACCTATCAGTTTATGCAATAATATGCATTGTATACATTGTGTGTCATCTTTCACCTTAGTTGTCATTGAACCTGTGTTAAATTCTGAACTTCAGGCCGAGACAGACTATTTCCACAGTCAGGAAATCGCACGCGAGAGCCTATTCAAATCCATTAAGTTGCAATAGCATCAATCGCATGCAAGGAGGTGCGTGTTATGGATGCGAGTGCGACCGGGGTTTATTTGAATAGGCTCTCGGTCTCGCACATGATTTCTGACTGCGGAAAGAGTCGGTTTCAGCCTGTACTCAGTAGGCAATTCGCTCATGCGACGGCAAATATAAGTTCAATATGGAAACAGTTTTTTAACGAAACGGCGTATGGTAAGCTTATAATCCTGGAATGCTTCTTGATAGAAATTGTAAGTGATTCAGATGTTCGTTAATCGATATGACAGCATTTGTCTTGATCTTTATAAGTCAGTCAAAATGGCTGTAGCAATGATATGGATGTTTCACGGCGGACGGCACATTCCCTCTGCCGACGACTGAGTCGGAATGCTCAAGCTGATCAGGGGCAACCCGAGTGATAGACAACGTCGTTTGATCGAAGGTATTTTCAGGCAGCTGGCAGAAGGCGCCTGGCCTGGCCATGAGAGCTAACAATACGACGTGCTGAGGTAAAATCGGCCAGTCGCGCTCGGTAAACGACCCACCACACCATTCTTTCCAAAACGATACATAGTCTATGGAACCGCCCTGGACCGCTCTTCCGGAACCCGACACTGTTGGCCTATGCCAAACTTAGCCGGGGCTGGTTCAGGCCATGTAACTTGCCGGTCATTTTCGGACTTTGCTGGTATCGGCCGCTGTCTGACTGGGCGGCGGCGGCGGGCTGTCCTTAGCAGGGATCAGTCTGCTCGATAGGTGGCAGCACTTTCGGGCGGTCGCGCAATACAATGGGAATTCCGCGGAGTTGCCGATCCAGGTAGTAGGTAATCCATGCTTTCACGGACTTTCCTTCACAAGCTTCACAAGATCTGTGAAGGAAACCCTTTATTTGATGTAGGAAATGGAAGCTTCAATGACTATGAACACGGCGCAATCGATACAATTCCGGGTGGGAGGCGAGCGCGAAAACATAGCCACGTTTCTCTTATTTTATTGGTTAATGGTTGTTGATTAGTTTTTCTATTGTACTTGCATGTTTATGACTTATTTCGGGGCAAAATCATGGTGGAAATTATTTAAAGGTATCCGGTCACAAGGGCATCAATGCTGCCCAGCTTGAGGCAGGTGTGCTCTGAATAGATTTTTTTTTCTATTTCAGTAGGCGGAACTATGGTCATGAGTACCCAAATATAGGAACGTTCCCATTTTTGGGAACGGAGTTCCCAAATATGGGAACGGGCGTTCCCATTTATGAGAACGGAAGGCAATTTTTCGGCCGTTCGCCCACTAAAACTCAAAAGTGCATCACGTCTCAAAAAAGTGCACGCTGATTTAAGTATCTACTAAATCTCCATAAAGTTATCTTTAATCTGACCGTGGAACAAGGAAATTGACCGTGGAATGATATTTTTAATGATTTTTTAAAAATGACAGAATGGTGGAAATATGGGTTATACGACATTTAACATGCAATTTAAAGGAAAATGAAGCATTTTTTACATTTTGAGGTCAAGTATAATAATTTTCGCCTGGTTATGAAGTTTCATTCTAGCGACACCAGATGCTGACATATGCAAGCGAACACGCGGACAGTCCCGAGGTAATATTGTTGACTTTTGGTGTCGGGGCGCACGACCGCGTGGAACGTCAGTGATTTTACCGAACTACTGTTGTAAACTCAGTTTCAGTGGTTTAAAATCATTCAGCTGTATCTTATCAGCCCGGAAAGACATATTTTATTTGGATGCTAGCTGTTTAGCGTTATTTTATAAGCAGCGTCATGAGCGTGGTTTTTGTCTTCGGCGTTTCTAAGCATGATCGTTTGGGGGGAATTTCTCTGATATAGGTCGCTCTGTGTGGCTTATTTATAATTTTTATGCTGATTTCGATCATTCCTCGTGCCCATCCTACCAGGCCTTTTGCCACTTTCACTCATTAAGAAAGGAAAAAACTAGATTTTCATTGGGACTAGGTGTTTTGAGGGTGTAACATATTCAGCGTTCCCATTTTTGGATACTTCTTGTGCTCGTCAACTCTCGGTGATTAGCAGACAGGTGCTTGACATGTCTCCACCCTCGGCGCGGACGGTGGATATAGGTATGGAAGACCTTGTTGAACATCGCTGAGCGTTGTGGATTACGTAATCCTGCAGAGGGGGGCGTGCCCGCTGCGAGATCGACGGGAATAAAAGCGCAGAAGACCGGGCGAAACATGCAACGGTCTTGCCGGAAAGGTCATCTGATGATTGTTGCGTTACCAATAATTTGCGGCGTTGGACGTGATGCTTGTTAATGAAAAGAGCCCCTGAAAGGCGTCGGTGAAATCGTTCCCAATTTTGGGTACGCCGTTCCCATAATAAGGAACGCTTGCAGCGCCAGTGTACGAGAGCGTTCCCAAATTTGGGCTCGCGGCCCGGGTGATGGACTGCTTTAGAAATAGGGGAACGATTTGAAACTACGATGGGCCTTACAATATCAAACTCTTTCCCAACAATATTGAGACAACGATCAGGCGGTTCACGATCGTTTTATATTTTTTGGACGTCATTTAACGGTTCTTTTTCTTGTTTTAAATAATGCCTACATGGCGTTCCCATATTTGGGTTTATCGTTCCCAAACATGGGAACGAAAATGCGTTCCCGAAAATGGGTACGCTTGACCATAGTTCCGCCTACTGATTTCATGAAGCTGCGGAGTACGCTAGGTACCTAGGTAAGTAAGTAACCCATCTTCTTGTTTTTCCCTCATTTCGCTCATTAGGTAACAATTTTGGGTGGCCCTGAAAATACCATCAATATTCAATGGATTCAAAGAAAGCATTTTTAGGAGCAATTAACACTGTTGCCTGTCGTTGTGAAAAACTTCTTTCCTGGGCCGTCTCTTGGCCCTCCGATACAATGTGCTACGCTGCACTTCAGTATTGGTGCAGCATGTGCAACGATCGCGCCATGACACTTCATTGTTGCAAGCGTCCGAGTTTGTTGCAATGCTGTTTCCATGGAAACCCAATACACTGCCACGCATGCAAGCTGTACCTAGCTCAGCACCTTGAAACGGGTCTGTCTTACCTATTTTATACTATCTCAGGCCACACAACTAAAAACCAACACTCAGTGTCAGAACACCCAGCTCTTATCATTTCCAGATTCCCCTAAATGCACTAAAAAAAAATCAAACCTGGCTACCTTATCTGGCTTACCTACATTTTACATCACAGGCCACAGGGATTTCTTCTTTTAAAGTTGTAGTACAACCAACCTAGGTTCCTAAGAATTCACATAAATCGGTCTCAGTGTTTTTGTTCTCCTTACAGTGATTTGCAATGTACATAGCTGTGGAGGGCTGTGGCCATGGAGAGCTAGATGGCATCTATGCAGGCATTCAGCATGTGGAGAAGGCTCGCTCCATCAAGGTGGACCTTCTCATCATTTGCGGTGACTTTCAAGCCACAAGAAATCCAGACGACCTGCAGTGCATGGCAGTTCCACCAAAGTATTACACCATGGGTACCTTTTACAAGTAAGTTGAACACCGTTTTATGTTTCTTTAACCCTCGCACGACCAGGCCATTTCTCATAACACGAACGACCAGGGGGGGTTGTTACGACCCCCCCCCTGGCGTTTCGAAACGGAAGGTCGTAGAGCTTAGCGGAAAAAACCAACGGATTGCTCTCAACGAGATCTCGCGATTGGTGGTATATTTTTTGGTCCTAGGTCAACATTTGACCTACTTTTGACCGGTCAAAGGTCAAATTTTCGGAAAAATAGACCTTTTTCAACTTTCGGCGGCGATTGCGGCAAAACGGTGGGAGATATCGACTTGAAACCTTCACTATCGTGTTCCTTGATCAATTCTCTATCGTTTGGTATGTATTTCGTTTCCCTAGCTCTAAAAATGGCGCGTTGGGAGCGCCGGAAGTCGGCAAGGTCACAGTCGGCGGCAGAAATTCGAAAAATCAAAATTTAAATTTTTGAAATCTGATTGTATTTTTGGATTTGGGAGGTCCATTTGCTCCCTATAGAAGCTAATATTGCTGCATATTCCCATTGAGGTGACAAGAATTAGCAAAATAGTGGTTCGGGCGCTTTTCAAAAATAGTACCGGACGCTGTTCCTCTTGTGACGTCATAGCTCCGTGACCTGACCTGACCCGGTCAAATTTCTTATACCATATGATAGCCAATACTTGCCCCAACATGCATGGGAAGTTTCATCACGATCCATCAACCGATGTCCGTACCACCGACAGGAAACCTCGGGCGTTGGCACTCAGTTTGTGAAAATCCGGCCGGAGGCTGTACCTCTTATGACGTCATAACTCCGTGACCTGACATGACCCGATCAATTTTTTTTTCGGCAAAAGATGCGCAAAGGTTGCCCCAGAGGGTATTGAAAATTTCAGCCCGCTACGACAAGCCGTTTAGCGTACACTCCGAAAAAACCTCAGGGGGGGGGGGGTTGATACAACCCCCCCCCCCTAGGCGTTCTAGGGTTAAGTGAAAGGAATCTGAAACTAAATGAAAATAACTGATTTTGGTATTGTTCTCTTGTTTTTGAGCTAGGTATTGCTAATATGTTTTTTTAACGTGACCAGATGCCAAAGCATTGCTGATCATGGGTGGAGAACTGTGTGCTTATTTGCAACTCCAAAGTAGGTGACCTTGACCCTATAATGTGTTGTGGGCTCAAGGCCAAGCTGACATGGTGAGAGTGTGGATTTCAGGTGCCTGAACCCCCACAGCTCCTTACCATCCGGGTGTTCTCAGGTACTACAGTGGGGAGCTGCGGGCCCCTGTCCTCACCCTGGTGGTCGGCGGCAACCACGAGGCCTCCAACTACATGCAGGCACTGGCGCACGGCGGCTGGCTAGCGCCCAACATCTACTTTGTCGGCTACGCCAGCGTGCTGCGCTTCGGCAGCCTGCGAATCGGCGCTCTGTCGGGCATCTACAACGGCCACGACTACCTGAAGGGCCACCACGAGCGGCCGCCCTACGACAGGAGCACCATGCGCTCGGCCTACCACGTGCGGAACGTCGAGACCTACCGGCTCAAACAGGTGAGCGCCGCGCCGCGCCGGCTGGGGATCAGACCGGCGACGCGGGTGTGCAGTTCCGTGACTCGCCACTGGCTCGTCATCCCGCCTAAATAATCCTTCTCAGTAAAACATGTGTGGTAACACAGGGTACATAAATACTACTGCCGAAGAGATGATGGGATACAGGAGACTGTCGCTGAGTATCCTGGGTCGGGTGGTTCGTCTACGCGAAGCTATCATTCACTGTGCGTCGGGAGGCGGTTCTGGCCTATTCAACGGAACATCAGCTCGCTAAAAGTCCGTGACCCCGACGTGATTTGAACACGCAACCTTCTGATCTGGAGTCAGACGCGCTACCGTTGCGCCACGGAGTCGCCGCGTTACCCGGCGCCAATGATAGTTTAAATAGCAGTGTTTTCCGTGAGGGACAGAACAAGTATGCTGTAGGTTTTTACATTGGATTAGTTATTTTCAGGGGTGCGGAGCCGGAGCCGGCATATTTTGCCCGGAGCCGGAGCCGTCAAAAAGGGGGCGACTCCGGCTCCTTTTTTTGAAGAGGAAAAAATTATTGACCTAGTTCGGTTTGACAGTTCAGTTCAAGGCAGTAAAACATGCGGTATTCAAAATATGAAAATGGCTTTGTTATGCAAATACAGAAGCAACGTGCACCAATCCCATATTTTTTCTTCCACACGTATTTAATTGCATAGGGGATGTAATGTACAGTATTGAGGATGGGGATGTACTGAGTAGGTATTGGAGCCGGAGCCGCCGGAGCCGGACTATTTTACTCGGAGCCGGAGCTGCCACGGCATTTCACCCGGAGCAGGAGCCGTCTGAAATTTCCGCGGCTCCCCATCCCTGGTTATTTTGTATATTAGCATTCCGTTAAGTGCTGCCAATGGCTACCTACAGTAGTGCCAGACCGTCGTTCAGATGATGATATTTTATCATTCTTCTCACCACCTTTCAAACGTGGGCTTAATTCCAGTTCTGCGTTTTATTTTTCAGCTGACGCCGGACATGGATATTTTCATATCTCACGACTGGCCGCGCGGCGTCTACCACCACGGCGATGTGAACCAGCTGCTCAGCAAGAAGCCCTTCTTCAGGTGAGGAACGCGCCGGCCTCGCGGCACGGATACCACGTCCGCCTCCACGGCTGACGACTTTGTAAATACCGTCCCAGTATTTATTCAGTTGCTTAGATACGCCCATTCAGTCGCTGTTTGAAGCATTAATTCATACATTGAATCCACAAGGTTTCCTCTGTTTCACCAGTCCCGTGTTTGCCGGACGGCTGTGGCGGTGTGCTCTGAGCCAGTCGAACGCGGCTCGAACCCACCCGAGCGCCGTCCGTGCCGGCGTCCCACTGCCCTGCTGCCCCGCCGCTCCCTCCTCAGGGAGGAGGTGGAGTCCCCACTGCACTGCTGCCCCGTTCCCTCCTCAGGGAGGGGGTGGAGTCCCCACTGCACTGCTGCCCCGCCGCTCCCTCCTCAGGGAGGAGGTGGACTCCCCACTGCCCTGCTGCCCCGCTCCCTCCTCAGGGAGGAGGTGGAGTCCCCACTGCCCTGCTGCCCCGCCGCTCCCTCCTCAGGGAGGAGGTGGAGTCCCCACTGCCCTGCTGCCCCGCCGCTCCCTGAGGAGGTGGAGTCCCCACTGCACTGCTGCCCCGCCGCTCCCTGAGGAGGTGGAGTCCCCATTGCACTGCTGCCCCGTTCTCTCCTCAGGGAGGAGGTGGAGTCCAACAAGCTGGGCTCGCGGCCGGCCGAGGAGCTGCTGCACCGGCTGCAGCCGCGCTTCTGGTTCTCCGCTCACCTGCACGTCAAGTTCTCGGCGCTGGTCGAGCACGGCCGCCAGGTGGGCGACCCGCCGCCCGCCGCCGCCGGCCCGGACGCCGCGGCCCCGCCGGCGACAGGCGGCGGCCGCACGACCCGGTTCCTGGCGCTGGACAAGTGTCTGCCGCGGCGGCGCTACATGCAGATCCTGGAGCTGGGCGACGGCGCGCCGGAGCTCAGCTACGACCTCGAGTGGCTGACGGTGCTGCGGCTGACGGACCACCTGACGAGCGTGTCGAGCGGCACGCAGTACATGCCCGGCCCCGGCTGCGGCCAGAGGTGAGACAGCCCACACACGGCTGCAGACAGAACACACTGGGTGCGATGTTAAAAATCAGTGGCGTTGTCTTCCCGCGGTCGGGCAGTGTCAGTGACCCGTCTGCGCTGAGGAGTTGGCTGACCGGGCCTGGCCGCCGGCACAGCCGTGACTGTCTGTTTGTCCCTCCCAGGTTCGACTTCCGGCCGAGCGCCGAGGAGCTGGCCGAGACGCGCGCCATCTGGGGCGAGCAGCTGCGCGTGCCGGCCGACTTTGCGGTGACGGCGCCGCCGTACGACGGCCGCTCGGACATCCGTGCGGGTCGTCAGCCGGCGGCCGCCACCGACCCGCAGACCAGCCGCTTCTGCCGCCGACTGCGGGTCCGGGTACGGACCGGACGGACCGGACGGGACGGGATGGGACCCGGTACGGGAGGGGGGAGACAGGGTGGCTGGTGGGACGAGGTGGGTGGAAGTTTTTACGTTTGTCTGTTCAGTGTTTAATCCCACCTGTAAGCCTCGCAATGATCCTTTCGCAGTTGTAACGCGGGGTCTGAAGGTGGGTGCCCCGGCCGCTGCCCGCCGCTATCCCGTCTAACCCCCCTGGCCGTTCCCAGGACCCGATGGAGATGCTGTGCGGCAGCGCGCCGCCGCCAGTCGCCGGGCCGATGCCGCCGCCGCCGGCCGACCCCGCCCAGGCGGACATCACGCTGGACGGCGACCTGACGCTGGACCCGGACGGGCCGGCCGCCGATCCCGCCGAAATCGGCATCGACGACGACGACGTCGGGGAGGACGACATGTTCGTCATCGACCGCAAGGGGACGAGCACGCCGCGCGCGCCGCCGGCCGACTTTCTGAGCCTGAACCCGGCGCGCGGCCGGCCGGCCGTGCCCATCTCGTTCCCGGAGATCGCGGGGAAGGTCACAGCCACGCCGGCCAAAGACTCGCCGGACCTCATGCCGGCCAAAGACTCGCCGGACCTCACGCCGGCCAAAGACTCTCCTGCCGTCACGCCGGCCAAGAAGTTCAAGCGCCGCAATCAGGCGATATACGGAGCGGACGCGGACGGCTGAGAAGGCCGGAACGTCCGTCCGCCGCGCGGGACTCACCGGGTCTGGCCGTGCCGGCCGGCTGTGGACGGCTCGAATCGAGCCCACTGCAGCCGCGGCGGAACCGCCTCCGACGGGCGGGACCGCGAGCCAAGTGAGAGAGACTGAGTGTGCTGGTTTAACTGGGATCGGACTGCCGGGCCCCGCGGGATGCCATGGGCCGGTAGCCTGCCGGGGCCAGGAGGCGATGTGGGGTGGTCGGCCCGGGCCGTGGTGGCCGGCCGGCGGCCGTCCGTCGGAGCTGCCCTCACACGTCGGCGGAGCCCCGGTCGTCTGGTACCTGATCTCGGCGAGCACAATGGCGCGGCGCTGCGGGCAGCCGGCGCGGCACAATGCTGCGGCCGCCCGGTAGACTGCGGACGGTACAACACCGCTGCGCTCCAGACTGCGTGTCGACCGGGACCGCAGGGGGGGGGGGCGCCCCCCAGTACAACAGACTCGGTACAACACGCACCGAGTACAAATTACCGTGCCGCCGCCGCTGCCGGCCGCGCGCTGTGACAGCCGCATATTTTCGGCTGGTGCAGCTCGGTAAGACGGACGCAGCCTTTGACAGTGTGAACTCTGAACTCGCACGAAGACACGTTATGGAGCGGTGACACGACCGTTCCTGCTGTCCAACAGTGGCAATACAGTCCAGCAGCTCAGTCTCCCGCCCCTCCTACTGCTGGGACTGAGCTGGTGCGCTCGAGGCTACTGTGAGTACTGGTCGGCCGGGCGTGCTTCCAAAGGGGTTATACTCGCACAAAAACAGCCGTACGGCGGTAGTTTGAGCCACTGGACAGCCGCGCAGACCACTCATCATGTCGTATATGTATTTCAGACAGCCAGGGGCTCGCCTCCAAGACACCAACACTGCATACACCGTCACGTGTGCCAGCGTGACACACCTCCTATGGGCCACTCTGGCCCTCATAGCACCGACCCTGTGGCAGCCCCGCTGCTCCGGAACACTGGGGAATGACTGAGGAACACTCTCACATACACATAATTCACAAAACGGTACAGGCGGTCACACACGGGATATAGGCGTCAACTGCAGCCGCGTTATACACGCCGTCACCCATTACACGGACAATACTAAAAAAACACCGCCCGACTCGGCGAATACGCCGCAACGGGGTGTACAGAACATGGCAGGCCCCGGGACAGGCCCTGCTCCTAGGGGTGTACAGAACATGGCGGACCACGGGCAGGCCCCGCTCCTAGGTGTGTACAGAACATGGCGGACCCCTGGACAGGCCGCGCCCCTCGAGGTGTGTAAATGGCCGCTGGGCGGGGCTGGGTCGGCTGAGATCGGTTGGCCGGGTCCGGTGTCCGCGTACGGCGAGGGTTATACTGCGGGTTCTACAGTAGACACGGTACGGGGGACGGCAGGGACCCGCCCCTATTGCATAAGCGCGGCCGACCGACGCGTCCCGTCTGCGCGGTCCCACTACTGATATGTAACACAGTTCACATCGCATCTCCGCCGGGCGGCGCCTCCCGACGCTCCAACAGCTGCGCTCTTTGGCCGGCTGCTCCGCGCTAATCTCCGCAGAAGCTCGTAACTTACAGGCCACCTCCGCGCGGACACGGGGCGCACGATTACAGTATTGCACGGGGCGCCCCGTCACTAAGGCACCGCGTGGTACATACTCCCGGGCCCGGTACGTCCGGAGACGCTCAGACCCTACCGCACTGGTCCGCCGGACGGCGGTCCTGCTGCAGCTGGGGCGGGCCGCGCGTCCCGGTCCGCCCCGCCGCGCTACGAGGCCTTGGACTTTGGCCACTCGATGATCCTCTCCAGGACTCCGCGCAGGATGTTGCCGGGCAGCTTCTGGTGCTCCTCGATCAGACGGTTAATCTCCACCTGGACCTGGATAGGGGGGACACAGAGGAGTCAGTGGCAGCCGAGGGACGGGGGCGCGCACAGTGGATTCAATGGCCGCCGGCCGGACACTGGGGAAGTCAGGGGGGGGGGGGGGGGTGCACAGGGCCAGCAGAGGCCGGGCACGGGGATCAGAATACGTGGGACACAGTGGTTAGCACAGCTGGCCTTGTGGCAGTCAGCTGTCTCCTGTCCAGCGATTCCTTCCCAGCCAATCAGTCCTCTCCTCCCTCACCTTGAGCGCCAGCTGCTCGGGCGTGGTGCCCTCCTCGTGGTGGATGGGCCGGCCCAGGTAGGTCCGCATCTTCACCGGGAATCCGCCGTAGATGGGTACGAGCGGCAGTCGCGTGCGCTCGTACAGCCAGGTCCAGAAGCGGCGGCCCACCACGAACGAGCGGTACGACTCGCGCACGTTCATCGTGAACATGGGCACGATCGGCTGCGGCCGAAAGGCGGCCGTCAGGGCAGCGGCATGGGGGAGGGTAGGGCGGCGGACGGGCTGCAGCGGGCCGCCGGGGGAGGGAGGGCTGGAGCGGGGCGCCGGGGGAGGGGAGGGATGGATCGGGGGGGGGGGGGGGGGGGGGTCAGGGCAAACAGGAGAAGAGGTGGCCCCTGGCACTGGTTGGTGGAACAACTCTCGTATGGATCAATGACAGAACTAAGTACCGCGCTAGCAGTAACAGAATGAGACTGGTATGTGAATCCCTCTCCATTTTACTCAATCAGCAGCGTGGTCCAGAACCCGACTCTCCGAACGGTAGACAAAACGCCCCAACGACAGGGAAGCGAAGGGAGCGCGTAACGTCAAACTGGGAGCGCGCTTATTAGTAAGCAGACACACAGACAGTTTGAATGGTATTGCCCACAGTAAGCGAATAGGCACGATTCTCGTAAAAAAGAACTACCTGAAAATCACTAATCACATATAATGCGTTGGTTTTCACAGATAGGCATATGAATTGACTCATGTAAATTGTAACTAGGTACGTCAAGAGCATTATTTTGTAATGCTCTCACTTTGCTCTAGGTCTGAATTTGAGCTATCAGAACCACGGTTTCTGCCCGGCTGATCTATCCGTCCATTAACAGAAGCCAAGCCCGGGGCAGTACTGACGGTACCACTCGAACACAGGACAGTGATTCACGCCGACACTGAGATCATGCTCGACAAGTACGGTAAGACGCAGCACAAACTCGATACCCGTCCTGTTATCGGCAGCTGGGCAGAGCCGTCAGCGGAATTTCAAACGCTGAAGCAGGAGGGCATGTCTAAGGAGAACGAAACCCACGTCCGCACGGCTCAGACAGCATTGAAAACGCTCCTATTTGCTGGCCTGAGTCTGACCAGTAAACTGTTGAACATAGCCCATTCTGTTAAACACCGCTTCAATACCAGTAATTTATCCGTTAAACGTCAGTACAACAGTTCAACGTTAGCTCATCAGTGACAGCCTGCTGACGCACGGCCTGGAGGCGCCCAGTCAGCGGAGCGCCGCCGCCGCGGACGGCGGGTCGTTCGCGGCGCGGCCGTACTCACCACTCTGGCCTCGACGGCCACCTTGGCGAAGCCGACGCGGTCCTTCCAGACGAGTCGGTAGCCCTGGCCGAAGAAGGCCTCGCGCACGCCGCCCGGCGAGATGGCCAGCAGATCGCCGCGCTGCAGCGCCGCCAGACAGTTGGCCTGGCCGCCAGGGATCACGCAGAACACGCTCATCAGCTGCTTCCAGCCTGCAGGAGCACAGCGGGCGCGGGTTACGTACTGTCCCGGGACAACAGGCGGGAGGTGGGCTCCAGCCTGTAGCAAGGCGGCAGACACGGATGCTGGTTGGCTGCATGGAAATGAGCATAACGTGCGAAATGGGATACACGCGGCCGCCATGGATAACAACCATCCAGCGCGGCACGGTTCACTCCGCAGATCCTTGCATTATGCATGCGGCTGTATTCGGCTGATCAGCGGCAGCGGGGTGAGCAGTGTGTCCGGCGCGGTTCGGGATTGGATCGCCGCCCCGTGCTCCCATCGTGACCGTACCGTGCTGGCGGCCACGAGCCCGGCGCGTGATCAGAGCCCCGGCAGCGGCGTCCCGCGCCGGTCATCTACATTTGGTACCGAGAGCCGCCACCGCCGCCGCGTCCGGACGACGGAGGATGCTGGTATTGCTGGCCTCTCAGAGAGTCAGCTGACAGCGCGAGACCCACCCACTTTAACGTTAGGACCGGATAAAGCACATTATAATGTGGGCTGCAAACGTACAGCATTCCATTCGACGCTCAAACTTTGAGACCCCCACCCGCGTCTCAGCTCGACCGGTCAGGTCAGAATTTCCACCCCGCCCCGCTCGGCGACTGACCGGGTAATATCCTGTACTGTGTACACTACAGGCAGCAGTGGCCGACCGTGTCTGTCACACTGGCCCGCTCGGCAACTGACCTGGTATCCTGTAGAGGAAGCGGTCGCCGACCGTCTTGATGAGCCGGCCGCTGCTGGTGAGCACCTCCGAGAGCAGGTAGTAGTGGTCGATCGGGATGGCGCCGTGGTAGAACACGATGATGGCCGGGCCCGACGGCAGGTTCTCCAGGCCGCTCACCTCGTACCCTGGGCGGGCAGACGGGGAGGGGGAGCCGTCAGTGGCAGACGGGGAGGGGAGCGGTCAGTGGCAGACGGGGAGGGGGCGGTCAGTGGCAGACGGGGAGGGGGAGCGGTCAGTGGCAGTCGGGGAGGGGGGCGGTCAGTGGCAGTCGGGGAGGGGGCGGTCAGTGGCAGACGGTACGGTCAGTGGCAGACGGGGAGGGGGTGGTCAGTGGCAGACGGGGAGGGGGTGGTCAGTGGCAGACGGTACGGTCAGTGGCAGACGGGGACGGGGCGGTTAGTGGCAGTCGGGGTCGGGGAGGGGGAGCGGTCAGTGGCAGACGGGGAGGGGGTGCGGTCTGTGGCAGACGGGGAGGGGGAGCGGTCAGTGGCAGTCGGGGAGGGGGGCGGTCAGTGGCAGTCGGGGAGGGGGGCGGTCAGTGGCAGACGGGGAGGGGGCGGTCTGTGAGAGACGGGGAGGGGGGGGGGGCGGTCAGTGGCAGACGGGGAGGGGGCGGTCAATGGCAGACGGGGAGGGGAGCGGTTAGTGGGCAGACGGGGAGATGTGGGTGTTGCTGGGAGACGGCACCCCGGACGAATACAGATAAAAGCGACAGCCCATGGGAGCTCGCAGTGACTGGGAGCCGTAGGGCGATAAATTGGTCGGTAGGGGACCACGGACTGTGAGCAGGTCGTGCCACAAACGACATCAATATTCAGCTCCATGTCCGAGCCGAGCCATGGTTGCATCAGCCCTTCCCGAAACACATTCGTTAGCTGCCAGACGCCACCAATCTGAAGACGACACGAGGCCACAAAGGACTAGTTCACACCACCCCGCTCCCGTCGACGACCTCTGAGGTCACTCCCCCCCCCCCCCCCCGGCTTTAAGTCGTGCTCAGTTCACGTCCCGAAACACTCATGTCGTACTACCGTCCTGGGATGAGGAAAAAGTTTCGAAGCGATACTGAAAACTCCGGCAGTGGAAGAAATATAGGATACCGTTACTATGCAGCGTCCGACAAATTTACAGGACCCGGCATGTTCGACATTGCCCAGTGACCATCAGTCAATAATAATAAACAGAGCCGATATACGTCGTCAGCGTTTGTGTCGGCATGCACCAGAGGCCCGAGTCGGCAGGGCGCTGTGAGGTCCGCCCCGTTACCAGGGCGAGGAGTGCTGAGCACGCTCCCTCGGCCCGACCGCCGCCCGCAGACACGCCTTTTTGCGAGCACTTCTCTGGTACTGGCGAACGGTTAGCGCCGCTGCCCGGGGCTGGCTTTGTTTTAGAACGGAAACTAGCGTTCCAATAGACCGATTGGCACATCAATTGGGCATTACTTTGAGCAAATTCATTGAACTGCTAGGGACTCAGTGTATTCGATTCCTAACCAAGGGCAATGTAAGAAAGCAAGAAATAAAAGCAAGAAATGATGTGCCACCTCCTACGGTATGACGAAGGACCGGGGAAATCTGACAAAACTTCGAGTGGTTAGCGACTAGCGCTGACGGGAAGACCGCCTTGTCGGCACCTGACTTGCTGCTTTCACCAGTACCCAGCGGACGCAGCCAGGACTCACCGTGCCATATCCTGCCGTGCACCTTCCAGCAGACGCAGACTGTGTAGCGCGCGCCGTCCCATATACTCTGCTCGTACGCCGCCCGCAGACCGTGCCTGCAACAGATACACAGGAGAGGTGTAACGCGCCGTCCCAGATACTCTGTTCGTACGCCGCCCGCAGACCGTGCCTGCAACAGATACACAGCAGAGGTGTAACGCGCCGTCCCAGATACTCTGCTCGTACGCGGCCCGCAGACCGTGCCTGCAACAGATACACAGGTGTAACGCGCCGTCCCAGATACTCTGCTCGCACGCGGCCCGCAGACCGTGCCTGCAACAGATACACAGGAGAGGTGTAACGCGCCGTCCCATATACTCTGTTCATACGCGGCCCGCAGACCGTGCCTGCAACAGATACACAGGAGAGGTGTAACTGACTTCAGATGGGCCGAGGCGCCTCAGCTAAAACACGGGGAAGGAGAAATCGCAGGACGGGTTCTGAGCGGCAGTACAAGTAGGTACAGTTCTTGTTTGAGCACGCTAGGTAACAGGACAGGCAAAAACTCATCTTGCGTCAGTTCATAGACTCCACATATAAACAGAAGACGTATAGCCGTTGGGTTACCAGAAGTCGCCCCTCCCCCGCCCATACATTTGATACATGTGTTATCGCTGGTCACGGAGACCGTGCATGACCCGGCCATAAACCATACGCTGTACACACCAGGGGCCCGAGTCAGACGTCCGGCGGCTGATGCGCCGACTGGGACAATAGGTCAGGGCCCCGCCAGGTACGCACGTGCGTACTATCGGCGTCATGTCAGTGTGGGAGTTCAAAGGCCGCCGTGAAAATCAGCCCCACCCCAGCTGATCGCCGCGCCGGCCGGGACACGGGGCCACCTCAGCTCATAGCTGGCAATAGTTGGTCCATAGTAACGATCCCCGGGACGGGTCACGTGCCCCAAAAACGTGCCGCATCCACCAGACCGATACCGATAGCGTATCGGTTCGCATTATAAAGCTCCCATTAACAGGAAGGAGGGTGGTCTTCACAGACGCCGATAGCAAAGGACCAATCCACAGTCTCGAGAGTCCGACAGCTTTACAGTGTGGGATTAAGCACTACTGATATGGCCGACCGTGATAAGCGTCATATACCTGCGGTGGGTAAACGGTCATCCGGCAGGACGGGCAGCAGCGTAGCGCCGTAGAATCAGCCACTATGAAACAGCAGAAGGGTAGAGAACAGTGGCCCGACAACAACCCATACACATACAGTATACATCCAGGGATACGGGGCCTGGTGACACTAAATTTGACAAAATTCGACCATTTATGTAGAATGCAAGCGGGAAATTGAAAGCCGATATCTCATGAATGAAGCTGAAACACGGGACTAGATATAACAGGTTACCTACTACCGGTAAATGCGACAGGTAGAAAACCGACCGGCTAAGCGGCAACACAAGCGGAAACGATCCCACGGCGCTGATCAGTAGAGGTGGACAGCACCTGTTGCACCAGCACCTGTGTTCGGGTTTACGATAGTCCAGCAGTATGTGCAGTGTGCAGTGTGCACATAAGGCATACAATACGTAATCATAAGACATACATAACTACCTCCGGGCATCACGTGTGCCTTGTGCATGATAGCATAACAATTCCCAATTGTGAATGCTGTAATTGTCTAAAATGTTAGGAGAATGAGGGAGGTGCTCCCGTATCATACAAGCAGCCAGGCTCTCCCGTATTTTCCATATTGGAGGCTAGGCTCTGGCCCGTATCGCCTGTAGGGGAGTCGGCGTCCGGCCGCCCCTCGCCCACTCACCAGTGTCGGTAGCACTCCACGAAGAAGGCCGACAGGAAGAGGGAGGCCAGCAGCGAGGCGGGGATGACGAGCAGCGCGATGACGGGCCACAGCAGCCAGACCTGCCACCACGCGTACTCCAGGTCCAGGTAGCCGGCTGGAAGCAGACGCTGCACTGTCACGCTCAGCACGCAGTGGGCGGCCGCCTCGGCCAGCAGGTCCAGGGTGGCGCCGCCGACCGGCCGCAGCCCCGAGCTGCTCGGACGCTGCGACATGGTGACGGGGCCGGGGATACGGGGAGCGGGACCGGGCACGGTGCAGCTGCGGCCCGCCGGGAGACGGCCGGTACACCGGCCGGGACACAGCACGGTGCAGCTGCGGCCCGCCGGGAGACGGCCGGTACACCGGCCGGGGCACAGCACGGTGCGAGGACAGACGCGGGGGCGGCCCGCCGGGAAGGGACCGGCAGCGATGGTGCTGGAAGTCCTCTGACCGGTCAGGCCGGAGGTGGTCTCACGGGACTGCGAGTCTGTAGTGGCCGCGGGGTGCGAGGAACCAGAGAGCGCCGCCCCGCCGCCGCCGCCAGCGCCCCGCTGACTGACTGGGCGGCCGGTGTCTCCCCGAGCACTAATCGGTCACCGCTGAGAGCGGCGGCACACCAGCGACATCTAGCAGCGGCCGGGGCACAAACAAACAGGCGCGGCACAGTCTCCGTACCCCCCCCCCCCCCTCCAACAGCAGCGCGACGCGTGACCGATCACCGTGCATCCTCGTGCCCACACTGGGTACAAGGCCGCCGCCCAGGTGGGCACACTGCTGGAGGGTGAGCCGGCGTGGGACAACCAGCGCGCTGTGTCGGCTGATGCAGGGTAGGTCGGTCTACCCCCCCCCCCCCGCGCCGTTGAGGAGGGGGAGAGGGAGGGGACAACCAGCCACTGCAGTCGGATACAGGACGGTTCAGCCTATCCCGCCCAGCTGGGGAGCGCGGCAGTACTCTGAGGGGACGGGGAGGGGGGGGGGGGGGTGAACGGCGCATTGTGCCCGCGGGGCCACGGCAGAGGTGCGCAGAGAGAACAGCTGATCGCTCGGCGGGAAAAACAGAGCCGGGGCGCGCAGAAGGACACAGGTGTGAGCCATTGGGCGCCTGTGACACGGAGCGGTGAGTCAGTGACACGGTCCGCGGGGGGGGGAGGGTTGTATATACGCAGTCTGAGTGTGCGCTGCACTCGTAAGGGCGGACATATACCGGGGAACGGTCACACGAAACAGATCAAGTCGAAACACTGATTTACATAAAATAGGAGGCCACAAAGCAAAGGTAACAGTAGGGTCGAGCTGATCACGCGTCCCAGCCCGTGAGCGGAGCGCGTAAAAACGCGGTGCGTCCGCTGTCAGCAGACGAGGAGCGCTGACGGCGACTGACACCAGGGCGATGTAGCTGACACTGCGGCGGTCGGCGGACGATCGGCGGCCACCGCTCGATCAGCGCCGACCCCCCAGCGACCGACCTGGTCAGCGGTTATTTGACAGTCCACATAGAACAGGGTCAAAAGGGACGGGACATGGGCTTTTTCTTCGTAACACCGTTCGAGTAACAACCAAATCCGGGAGTTCGTTACTGACATCCTTGAAGTTCTTTTCTAAGCAAATTAGTACAGACCACTAAATTTATAGCGCTATATCACTGTCTTCTCATGAGGAGCATCGGACGAGTCAAACTTAAGTAGGTACGTGTAAATCCGGTGTAACAGGTCAGGACCATCTTGTTTTCTTACAGAACCCAAAATGTCCCTTTCTAGCCATGATCTATGTTTTCAAACAAAAACAAACAAAAAATGACATGGTGGCAAGAGGTTCCTTCTCAGGATGCAGACTGTGTTATAAACCAGTATCGAAGGGAAAATGCAGCAAAAACATCATTTCACTGTCGCACCATTTAGATCACCAGCTAATCATCGTTTGAAGACTGCAGGGTGATCTATGTGGGTGGCAATTTTCGCACTGAACAAAACGGCGGTCAAGTGCCGAATATTTGTAGAAGTTGTCAGCCAAACATATAAGAACAATGATCCTTTCGATCATATGTAGACGGCGGTCGGAGAACATTTAGCACGAAAACCAAAGTGAGAAAATGAAGGCATACCTACTATACCATGGAAGTCCATATACAAATGTTACTGAAAAAGAAAATGAAGTGATGCATACAAATATTAGCCAAAAGTTGTGTACATCGTCTAATGATGTTCAAATACCTAGAAAGGTACTTACCAAGAATGGGCTTTACATAATCTGTCAAATTCTGCAGTCGTTCCTGGATAGCAGCAGGTACGGGACCCATCATGGAATGAGCTGTGAAAGAATACAAACCAAATTGTGCGATATCAATAAATGTATAAAGGTAGATCAAAGTGTCGTGAGGCTAAGTTTCATCGCAAGTGACGAAGATTTTCGATTTCTGTGATGCTCTGAAATACTCATACTTGCGTGAAGTGTTCTGAAATATGTGGAAAATACCTCTAAAGGCTACCTTATAGTTGAAGTTGAAGTTGAAGTTGAGCAATAGTGAGCTGTAGTAGACTAGGTCTATTCAATGCTCACATCGAGCCGGACTAGGAAATGAGCCATAAGGTCAGTTGTGGCGTGAGGATGCAGGTTTGGCAGCCCTGTGTTGGTCTAGTCTTCGTTTGAACATGTTTGTAGAAGTAGCCTCCACCACATCTCTAGGCAATCCGTTCCAGTCATTAACTACTCTGTTTGAAAAGAACTTCAGCCTGTATAGATGACTTGATCTGCCTTTTTTCAGCTTCAGATGATGCCCTCTCGTGCGGTCTTCATGGTCTATTTCAAAGAACTGATCACTGTCCACCTTAACCTTCCCTGTCAGGAGCTTGTATGTTTCAATGAGGTCGCCTCGACGCAGTCTGTCTTCTACGCTAAGAAGTCCAAGACTGCGGAGGCGCTCTGGGTAGGGTGTGCTCCTTAAAGGTTTTACAAGCTTTGTCGCCCTCCTTTGAACTTGTTCCAGCAGCTTGATGTCCTTTGCAGTGTACGGGCCAACAGCCTGCATACCATATTCAAGATGTGGGCGGACGTAGGTGGTGAACAGAGGTTTGAAGTTGTCGAGATCCAGTCTATCAAATGCTTGCTTTAGCATACGTAGGGCCGACATACCCTTAGAAGCAGCTTTCTGGCAGTGGACTGATGGCTTCAAGTTGTTTGTGATGTAAACTCCTAGGTCCTTCTCCATGGTACTGACTTGTAGTTTTTTACTGGTTGTGCCATCTGACATGAAGTAGTCTACACTTGGATTGTTCGAGCCACAGTGCATCACTTTACATTTTGCCTCATTGAATCTCAAAAGCCAGTCCTGAGACCATTTCTGCAGAAGTGATATGTCTTGTTGGAGAATCTCAGCGTCCTGTTTTGCTTGAATAGGCCTGTATATCTTGGCGTCGTCCGCAAACATTTTCATGTTGCTGCGCACAAGATCTGGCAGCTCATTGACAAACATGATGAACAGGACTGGTCCCAACACTGACCCTTGGGGGACCCCACTGATGACTGAACACCATTCAGAGTGATCTGTCCCTACCACCACTCGTTGTCTTCTGTTTGTCAAAAATGCACTAATCCAAGTCAATACATTTCCCTTGATACCATATCCGTAGAGTTTCTTCATCAGTCGCTTGTGGGGTACACTGTCAAATGCTTTTTGATAGTCCAGGTACAGTATATCCACACCTCGTCCTTCATCAATAGCTTTCGTCCAGTGTTCGAGGGCCTCCAGCAGGTTGGTCTGACAAGACCTCTTGGATACAAAACCATGTTGTTGTTGGCTCAGGAGGTTGTTTCTCTCGAGATGAGCTGTCACACTCCTTTTAATCAACCTTTCCATCACTTTTCCAACTTGGCTGGTCAAGCTTACAGGTCTGTAGTTCCCTGGTTTATTTCTGTTACCTTTCTTGTGGATTGGGACAATATTAGCATCCTTCCAATCTTGTGGTAATTGGCCTTCTTGAAGTGACTTTGTGAATAACTTGTAAAGAGGTCGAGTTAGCTGCTCTGCACACCTCTTCAACACAATGCTGGGGATACCATCAGGACCAGGTGCTTTTTGTTCACATAAGTTGACAAGTTCGTTTCTGATTGATTCAGTAGTCATCTCAATGTCTGTGATGGCTGCCTCAGGTTGCACGCGCTCCTCGAAGTCTGGTAGAGGAGTATCACCCTCTTTCACAAAAACAGATTTGAAGAAATCTTGCAGGGCTTCAGCAGTTTCTTGATCATTTGAGGTCAAGCTTGTACCATTTTCAACTGCATGTATAGCTGGTTTGACCTTCTGCTGGCTCCTGATGTACTTGTATAATTGTTTTGGATTTTGCTTGACTGTTCTGACCAATGCTGCTTCATAGTTGTGTCTGTGTTTCCTGATTTTACCAGTAGTGATATTACGCTGCCTGGTGTATTCTTTATAATCTTCACTTGACTTGGATATAGCATATTTTTTCCAGGCATCATGTTTGAGCTTCACCGCCTTGGTTAGTTCCCTGTTCCACCAGGGCGCAGCCTTCTTGCTTGACTTTTTACTGTGCTTTGGAACTAGGGTTTCAAAACATTTGTTAATCCTTTCTTTGATGCAATGCCACATATCTTCTACTGTCATATCATTTAGCATATTCCAATCAACAATTTCTAGTGTTTCCCTGATCCCTGGGAAATTGGCTCTTGCAAAGTTCAGGCTTGCCTTACTTTTAATTGCCATTCTATCAGGTTTTTCTCCCAAGAAAAGGGTCCACGATAGGACAGCATGATCACTTTTCCCTAGTGGGTCCCCTATGTTGACCTCCTCAATCATCCCTTGCTCATCTGTAAATACCAAGTCAAGTCTGGATGGATCCTGTCCATCTCTGAAACGAGTAGGGTGACGCACATGCTGATAGAGGCAAAGATCTTGTATAGTGTCAAGAAACTTTGCTTCCTCTGAATCTTCACTTCCCTCAACTGTCTGACTTTCCCAATGTATCTGTCTGAAATTAAAGTCTCCCATGATCAATACGTTCCTGGCATTTACATTTGGCACTCTCTTCAGTAGGTTGTTCAATATTGTGTTGTCTTCTGGCGTATTACTTGGTGTCCTGTAACAAACTCCTACTAGTAGGCAGGCATGTTTGCCGATTCTGATTTTGCACCAAACACAGTCATCAATAGCGTCTTCGTTTAAATCATTGCATTCTTCAATCTTCCAGCAGTCCTTTACTAATATAACCACACCTCCTCCCAACCGACCTGCCTTCCTGTCCTTTCGCACCTGCTGGTAGCCATTTATTTCAAAGTCATGCTTTTGCCAAACTTCAGTGATACCCATCACATCTGGTTTTTCCTTGTCTAACCTGCCTCTTAATTCACTAAGCTTATTGCTCAAACAGTTTGCATTTGTATACAAGCAACTCATTTGACAAGTTGAACCTACTTGCCTAGTGTCTGGGGACGACCTTCCCCCGAAAGATCCTGTAGTTCTCCCTTCCTTTTCTGGTCAATTCCTCCCTCAGCCTTTTTTGTTCTTCCCGTTCTTCTGGTGATAGATCATGTGTCAGGTACACATTGTTAAACCCAACATCCTTCAAGTCCCATCTTCTCTTCATCAGTGAATCGACATCCTCTTTGTTTTTAAGGCTGACAAGAAGAAGTCGAGGCTTGGGTTCTTCCTCCCCATCTTCCTGCGTCCTTTTCTTTCCGAGTCTGAAGATCTTGTTTACCTTGACTTCTTCCCTTTCCCCGAGCAGTGCACTCACGATGTTGTCAAAGCTGTCTAAATCATACTTCTTCCGGCTCTCCGGATCACTTGCCCTGCTTTCAGGTATGTTGTGAATGATGATGTTGGATTCTCTTTGAGCTTTATCCTCCTTTTTTTCCATAAGTCTCCTTAACTCATTTGTGCTCTTTGCCATTTCTGTCTGTAGTTTTGGTAGAGTTTGCACTACTTCTGTGCTTTCTTTGATTGACTTCTTCATTTCAGCTTCCTGGGCTTGTATTTTCTCTGTGATGGTTTTCTCGAGCCTGGCCAGCTGTCCCTGGACCCGAACTCCTTCATCACCTGCAGGCTGCTTTTTTTCAAGAGCAGATATACATGACAAAATGTTTTGCTCTGCTTTTTCAATCCTACTCTCAAGCTGTTTTCCCATTTTTGGCATTCCCACGAAATTGGGCTTGCAGCCCGAGCAAACCCAGATAAAATCGTATTTGTATTTGTTCAAAGCCCTGAATGCCTCGATCGTCAGCCCCTGGCATTTGGGGTGAAACCACTCTTCACACAAATCACAGCTAACTGAGTCATCTTGGTCTGAAATAGATAAGCCACATGCTTTCTTACCTCCTTTGCATGTGTATGCTGTCTTTACCTTTTTCATCGAACCCGGCGTTTCACCTTCTTCTCCCCCACCACGGTATATAGAGAACTGTCCCCCACGCTCCTTTGGATCTCTTGTATCTCCAGCGTTGTGTTTTTCTTGGTCCATTCCTGGCGCAGCGCCAGCGGGCGCCGCTTTTGTCTTGTTTTTCACACCACTTGACATCTAAATCAAAAGTAAGTCCTTCTTACTTTTTAGGTTGCTTTATTTTTTAGTTGTCTTCTTTCCACTAATTGCTTAGCTAATTTTCTTCTGAGTTGTATCTTTCAAGTTCTCAAGCTTTCAAACCACTACCTCTAGGGCTGCCAGAGGGCATGGGGCAATTGTGGCGCAGGTCCTATCAGGTCAAGGACAGGTGAGGAACTCAGTGATTAGTCGGAGATCTCCCTCTAAAACCTTAGATGTTTTTAATAATCTAGGTGTATTTAATAATCTAAGTATTCAACTCACGCACCGACGAAAGGCGGGTATTCGAGTTTGACACAAAGCCCACAAGGGAGTATTACTAAATAAAGTCAGAAAGCCCAAGGCACAGTAAGAAAGGAAACATTTAAGCTTATTTCAACAATTTTTTAGACAAAAACAACAAAAACACTTTTAAAATTAGCAACGTAAATTAACCCTACCTCCTCCTAAAACGCAGTTCACACATGACCGTCAGTCTGTCGGTGTCGGGCCCGTCACCGTCGACCTGACGGCCTGCAGCCCGTCAAACGAAAGTTGAGATTTGGTAGCTCCCATTGGTTGCCATATGCTGTGACAGAAATGGCGCACCATTTCCAACGTAAGACTTGCTGCCCGGCGAAAATTGCCGGAGTAACTGCCCCCTGCTCGGGTATGGCACTAGGCCGACCGAGCAAAAAAAAAAAAAAAAAAGTCTCCGAGATGGACGCAGATGGATGGGAGAAGGGGATGGGGGAGGGTAGAGGCCGAGAAGTTAAAAATATTCTTTGAATTACAGAAATTAAATACCACGTATTTACATTTTTATGTAAAATAATGCTGCAATTTTATTTTAATGAAAGACACATCGGTTCGCTGACTTAAATCAGGGATCGAATCTCAAGATATCGTGCCGTAATAAACACTTTCATCTCAACAAACGGATAGAAAATGGTATAAATGCTCTTAAAAATGCATTTAAACTTCATGCTGCATGAGAACGTTCCTTTTCCCCTTCCTCCAACACGCAGACATCCAAACCGACGGGCCCGTCACCGTCAAAAGTTGAACATTGCTGAACTTTCCAAAGCGACGGCCGTCAGGTCCGGCGCCGGCGCAGTCAGCTGTTGCCGGCCGTCAAACGCTGCCGGTTCACACATGCCCGTCGACCTGACGGCCGTCGCTCCGTCAGTTTCGGCCGTTTTGACGGTGTCGGGCCCGTCACCGTCAGACCTTACGGGCAAGTGTGAACTGCGTTTAAGAGGGGCAAAAACATTGACAACCGTAAGTCTTCGTTGCGCCAGAATCGTAAATGCTGCCAAATGTCATATGGCAATCTTTCTGTAACATTTCCCTGTTGGGCACAAATCCTGAGGCCTCGCCCCCCTACCCTCGCAGGGACGATCGAATGGAGGCGTGGAGCTTGTCAAAGCAGAGTTCAAGCCAATGGATAGTGAAGCTGAACGAACCTTATTGCAATCTGGGGGGGGGGGGAGAGGGGGTGCAACAAACGAGGCTTGGGAGCTCCAGCAGAGATTCAGGACTCTGAATCCTGCGATCCTAGTTCATTTCTCGACTTTACCTTATGGGTACTAACGTATTGCAAGGTTATGTTTTCCAACTGAACAGAAACCAGTTGATGCACCAAATAATGTATTGATCCACTGTACCCCCCCCCCCCCCGCCCTAATAAAGTCAGTCGTCCCCTTCCACAACATTGGCCACCATTTTGGCGTGCTGCGCCACGAACTGGTCGGCCTGCTCGGGCCGCAGAGAGGCCACTGCCTGTCTGTACACGCCGGCAGCCAGCTCTGGCGAGCCGCGCTCCCGCTCGAACCGCACGTAGGCCATCCACAGGTCGAGCCGGTCGTGGCCCACGTGTCGGCACGCGGTGCGGTACACCTCCCGGAGCCGGGCCACGTCCACGGGCCGCTGGCGCTCCTCCAGCTCGGCCATGGCGGCGAACAGGTCGGCGTCCACGGGCGGCCGCAGCTGGTGCTCGGAGAACATGCGGCGCGCCGCCTCCAGGCCGTGCTGCTCGGCCAGCCAGCGCAGGTAGGCGGCCTTCAGCGGGCGCAGCACGGCCGCCGAGCGCACCGCCGCCGCGCCAAACACCCGGTCCACGTAGGTGGCGCGGTGCGCGGCCGCCCACTGCAGCACGCGCAGCCAGAGCGCGCCGCAGCCGGCGGCCGAGTCCGGCACGGCCACGGCGGCCGCCTCGAACGCCGCGCACACGCCATCACCGTCCCCGGCGGCCGCCAGCACCTGTCGGGAGGGGGGGGGGAGGGTCAGAGGGACGTCATAAACGGACAGTGAGCAGTGGACCAACCCGGCGGCCGACAGGACCTGCCGGGGGGCGGGGGGGGGGGTCAGAGGGACATCATAAACGGACAGTGAGCAATGGACCTACCCGGCGGCCGACAGGACCTGCCGGGGGGCGGGGTCAGCGGGACGGGAAAAGTAATATAAAAACACATTAACCCGCGAGTTGCTGGGGGGGGGGGCGTTAAACGCCCCCACTTTTTTCGCCGGGCCATAGCATAAAAACGGCGCGCCGCAGGCGCGCCAAATTTTGGGTACCTGTAGGGAATTGATTGAAGTTTATTGTGACAAAGTTTCAAAAAAATCGGTCGGAAAATTTTTGAGATATCGAGGTGTTAGTGACGTCATGATTTCTGAGTTTTCGACCAAACACGGCATATGTTCAAAAAATCATATAAAATCACAGAATAGACATACAGACATGCCGTAAACTCCATTAGACTGCCAATACCATAATCAATCAAATGGCTATCTTCGATTATTGATTATCGTCCCGCATTTTCCATAATCTTGAACTGAATCTTGGCAATTTTTCGTGACTACTTCACGACCATGATACATGAATTTATTAAATTGAACTTTTTGAGCTAAACACGTACATATATGATAAAATGAATGTCACCATCGTGTTCTACGCCCCAAATTACCTATAAAACATGTGTCACAGGCTGCCAATATCAGTTTTGATTTTCGGGGATATGTGCCTACCCGGTTGACCTGACCTTGACCCTGACCTATGCTTGACTGACCCCTACATGGAGCTGACACTCTTGTAGGCCTTATAAGATGGATTGTGCACCGTTTTGACAGAGTTTATGGCGAGAGGCGCCCATTGCGAAGTCCTGAAGTCCATGCTACTGAAAGCCCGATTTCAGGTGTTTGACCTGACCTTGACCCGACCTGTGACCTCAAAATTCAACTTTAAAGTACTCATCTGAAGCGTCTCGTCGCGCTCTGTCGTTTGCCGCCTCGTGCGTTTCGCTGCGCCTATTGGTTCTCGAGTTATCGGCTGGGGGCGTTTAACGCCCCCCCCCCCCCCCCCCAGCAAACGGTGGGTGGCGAAATACCCCAGCAACTGCCGGGTTAATAGCACTTCACCGAGTCTCCAATGAACATGCTGACAGCTGAATATTGGCGAAAAGCGGTACCTAATAAGTGAAATGAACCCATATTTGATGCCCGCTAGAAAATAGTATTCGAAGATCAATAGATACTGGAGAGACCGCTCCCAGTCCGGTACCCACCTGTATGAGCCGCTCCCCAGCCCGGCACCCACCTGTATCAGCTGGTCCCAGAGCGGTACGGAGGCGCCGAACCGCTCTGTGCCAGGCCGCAGCGCGGCCGCCGCCCGCTCCGTCAGCCCCAGCTCGGCGTACAGAGCGGCCGCCTGCAGCAGCGCCTCCTCGGTGGCGGCGTCGGCCTCCAGCGCGCGCTCCAGCACCGCCTCCAGGCGCGGCAGCACCAGGTGCCGGTGGCGGGCGGCCGCGCGCGCCGCCTCCACCAGCGAGCCCACGTACAGCGGGTACAGGTCGGCGGCCGGCGCGGCCGACAGGCCCTCCTCGTACACGGCGCAGCACGCCTCCAGGCGGGCGCGCAGGCGGCCCGGCGCCCGGCCGCCGCTCAGCGCCTCGCGCGCCAGTGTGTCGTACGTCAGGGCGTGCTCGGGGAAACAGTCGCGCAGCTCGGCGCGCAGCTGGGCCTCGAGGCCGGCGGCGAACTCGAACGGCCGGCACTGGGCCAGCAGGGCGGCCAGCAGCTGGCACGGGTCCGCCTTGGGGTCCGCCTCCTGCAGACGCGCGATGGCCTGTCGGGCGACGACCATCGCCACGGCGCCCTGCAGCACCGGGTCAGAGCCCGGCCGGCTCCGTCTCCGCCTCTTCCTCTTGGGTTCGTCGCTGTCCTCCTCCTCCTCTCCGCTCCCGCCACTGTCCTCGCCGCCACTGTCCTGCCCGTCACTGTCCGCCCCCTCTCCGTCCTCTCGCTCGCCGGCCGCGCCCTTCTCCGACACTCCCAGCAGGCTCTGCCGCTGACGCAGCACGTCCACGTACTGCAGCTCCATGCGGAAGTGGGCCGTCCACAGGGCCGCCGACTCGGGGTGCAGGCGCAGCGCGCGCAGGTACAGCCGGCGCGCCGTCTCCGGACTGTTGTTGTCCTCCATCTCGTACCGGGCCGCCGCCTCCCAGACGTCCGCGCGGTGCGCGTGCGTGCGCAGCAGGCGCTGGAACACGCGGCTGCCCTGCGCCAGCTGCTTCATCTGCCGACAAAAGTCCACGTGCGACAGGAAGAGCTGCACGTTGTCGCTGAACCGGATGGTGGCGATTCGGTACAGCTGGCAGATGCGGGTCACGATCTTGTGGTCGATGTCTGCCTGTTTGTGCTTGTAGCCGAGCCGCTCTCGGCGCTTCCAGATCAGCTGCAGGACGTTCTTCTCATACTCAATGTAGCGTGTGTAGTCGTCCAGCGACTTCCGCTTGCGCTGCAGCCGGTACTCGAACTCCTTTCGCTTCTTGATGACTGCGCGCACCTCCGGTTTGGTGAAGAGCTGCACGCGCTCCAGCTGCTCGAGCTCCGGCAGCAGCTCCTCCAGCCGCTTCTGCACAAACTCAGCCATGGCTCAGCAGGCCCTGCAAAATGACAGCTGTTAGGATAGAATCGTATACACTGCACAGTACACAATCAATGTCACAACTGGTCCATCCTTAGCTAAGTTATTTGAGCAGGATTTCATATAGCAAAATGCCGAATCTGAACCCTTCCTGGCTCCTGCACTCAACTGCTCACTGGTTCTCAACTTCTGATGAGAATGTAGATCTAGACTATCACAGATACATTATGTGCTCCACTTTAAGTAGGTGAGTGAAAGGGATCATCTGATCCCCATCCTTCTCACTTTTAATGGCTTAAAATTTAAGAATAAAGTTTCTCATCACACAGTATGTCAGGTCATGCACATTGCACAAGCTGTGCACTGTACACTGTATAGGCTAATGGACAAATATGTGTAGGCATGGACAAATGTAGGAAATTGGACCATCACAAATAAGTATCAAACTACCAAATATTTAGCGGGTCCTGACTCAGAAATCATTAAAGGCGTCCTGAAACATCTGTGAGGCCCTTCGGAGACCTATGTATAATTGTATAGGGTTATCAAATATCCCTTCACATGGGCCCTCAGAGAATACAGGCACCAGTGGGACTCTCAGAGGCCCGACTGGGTCCCTCTGAAGCTAGCGTGGGATCCCTTCTAATCCCTAGGCCACGCGAATTCGACCAATGAGGAGCCAAGAAACAGCAGCATGCTCGCAGCCTGCTGATAAAAAACTGCGACCGAACAGCACCCGGGTGGTGAGAGTCCGAGTCGAGTCGCTCTGGCGCTCGATATTTGAGACTTCTGACGGAGATGGTCTGCGGTTGGTGGGAGCAGCCGCAGCCAATTGAAGCCAGTTGAGTGGGAAAAGAAAGGCCGTGTCCGGCTTTGAAGGGCACATTAAACTTAACCCGCGAGTTGCTGGGGGGGGGGCGTTAAACGCCCCCACTTTTTTCGCCGGACCATAGCATAAAAACGGCGCGCCGCAGGCGCGCCAAATTTTGGGTACCTGTAGGGAATTGATTGAAGTTTATTGTGACAAAGTTTCAAAAAAATCGGTCGGAAAAATTTTGAGATATCGAGGTTTTAGTGACGTCATGATTTCTGAGTTTTCGACCAAAAATGGCATATGTTCAAAAAATCATATAAAATCACAGAATAGACATACAGACATGCCGTAAACGCCATTAGACTGCCAATACCATGATCAATCAAATGGCTATCTTCGATTATTGATTATCGTTCCGCATTTTCCATAATCTTGAACTGAATCTTGGCAATTTTTCGTGACTACTTCACGACCATGATACATGAATTTCTTAAATTGAACTTTTTGAGCCAAACACGTTCACATATGATAAAATGAATGTCACCATCGTGTTCTACGCCCCAAATTACCTATAAAACATGTGTCACAGGCTGCCAATATCAGTTTTGATTTTCGGGGATATGTGCCTACCCGGTTGACCTGACCTTGACCCTGACCTATGCTTGACTGACCCCTACATGGAGCTGACACTCTTGTAGGCCTTATAAGATGGATTGTGCACCGTTTTGACAGAGTTTATGGCGAGAAGCGCCCATTGCGAAGTCCTGAAGTCCATGCTACTGAAAGCCCGATTTTAGGTGTTTGACCTGACCTTGACCCGACCCGTGACCTCAAAATTCAACTTTAAAGTACTCATCTGAAGCGTCTCGTCGCGCTCTGTCGTTTGCCGCCTCGTGCGTTTCGCTGCGCCTATTGGTTCTCGAGTTATCGGCTGGGGGCGTTTAACGCCCCCCCCCCCCCCCCCAGCAAACGGTGGGTGGCGAAATACCCCAGCAACTGCCGGGTTAAGCAGCTGAATTCTCCCGTTACCCAGCATTGCGCGATCGGACGGTGGGGGTCGGGGGGTCTACGCGACAAGCTCTGCTTAGAGTGGGGCAGCTTGCCCCCCCCCCCCCCCAACCTCCGATAGGACACCTTCTGAGATCGATACAGATCCAGTGAGATTTTGGGGTCAAGAAAAATGGGGGGGGGGGGGTAGTTTTCTGTGGATGCCTGTGAGGTCGAACCAGGTCGGAGCCCGCGGTTCTACACAGAGAAGAAGTCGGAGTCACCAAAATCTCCGAGACTCTGACTCCAAACTTGCAAATGTCAATGCTTTGGTTCAATCCACGTTCTTAGCTGGTTCTTTATTACATTTTACAGCCGATTTTCAGTAGTTGTGTAAGTGTTGGCACACAATTTTCGTTCAAAGCGTGACGCGAAATTTTCGGGGCCATGGCTCGGGTCTTTCCGAACTCTGGTCAAATGTCTGCGGCGGGTTCAAGTACCGTTCAAGTGCCGCATGGCTCATGAGCTTCTCACGCAGGCTCCTTAGGAAATCCAATGGGCTCTAAGAGGGGATCCCACGCTAGCTTCAGAGGGCCTCCGAACGAACGTCGAACTGGGAGTCCCGCTGGTGCCCATATTCTCTGAGGGTCCATGTAGGGATCTTTGAGAATCTTATACGTAGACCTCAGAAGGGCCACACGGATCTTTGAGGATGCCTTCGAAAAATTACTGACAGCCTTAACTGCAGCCTCTGATAGGCAACAGCTCAGCCGAGCTCTTGAGACGACAGATCTTGCTGACCCCAAGCCGGCGTCCGGGGGGTCACGAACGACTGACGTGTGCCTCTGGAAGTCTCAAGTCCCGACTGTTTCTGATGTCTCAACCTAGGGTCCTTTGGATTTGACACAGACCCCGATGGTTCACAGTCACACTGTTATTTGAGGGCTCACCATCCTTGTCTTTTAGCACCCGCCGCCCACACTGGCGGCCACCTTTAGCTCAGAAAGCCCTTAACCCTCGCCCCGCTGGGGGGCCAATTTGCCCCCCCCCCTGTGGTTTTTCCTGAATTTTCCCGCCAAATTTTCAGTACCTTCCCGGGCATCAATTTAACACATTCACACAAAATTTCAAGTCTTAGGTCACCTTAAGTCAGGAGTTACTGAGGTCAAACTGAGGTCATGTTCGAGCAAAAATGAACAAAAAACATTAAATCTTGAAACGCTCACAAAAGCTACAGTTACCAAGTAATTTCAAAGTTCTTTATATGGTCATGTAGACAAAAAACAGCGCTACAAAACTGCTATCTCGGATTTTCAAAATGTTGGGATTTTGACAAAAAAAAATCAAAAATCATTTTTTTTTTTAGAAAAACGCAAAAAATCCGAATTTCGAAAAAAAACGGAATATACTAGGAATATACTAGGAATATAGGGACTAGTATATGATAGTCCCTGCGCTCTGCTATATACATATCAAATTTAAGATCGATACCTCCTTTTTTAGCCAAGTTATAGCAAAAAAACTGTTCAAAATTGATGACGTCATATTTTTGAACTCAATTTTTAGCCATTCTAGACCACGTAGCGCAAAACAAAACCACCATGAAACTCCCCGTGACGAGCTGCATCGAATCGATACCCATTTTATGCATCAACTTTGAAATTTGACCTAATTTGACCTGACCTTGATCTGACTTTCACCGGAACATAATGTAAACTGACCCCAAAGGCTGCCTGAACCACAAAATCGTATTTGGCATATAAAATGGACCATAAAACATGCATCACGTGATATTTTCATATTGTGACCCTCAGTGACCTGACCTCTGTGACCTGACCTGGCATCAGTGACCTCAAATAGCATAATATGTGTTTGACGAACGTTTCCCCATTGATGATTTTCAATGAAATGCATTTTACTCAATTTTACACACATTTCTTGAAATGCCTGTAAACGGTGAAAATTCGACATTTGGCCTGGGCCCTGTTTCACCGGTGATAGCAGCACGCCGATTTTACGACTTGTCAAATTGGGTTTCCATGGAGACATCAACAGGCCCCTGACCTGTGGCGTCAGAGAAGGCAACGATTCACATCTCATCCTTCATCCCCCCCCCCAGGTAAGCGCCCCACCCTTCCCATGTTGGGGCGGGGTTATACGCGCCTGGGCTACCTATCATATTCCGCCCTTACCCCCTAGGTAGCTGCTGCCCGCCCTTCTCGAGCTGGACCGGGTGGACTAACCTAGGCTACCTATCCTGACCTTTCCTTCCGAGAACGTATCACATTTCGGTACCCTCTTTTCTCATTTACATAATTGATCATCTTGTCTAGGATTCTGGCACTTAAAACACGCACCAGTTTTCTTTTTTCAGTGTTTTACCAAATGCAGACGCACCATTCCAATTCCTTGCCTGAGGTCCAGCCATCTGCCCACCCAAGGAATTGGCGCGTCTCTGCACGCAATAGGTTTCCTCTCCTTCCCTTACGAGCCGAGGTTGTGGAAACCTAACAGGTGAGTTTAACAGGTGAGTCATCAGTTTGACCTAGGTCAATTAAATTGGGTCACAAGGTAGTTCCCTGTTGGGGATATCCAACACCGTTTGGCGCTTGTCGCTATGTTGCATGGTTCTCGAGATCTTAGGAGGGGGCCAAATTGCCCCCCCGGCCCCCCAGCAGGGCGCGTTGCTCGGCAGACCCCAGCGGGGCGCGAGTTAAAGCCCCACACAAATATTTGGGCCGCCGCCGATCTCTGTTACCGGGGTTACATGAGCAAGTAAATGCGTATCAGGAACGGATTTTCCTATTCGCTCACCATTGTAGTCCGTTTGTAATGCGTATTAACTCTGCTCATGTAACCCCGAGCTGTGATCCTAAGCAGGCTTCTGAGTTCTGAGACACCACCCTGACCTTCAGTGGCCCAAAATGGTCTGAGAATCCCAAGTCTCTAAGGACTCCCTTGTCGCCATGCTGTGTGAAACCTTTGGATCCTAGACTGTATTTGTTCGCGTTTTACAGCACTTACCTACAAACGAAAAGCGTGAGTGTGAACAAAACACTTTTTCTCACCAGAGCAAAGATAAATAACAATTCACTCTTCCAACATTCACTCTTTGCCGAATGCCTTCTTAGCTTCAATCGGTGTCAGTCCTTTTCACGTAGCAACTCTGCCTGCGTTAATATAGGTTTAAGCAAGGCCATAGAACTCAGTTTTAGCAGGTTTTAGCAAGGTGGACCAATTAACTGGTGTGATTTCAACTTTTTATGGGTGAGGATCATGAGCGTCTGCACAGGGACCCCCTGGTTGGTTCGGCCATCGTACCCATTGAATTGCATTGCCTAGCGGGTGCCTACCTACATGCCAACTTTCAGCGCAATTGGCCCAGTAGTTACCAAGATATTGCAATTGTTACAAAACTGACACCTCTTCGTTTTGCACGTGGCACGTGCATAAGGGCTAAGGGGTCACCCACATGCATCAGGAATAGTCCAATACTTGGTAGAAGGAATGAAGCTACCCTACAAAAATTACCGCGCGTAAATCGGTCAAGTGGTTGATGAGATATAAGCCTCGCAAAAGCGTCCGCACGGCCGGCCGCTCATACTCATACTCATAAATTTCCGATAATCTAGGAAAAGACTATGCTCGTTTTGCTCGCTCCGTAATGAGTGAGCAGCAGCTGCAGAAGCCAGAAATGCAGGATTTTACACACACAAATTATTTTGCCCACGACCCACAATATCTGGCAATTCCTATAGGAAAAGAACAACACAGCAAGTTCCGGTTAGTGGGGGCTCCGTCCTTGCAGGGCCTATTTCCATTCAAAAGGTTCAGACTATATTTATTTAAAAAACTAGGTACCGTAAAATGGGGTGTTAAGGGACAGTGGGGTGTTAAGGGACAGTTGCATGGGAAAAACTTTGAGTCATATTAACTTTCTAATTTGAGAAGGTTCAATAAAAACTTCAGTGTGGTAGTTGACACTGTTTGCTCTTGACCATAGGACAAAATGGTATGGTTTTCATGCAAGTGATTTGGTTCAAAAATTGATTTGAAAATCATGCTACATTTTCACAAAATTGAAACATCTCCAAAACTCTGTGTGTACCACATAAACTAGTGGGTGTACAGGGAAAATAAATGCATAGGTGTATTGTCACATGTATTGCACATGTTTCCTGAAAAACTTGTGCAAATCCACCCATTCATTCATCATCCTCTTCCTCTTTTCCGGATACATGCATATTTTGAGGTGGATGTGGGGTGCTAAGGGACAGGGAAGAAAAAATAAAAAATAATATCTAAATATAATTTCATTAAGTTTTCTTTCAGTAGGCATGGAAAACACCAAATTCCACATAAAATGCTGGCAAGTTCATGCTTTTATCTCTAACACATCTTAAGTTATGTAACAAAACATCTCAACACTCTCTTTTACAATTATGGGTCAATGGAGACTGATGTAGGTAAATGTGATGTCATCATAAAAAGGCTAAAACAAAGAGGGCAACATAATGACAAGTGACTAGCTTCAACAAGGGTTTTTATTGATGACAGAAGATTACTTTTTGGTTATGTTTACCTTATAATTAACACATTTTCCACAAGCGTAAACTGCATTACACGTAATTGGCTAAAAAGGTCATTAGTGGTGAATGAACCTGACTTGTTTTGTGACAGAATATGCAAAACATTTCAATAAATAAATTGTGTGCCCTTCCACACCCCAATTGTGGGCATTTGATGACCATTTCTTGGAATAATATAGGTGTCCCTTAACACCCCACATTGGGGTGCTAAGGGACAGTGATGAAAAATGATAAAAGATAATATGCAGGTATAAATCTTAAAAACTTTAATATGGCAGGCATGTAAAGCACCAAATTCCACATAAAATGCTGACAATTTGATGCTTCTATCTCCAACCCTTCTTGAGTTATATAACAAAACACCTCAAAACTGTCCCTTAACACCCTGTTTTACGGTACCCCATTTTCCCAGCCCCAAAATCTCATCAGATTTCTATCAATCTCAGAGAGTGCCCACTCTGAGATGGGAGGGGCCAAGTTGCCCCACTTTGACTTGCCCCCTTGGGGAAGCTAATGCACTGAGGGTTGAGATTTGTAACAGGTAGATATTCATCCTTCAGCCTCATATCAAATTGTATGTAATGCTTACCTTTTTGTAGTGAAATACCACTGCAACCTGAAACAAAGCCAAACCCTTTATTTAGCAATTATTATGTTGAAGGAAAACCTATGCAATAGATAACTCATCAGAGATCAAAGTGTATTGATCATATGGGGGAGATCAAGGGGCATTCCCAATCTCATACCCTTCAAGCGATTTTCTGTCATCATAACAAGCTACCGATATTGAAACATAGGTAGCCTTGACATCCGGGGCGCAATCCGACCAATGCTGAGAATAGAAGTCAAAGTTGGCATCAATGGCCAGAGCTAACCGCAATAATATGAAATGTTCCTATGCATTTTAGTTCCATCCACCAAATCTCACCAAATGTGTTAAATGGTGTGGATTGTTATAAATGTTGCCTGAACGAAGGAATGTTGAATGGTTGGTTATGAACGTCACCAAATGTCATTATCATTCACAGCATTTGGTAGAATTCGGCTCAGCACACTTGTTCAAGAACAGCCCAAGCTTTGAAAGACTGAGTTCATTTGATGAATAGATGAATGTAAATCTGAGCCAAGTCTGGGTAACTGGTGATTATCCCAACTTCAGTTTTAGTATCATATGACCTTTCCTCGTAAAATATAAATTAGCAAAAATATCATTTTTGCTAGTTCCATCGACGCTCAGCCGGAGGACGCCGCGCCCGTGGCGCCGCCCAACGGACTCGTTGGGTCAAAGTTTATTTCAATCATTTAAATCATTTAGCAAAAATTTCATTTTTGCTAATTTATATTTTACGAGGAAAGGTCATATGATACTAAAACTGCAAGCAAAATATCATTTCATCAAAAAAGCAAAAATATCATTTTTGCTAATTTATATTTTACGAAGAAAGGTCATATGATACTAAAACTGTTTTTACTAATGTTCCTCGCACAAGCGCTCACCAACATTAAACATTATCCCAACTTCATCCCAACTAGGAGCCCAACTGCAAGTGGAAGATACGAAAGAAGAATACAAATGAAAAACAGTTGAACTTTAAGAAGTGCTTGTTCATCTTTATCACTCACCAACAAGCAAGATATCAACCTACTTTCATCCAACTCAAATAATCACAAAAAATGCATCTTAACTAGTGTACACGTCTGGTACCAATCTGGTACACGTGCTTTTTTCGCGTCACTTTGGTAACTGGTTCGCTAGAAACGCCGCAGTATATAAGCACATTTATTTTACTGCAAAATACCTTACAACAGCAAAATATACGCAAAGGAGATATCGTAAGAGTTAGAAAAAAAACTAAGGACATTGAAATAAAGACCAAGACAAAGGTTTTACGGAAGTCGGCGTAAATCACATTCAAAGCGTGATGTCCTTAAAAATGAGAAGCAGTGGTTATATTATCCAATATTATCCAATCGATCCAATCTAACGCTATACAATATGGACATTGAAATATTAGACAAGCCAAGCTTGCTAATCTAGTGCGTTTGAATGACCTCCTGTAGTCCTGTGACTCTACGTACAGCCTTCTGCACACTGCGTGGCGGGTATTCTTTTTTCGACGAATCCGATAATAACTCGAAGACCATGATAAGCCCAATCTATTTCTAAGGTGCGGGGTCTCGCGCGTCTTGCTGTTACGATTTCCGAGTGATAGCATAGTATTAGTTAATATCGGTTGTTTGGTCGAAAAAGAATACCTACCACGCAGTGTGCAGAGGGCTGTGCACTGTGCAGTGTGCGATGTACATCCTACTGCTGACATGTACTAGCTTCGTTTCTACTGATGGGCGACTTCACGTTTTCCGTACAGTATTAGGCATTCGTTCAGCCTTCCTCATGCTGAATGGCTGACTATCCTTGCCTAGTCAACCGCAAATGCTATTTTAAAAAAACATGCACACATAAGAAACAATGTATTATCACCACGTTATGTTTCAATATATCACAGTAGCAGCACCAGTCCCCTCTAAACCTCGTTTGGGAAGAAAAGCCGCATCGTGTTGGCATAGACCTGTTCCGCCAGTGCATCGGCGTCTTCCTCTCGCACACCTGCTAAGACGTCAAGAACTTGCCTGTAAACAAAGAAAAATCACGGGCCTCTGTCATTCAATGCCTCTGATAAAGGCCTGGCTTAGGGTGTTTCATTACACTATGGTAAAATAATGTTGGTTCAAAACTCAGCCATATCGACTTTGCCCCAACTCTACCCGTAAAACTGAATCGATTGATACGCTTGAAACCCAAATTTAAGTATATTTAGGGGTCGCACACTTTTGTCACCAAAACTCATTACACAGAGAAGGGGGCACATCCTTCCTTGGTGCGCTTGGGCAGCGCCTTCCGGTTGAGTTCCACGACTCGCAGGCCATCGTTGTTAGGGCCCTGCCGCCCTCAATAGACCGTTGCAGAGCCCTCAGATGCCAGCATAGCCCCCGCAGCGTGGTTGTGTTGGGGCCCTCAGAGGCCGTCGCTGGGCCGCCTGAAGCCAAATGGGCCCTCAGACTTGAGTTGGGTCTAGGGCCATCACGAGGGCCCTCAGAGACCGTCGTAGAGACCCTCAGGGGCCAGTGGGGCCCCTGGAGTCCTGTGGGACCCTCAGCGGTCGTCATGAGGGCCCTTAGTGGTCGTTATAGGGCCCCAGGGGACAGAGTTCGTCAGGTGGGAGCCCTCAGAGATCGTCATAAAAGGGCCCTCTGAGGCCGTCGTGGGGGCCCTCAGATGCCGTGTGGAGCACCAAACGCGGCTCGGGACACTTCTAGCCGGTGTGGAGGTCCCGACTAGCATGGGGCGCTCCTGACCATAAATAGACACCCCGGATGATTCCACATCAGTGTTCGTTTCCCGATCACTGGTTTTCAGGAGAAAATGTATTGGATGGTGCGACGGGCCCCTTGTATGGATTTTGGGGGTGCAAAAAAGATATGTTTGCACCCCCATGTTTTTCGATGAGGGTGCAGCTGCACCTCCTGCACCCCCTATTCCGCCGCCACTGCCTGGCTTTCTCAACCAAATCAGTTCGCAGGAAGACTACTCATGTTACGGCCAGAAACAGAATCAGAGATGAAAAGTCGCAGAAATGTGCGACCTCTAAACATCATTAGAATGAAGTGAAATTTTACACAGAAACTTGTGAGCAGATGACATTTGAGGGGAACATCGATATGACTCGCAATATGGCACTTTGAAAATGTGAAACACCCTAGCCTGGCTACACTATGCGTTTTCTGCGTGCGTTTTTTGCGAGTTTGCGTGATTTGCGTGATATCGTTCTAGAAAGAAACGACATTACGTATTTGTTATATGTTTTTCATATACACTTTTAATTATTATAAAAGTTTTATTAACTTTTAAATAAATATTAAAGAAGATATATTAGAAATATCTTTTTTTCTAGAACGATATCACGCAAATCACGCAAACACGCAAAAAACGCACGCAGAAAACGCATAGTGTAGCCAGGCCTAATAACACTTGAAACTGAAGACACCTGAAACTGAAGATAGGCATAATTGGCGAAGTCGGCTCAATCGTCAAAGAAAACATTGAATTTTGTTACAAACGTGCTCAAACGGCCCGGCAAAGCCCAATAGAAATATGCGAGTCAAACTGACCCTTTCTTAGCCTGCTTCCGCCACACATGTGCGCTGAAATACTTGCATTGTAGTTCTTCAGCCCAGAGAAATGACACCACACATAGTTAAATTCCCATTCGCCCGAGCGCCAGCGTCCCCCCCCCCCCCCTCCCCGACCGGGGATGAGCTCACGTGATGTTGGCCGGCTCGTTTCGCCCTTTGACGGGTCGGTCGGGCTGCCAGCGCTCCTTCTTCAGGGGCGCGGCGTCGGCCGGCGTGGGCTGCAGGTGCGCGCTGCCGGCGTGCGTGGACCGCACCTCGCACCAGGGCGCGTCCGTCTCCAGGAGCAGCCGGTCGGCCGGCAGCGCCGCCGCCACAGAGAGGTTCTGCGCCGTCTTCAGCGAGCTGCGCCGCCGGGAAAAACGGCGGCACGGCGGGTCAGGGTGGGCGGGACCCGGCGGAATCATACACGACTATCGGGATAAATTACTGCAGCCTGGAAAGGAGAGTATGACAGAAAACTGGATGAGTTTAGACAGTGGGAAATGTCGCCCTGGATTGCAAATTGCAATCACCTACTTTGATATACAAATAAACTCGGAACATAAATTATTGAGCAATTATTGTGTCGTTCAGCGCCAGAATGGAATGGTGATCCGCGGTTCAGGCAGTGGTGATTGAACGCCAGTACACATTGGGCGGTGAGCCTCACCATCCGTTGATTCCGATGTGATATCCCAGCGCCATGATCTGCTCAGCCTCCTCCGTGCTGCCATCGAACGAGTGGACCACGCCGCCGTGACACTTGCCGGCGTTAGTTCGCAGCACGTCCACCAGGTCGGCAGCACTGGCGCGGCAGTGCAGGAACAGCGGCAGTTTCGAGCTCTCACTCAGACTCAGCTGCCGCTCAAAGTACCTGAGAACACGATCAGGAGTAACTGCCGGATTCGTAAGACACAATTAGTAATCACCGACAACACTCAATGCACGGCACCAGCTCATCTAATATCAATAAGGCCAACTGGTTGCGGTTTGCGAGTGAATTTGTCGTATTCGTACCTATACCTGATGGCACAAATGGTATATTGATTGGCATTGGTGGTTAACGGCAGCAGAAGCCATTTTAATAAAATATAGCGCAGCCAGCTGATCCCAGTACCTGATCACCAAATATGCTAAAAATACTGTTCACTTGACCAAAAGCCATTAATGATTACTATAACGTCATTTAGTAATAAAGCCGCCGATAACGGCTCAAATTACCCACACATCTACCATCGCCACGGTATTGACTCCGACTGCCCCGCCGGGACCTCGCTCGTCCCGCCCACCTGCGCTGCGTGTCCCTGTCGCAGAACTGGAGCCGGTCGTAGTCGAGTCCACACTCGCCCACGGCCACCACGTGCCGCCGGTTCTGCTCGATCAGCGTCCGCAGCGCGTTCAGGTGGCGCTCCGGATCGCCGGAGTCGTCGAACGCGCCGCAGCGGGTCGGGTGCACGCCCACCGTGGTGAACAGCCGCTCCTCTGGAACAGGAGAGCGGTCAGCGCCGAGCCAGAGCAGGCAGGGCAGTGGGCTGCACGCCGGGAGAGAGGTGCCGCCAGACGCTGGATAACAGGTGGGGCTGTGTAGACGCAGTGCAGTGGGACGGCGGATGTCATAAAGTGACTATATGTGTATGTTCCTGCGCCAGCCCCCGGCGCCAACCGTAGCCCGTACGAGCCGCCGTCTACCCTGGCCCGCCCAGGTCACACATAGCCGGCGGGCGGGACCGGCGCGGCGACTGAGGCGCCGTGGGCCGACCCGGCCGGAGCCGCCTGACCGCACCCCGGGTCAGCCCCTCTGTTCTGTCTCGACCACGTCACAGACCGGAACAGCTATTTCTGAACTTTCCATAGGACCTGGAATTAGTTCACAAATAATTCACTGGTAAGTGGTATCAGGGCTGTGTAACCGAATATCACCGAAAAGCCAATGTCCACTGACTGCAGTGCAGTAGCCATTAGCCAATAAAACTTGTAAGCGTGGCCTACTCTACGAACGTGTGCTCTAAAGCTAAGAAATCGTCAGCTCTGCTGGTTTATATAGCCTTGGCTCTGCTGTCGCAGCGTTCTGAAAAATTATGAAGTACTAATAATATCCATAGACAATATCAAAATCAATAATTTTCTTATACATTGCAATGCTATTCAATTCAATGTAAGTATCAATAATTAGGTATCGCATGTTTGGTTATATTTTTGTAAAATTTTGACATGTGTAATTAGGTAAGTTAAATTTTCATGTCATGCGGATGTTCGGCTGCGACCAATCAGAGAACCGGCCGGCCACATCTCCACCAATGAGGACGCCGCTTATTCTGACCAATCAGAGCTCGCGCCGGCCGACCGACCTCGGGGTCGGAGCGCAGCCGAGTCGCCATATTTGTTTGGCGTTGGTTTGGCGTGTTTCAATGGGGGCGGCTGCTTCGATGATGCGGTAAGAATGTTTATTTTATTCAACGTTTACAAATGACGTGCCCTAGCCATGCTTTGATATTTTTTTTTTGTAGTTTGTTTCATGATTGCATATGTACTGTCATCTCTTTTTTTTCTTATTTCGAAGTAGAGTTAAGTAGTTTTGCGTTATGGTGTGGCGCTAGTAGGTACAGTTGCAGTGGGTCTATTTAAGATCTCCAGAGCCACCGCGTGGCGCTACGTTCGGGGTAGGTACTAGGTAGGGCCAAGGCTATATAAACCAGGTAGAACGCTCCCGACGAAAAAGTGGTGACAAGCGATAATTAGTTGCCGCGACCCTCACTTGTTCAAGACTATATCCGCAAGCAGCATTTACAAGCTAGCGGAAATCGACCAATCGGCGCTCGGCAATACTCAACGCTGATTGGCCCGATGCTCGTGACGAAATTGCGGGGGACTGCAGCTATAACCCTATGGCGTTTAATAGAATTACGACTTTTGAAAGGGATTTGCATCAGTTTTTGTTGGGTTTGAGGCCATTTTTGAGCTTGGATATTCTTTCCGTGACCTTTGACTATATAATAACGACATTTAATCATGACATTTCTATATACTACCGGTGTCACATCGGCCAAAAAGACAGTAAGTACATGGGATAGACGGACCACTGCTGATATGGGGCCACACATACCGGCGTGTGGTCATCGGAGGTCCATGAGGGCTCGACATGGGCCATTTATGGGTCGGTATAGGCCCAGCGGGTCCAGTGCAGGCCTACCAGGGGCCGGTGGCATATAATGTAAGGCTGTTTAGGGACGTTGAGGGCTCATGGGGGCCATATAGGACCATTAGGGACCACATAAGCCAATCAGGGGTCCATTTAGGCCAATAAAGGCGCTTCAGGGACTTGAAGAGGCCATTCAAGAGCCGTGGTGGGCCCATGAGGGAACGGCATTGGTCCATCAGGTGCAGTCAGGGGATGTTGTACGGGTTTCTCAGTGGCCCATTTGGGCATATCAGTGACCAATTTAGACCCAGCAGGGGGCTTTGTAGACCTATCAGGGGCTGGTGATGTTTTATCAGGGGCCAGCGTTAGTCCACCGGGGCACGGCATATGCCCATCAGAGGTAATTGCGGGCCCACGCTGAACAATGATGGCCCTTCAACGGCCCCTAATGGATCTAGATTGACCCATGTTCCATGATGTGTCATGTATGCCCCTATGGCAGGCCTACTCAGACCCCTGATGGACATTCCCGGCCTCTGATGACCCTATACTGAATCCTGGTGGGGCTCTAAGAGTCTCCAATAACCCTTCGTCAACCCATCATTACCATACGCTGGCACTAGGGGCCCCACATCAGCCGCAGGGCAGCCCGTGCCATGACAGCATGTCTTTTGGGCCGATATTACATCGGTAATATTAATCAAAATCATGATTTTATGGTGCCATTATATAGCTAACAGTCATAAGAAATATATTTCAACTCGAAAACAGCTCGAAACAGCATATAATCTAAAAGAAACCCCTCCGAAATCCAAAAGCCTATTCGGGTCCATAGAGAATAACTGCGGTCCCCCGCAATTTCGTCACGAGCGTCGGGCCAATCAGCGTCGAGCACTGCCGAGCGCTGATTGGTGGATTTTCCGCTAGCGCGTGAGTGCTGCTCGCGGAACAAGAGTTCGTCGACAATCCTCCACAAACGTCTGTCACCACTTTTCGTAATGCTAAATAGCCGGAGCGTACCCCCCTGGGTAGGGCGAGTCCAAATGCCGAGGGAAGTGAGGTCACCGGTCATTGTATGATTGTGGGGGAAGGAGGGCGGGGGAGTGACGCGCTGCGCTGCTATCGCGGATTGGAGCGTGCGTACTGCGTATTTGCCTAAAGTGGTAGGCTGTGCCGCGTCATACGTGCTGAGTTCACAAATTATAGCTTTGTCCCAATGCTCACAATCGACACGCTTAATTGCGTGATAAACGGCACAACTTAGCGCTCCGGTCAACCGATAGCTTCTGAGGAGTTCAGAAGCTGAGGGGTTCGACATCATTCTGTAGTCGACTATACAGAAAGATACTCCAAGCGGCGCGGCGCTACGCGCCGCGGTTTTTTTCACGCACAAAAAAAAAAACGCGACAGGGTGGTAAGGTAACATATCCCCCCACTGGGGCGAAGGTTAATTGTAGTGCTTACTGCTTAGCATTCTTTTGTATATTGAGGTATGCAGGTATGCCTATGTAAGTTCTCGTAGGAACTTCATAAAGTTTCAGGTTCAAGGAAACAGTCAATCGGCATATTGATCTAATTACAAGGCAATGGCCCAAAAGGTGTTAACTTGGTAAATATTTAATATGCAAAAAAAAAATGTTGGCGGCATAGACATCAGATTACAAAATATCTAATACGAACATATCTGGTCCAATAAAATGAAAATGTACAACGAACATCTTTTCCAGATCCAGCGATGGATATCGTGGCGGATTGTAGTCTGGTGGTGAAAGTGAACCTTCTGTCAGCCCGACGGCACGCGCGAACGGTAAGTCACTTTTCATACATCACATGTCACACAAGGTTGGAGCTGTGCCACGAGCTATTAGTAAACAAGTCCAAGAACATCAAACGCGGGAATATTTGAACGTTGATGATCTGATTTTCGGCCTGGCTGAAAAAAAATATAAGTTTCTTTTTTAAGATTTTCGAAGCTTTTTTAATGTCACTACTGGCTATTCCCACGGGGCCCATAAGCCGAGTTACATTAGGTGCCAAAATAGAAAAAGCCCCCTGATGTGTTACGATCGAGCCGCCGCCACAGCGTGCATAAACGGCCAAAAGGTCATAACGACATGCAGGATAGACTAGCTAGCGGTCATCGCACATTCAACACTCTCGACGATCCGAACAGAAATATGAAATAATACTGCAATGATGCCCACTACACATGATGTAATTAGTAGTATTTTACACAAATGCGTGGTCGCGGTGAAAATGAGATAGAAAATGATGTAACTAAATAGACTGACATTTTTCCATACTGCATTTCATTAGGGAAAAACTAGAGGTGCCCAGAGCTGGTGGCCGGTCGGCTGGTTCAGCCCCTCGGGGTAAGAGGGGGAGGGAGGGGCAAGTGGCAACGTTTACAAAGTTTGTTAGTTTGTAAAGGGCCCACCGTATCGCAGTTCGCACTCGATGCAGCGGCCCTGAGGGAGGATGAATGCCGCCCAACATTGCCCCGGGGACCCTAGCCATCTGCTAACAGATACCGCTGTAGTGTTCTGGCCTGCATCGCAGCTTGCGTGGAGGTAACAGGCCTATTGACAACACCTCAACTAGCATCAACTGACTGAAGCTTCTCAGGGTGCGCCAGCTCCATCGGAAGGATGGAATAGCATGTCAATTACCTCTTATTTTCTGCAACAACTTCCTTTTATTGTTTATTGTTTATTGTTTATTTCATAAAAGCAATCCACAGGCACATTACCCATTTACGGATGCAGTCAGAGTAGTCAGAGTTCAGTCAGAGAGTCAGAGTTTTAGCTACTCATGGAACAAATCGTATTATAGAAATGCACCCAAAATTACGAAAATGTCAACAACGAAAAAGTGAGATTGCCACTTCTTCCTAAAATGTTGAATACTAAAATATTTGGCTTATGCTTGTGAAGACTTACCGTCAGTTTTCACCAGCTTCAAAGCCTCTTGTGTCTCCTCAAGGCGGCCAGCTGTTATGATGATTTTCTTCAGTCCAACATTCCATGCACGCTCTAAAACATTAGCCAGGTCTGGCTGATGCTTTGTTGAACCATTGTAGATGCCCTGGTACATAGCATCGGTCAGATTGGCCCCAATATCTGAGGAGCAAGGGAAAATACTGCTGTTACAAAGAGCAAGATTCTTACAGATAACAAAGAGCAAAAGCTGTTGATCTTCAGCTCCTACTACCCACTTATCCACAATAGAACTGGTAAACTTCACACTTGTCTCCTAAGTATAAAGACATATGGTTGTGCCTGATTTTTTTTTTTAAGTGACTGCCTAGATGATCTGTGGTGGTGGTTTATTTATGTGCTTCACAGTCCTCACTAATGAATGATTGACCCTTTTACTAAAGAAGGACTCTCCCACCTTCAAAAAAACTTGATGAATTGGCATGAAAGTGATGTCCCTCGGTTCAGTAAGAGCGAAAACGAATCTACCAAACTTCATCGAAAAATGTTCACCGGTTTTCAACAAATTAGACTTTTACTTTTGTTTGCTTTTTGGGATCTCCGCTGTTCCTAGCGACTTTATTTGAAAGTGCATGCAAAGCAGCATATACCTACCACTGCGTGCTACCAAACGTTTTAGTAAAAGATTTAAAATCGTTAGATCCGCGCTAATGTCACACATTCAGAGGGAGCATTCTAATGCAATAGCCCCTCTGAATCCAAGTGCTGCAACTTTGAAATTAGATATTTTCGATTTGAGTCATTTCTCAATCTTGTGAGTGCTCAAACCAGTAAGTGCAAGCCAGGGACCCTATTTTGGCTATCTCAACTCAAAACTAATTTAAGGTGGGATGGTTACTTTAAATGATGGACCCTGCAGCTGGTTGCATCATCGAAAAAAACTGCCTTACAATACACAGGGTGTAACGCGTGCAATACAATACACAATACGCGTACAATGCATGTATATTCACTGCTATAGATGTGTCACTGTCTCACTTAAGTACATTTGATTTGTGTCTTTTTTGCTCGCCAACAGGCATTGGCTGGTGGAGAAATTAGAAAAGATGGTGAAATAAAGAATGTGAAATAAAATAATTACGAGCGAGCGAGCGCAGCGAGCGAAGTGAGTCTTTTCAATATAACGGAAAAATCTCAGTATGAGCGGCCCGGCCCGGCCCGGCCTGTAACGCTTTTGAGAGGCTTATATCTCAGCAACCGCTGGACCGATTGGCCTGCGGTCTTTTTTGTTGGGTAGCCCCATCCCTTCTACCCCGTAATTGACTACTTTTGATACATCTCAGCGACCGCTGTGGCACGTGCCACGTGAAAAGTCAAGGGTGTTCAAGCAGTTTTGCAAAAGTAATGATTTTGAGAGGCCCATATCTCAGCAGCGGCTTGAGCGATTGTCTTGCGGTCATTTTTATAGGGTAGCTGCATCCCTTCTACCAAAGGTCGGATACTCTTCATCTATGTGAGTGACCCCCACTGCACGTGCAAAATACAACAATAAGAGGTGCCAAATTTGTTCCCATTTCAGTAGCTCGGTAATTACTGGGGCGATTTCGCTGAAACTTGGCATACAGGTAGGCACCCACCAGGCAATGCATTCCCATGTGTTTCGGTTAGGGTGCTACTGCACGTGCGCACGTGCAGGGGGCGTTTCCAGATCTCGAGAACGGCTGGGCCGATTGCGCTCAAATTTGGTACACGGTTGGGGACCAGTTAGTAGGGTGCCGTGCAAAAGTCATTTTGGACCCCGTTTGCACGTGCGCACGTGCAGAATGCCGCTTCCAGATCTCAGGAACGGCTGGGCCGATTGCGTTCAAATTTGGCACACCGCTAGCGACCGGTTAGAAGGATGCTTTGCACAAGCCCGTTGGAAGCACCCTCTCGCCCTTCCGCACGTGCAGGGCTCACTATCTCGCTCGCTCGTTCTTCGCCCAAAAGGCGTTTTACTGGTACACATATTTGATGTGGTAGGATGACCATTATACATACATATGCATCTTACCAATGAATCTCTTCATCTTGTAGTGAAATACACTCTTCGCTGTCAAAAGTAAGATTCTTTGTTTACTGAAAAAAGGCAAAATAAGTTGGTTAGTGCATGAATATTCAAACAGGCATTTTACTGGTGAAAAGAAGGTAAGCATCTTTTCTGAATGCCTGAAAACCTGAAAACTATCATCATTGTTCCTACCATTCTGAAAATTATCCATAGGCTGAAATGGTTACTTTCAGGATATCAAAGCCACTCTTATCATGCCATGCCATACCATTACTGTTAAAATACAGAATTCATTGCTAGGGCTTGGACTTATACCTACTGATAGGTAGGTACATACAGAATGACACCCATCAGAGACAAAATTTTAAGTTTAATATGAAATCACAAAATATTAGGAATTTCCAGAGATGTAGGGAATGATGATTAATGGAAAGTGCAATGTTACTTTACCTTCTAGGGGTGCATGTTCATATAATTTCTAGATATTTCAAGCATAGCCTCTCATATTTGTGCCTCAGCCTATCCCATTTCCCGTTTCCACATTGGGTACCAAATTGAGTACCATAGGGGCAAGGCCCATCAGAGTGAGAGGCATTGCCTTCTTCTTTGGGTATTCTCTTAGCAGATGTCGCCCTTGCTGTCATATCTAGTTAGGTTAGGTGGTAGGTTGTAGGTTGGTAGGTTGTAGGATGATAGGTTGTAGGTAGGGTTAGGTCAGGTTAGATAATGTTTGGTTATATATGGAACTGTAAAAAGACAACGGCGGCGCACACAAGACGTAGATATGGCAGCAAGGGCGACATCGGCTAAGAGAGTACCCTTGTTTGCAGGTTGGGACACACAATCGTCAGGCTCTGGCTCCGGCTCAAGTCTCAACTCAAGCATCCAACTTTGCAGTCTCAGTCTGTCTCGTTCCAACCCTCAGATATGCAGTTGACTTGTCCAGTGTCAGGGATGGTGCTAAGTGGTACTTAGAAGGGTGAGAGAGCAGGCAGATAAGAATTTAAATGAGGTTAGGAAAAAGCCTTGGGAGGAGTCTGCTTTGGATTCAAAGGAAATAACAAAAAAGGTCGAGCTGGAGTAATGTTAGTCTGAATAAAATTAGACCGCCTTCACCAGACTAAGCACTAAGCAGTGAGAACTGAGAACATGAACCAGGGCTCTGAAACTGTGAAAATGATCAGAAAACATAGCTATGGTTTGACTACTAAACCAAAAATAAATTGAAAATCATAAGCCCACAAACACCCCTGAACCTACCACTCCGTAGAATAGTCAGAGTCACTCAATATACCCTGAGTCAGAGGTCAGAGTTTCACTCAATATATGACTTATGAGTCAGAGCAGAAGTCAGAGTGCCTCTTCACAACAACACGGGATCCAGAGCGTCAATCTTGTAGCAGCCACTTTAGAAATGTCTACAAAGCTTTGTTATTCTGCTGCAAATAATTTTTTTCACGATGAAAAATTATTTAAAGGAAATAGTTCACTTTTAACATGGGGTTTTAAACTGGAATAGCAGTTTCGTAGCTTGAGCTGAGACTAGCACAAATCAGGAGCTTTTACGGCTCAACGATCACCCTAGACGAAGATATTCCATTTCTCGTTCCGAAAAGAGTGCCTTGCAGAGGAATGCGTGCCTTGCACAGGAATGCAGCCACGTCATCGTCAGCCAATCAGCATGCTGCTTACAGCCAATGCAGTATGCGTAGGTTTGAACTACGCAATATGATTGGTCAACACGTAATAAGCTTCCGCGTCAAACATTATTTTACATAGAATATAGTTCGTCCTATATTAAAATATAGAAAATAATTGTTTTTACAAAAAGGTTTTATTTTATTTCATGATCATTTTGAGCATAAAAAATCATAAATCAATAGCAAAATACTAATTTCAGGAAAGTGAACTGTTTCCTTTAACTGCAGAACAATGAAATGTCTGTGAAATTGCATGCTTTCGCAGTGAAGCACGCAAATAATATTGATTTTTTTTAGTATCATGGTGTTAACTATCAACAATTGACCTTATGCTCATGATACAATGAAATAAGATTGAAATAAGACCAAATATATATATATATATATATAATATTTATACAGGTTTCGTTGAAGACCAAGGAGCATTGAGTTTTTGCAAGTTTCCGGTTAGTTCGTTCGATTGTTCGAATGAGTTTCTTGGTTTCAGAAGGTAAGTTAAAAATTAATTCTCCAAAGTTGCTCATCAATGTCAAGTTAATTGGTAACAAGTGACGTTTCGGTTTATTCCAGTAAACCATTTTCAAACATAACACATTCACGTATGACAAGTGTAAACATTTTCATCGGACATCATTTGAGAAATATGTTAAATGCAAATTATCACGTGAGTTTTGGCAGGGTCTTGCTACGGTAGTTGCGTCCCACATAAAGTACACTTCACATTCATCGAATAAATCAGGTCGATCAAAAGAATGTTACATCAGGCGAATACAAGCTGTCACGACATGAGTGCATCTTCCTCACTACATGTAAACGTCTTTACAGCCCTAGTGTAACGCAAGAGTTATGTTGTTTGTTGAGCTGTGGAGCGCGTTGTCTGATGAGTAATGCCTCTAGTATCCAGAGCCGTGTTCTGTTGTGTTGTGTTTTGATGATGGTCGTGTTTTCAGTCAGAAGCTTTCTAGTGATAGTTGTCTGGTGTGCTTGCGTCATGTGTTGTTTTGGTGCCCCGTCTCTAAGGTGCATAGTGAGACGCCTTGACAGTGATGTGGTTGTAGCGCCAATGTAGTTTATTTCACGAAGCCTACAATCTTCGTATGGACATGAAAATTCGTAAACTACATTGGTGCGTTTGAGCTTGTCTTTGTTGTCTTGCATGTTGTTTCGAATGAGAAGGCTGCTTGTTTTGCAGTTTTTGTAAAAGATGATGAGTTTCAGTTGGTCAGTGGCATTTGTACAGGTTATGTTTTCCGAGACAATTTCTTTGATGACTTTTTCGTCTACTTTGTACGAGGGAGACATGTGGTTACTACGATAATAAAGCGTAATGCTATTTCTGGAACGCTCTTTTGGGGTCATCTTTTGGTTTGTCTCTCTATCAAGATGCTGCTTAATTTCTTCGTCTACTTCCCTATTGGAAAAGCCATTGTTGACCAAGATTTGTTTCAGCCTTTCAAATTCCACGTGTAGCAGTTCCCAAGAGGAACAGTTTTTGACCGCTCTCTTGATGAAGGCTCTGATAACGCTTGTTTTGTATCTCGCTGGGCACTCACTTTTGCCATTGAGACATTTTCCAGAGTCTGTGGGTTTCCTGTATACTGATGATTCAAAGTTCATTCCTCTTACGTTAACCATGATATCTAGGAAAGGTAACTTGTTTTCAACACTAAGTTCGTAAGTAAACTTGAGCACTGAGCTTGTTTCCATTTTCTCTATAATATCTTTAAGGTGGTCTACGTCCCTAACATCAACAAAAATGTCGTCGACATATCTGCAGTATATATGTGGGCGAATGCTTTCGTCGCTGAGAACCTTGCTTTCGATCTCAGCCATATAAAAGTTTGCAAAAAGGGGTCCTAGTGGGGAGCCCATCGCTATGCCGTCCTTTTGACGGTACAGCTGTCCATCGGGTCCACGGAAGGGAGATTCAGTAGTGCATGCGATTAGCAGTTTTTCTAGAGTGCTTTTAGAAAGTTTAAGGGGCGCAATGTTCGGATTGTTGTAAACTTTATCTAAGATAATGTTGATTGTTTCATTCACGGGGACGTTTGTGAAAAGGCTCTGTACGTCTATTGACGCTAAAATTCCGTTTGGACGTTTGGTTCGTAAGATATCAACGAATTCATCAGTTGACTTGACACTATAGCCGGCTGGTAGGAATGGCTGAAGAAGATCGCTAAGCCGTTTCGCTAACATGTATGTTGGGGTCGATACTTGAGAGATGATCGGTCGAAGGGGTTGGTTTGCTTTATGTGTTTTGACCTTCCCGTATGCGTATCCTGGAGCGTACTCACCTACTATCTTTGTGAAATGGATAGCCCCAATGACAGCGTTTGCGCTTGTGATGATTCGATTCACTTTGGCTTTGAGCGTATCGGTTGTATCTTTCGAGATCTTTTCAAATTTCGTAGTGTCGCCCAGTATTTCGTTCATCTTGTCCAGGTATTCATGTTTGTCCATGATGACATAAATGGCCGATTTGTCTGCTTTTTGTATCACAATTCTATCGTCTTCCCGAAGTTCCTTAGCCGCTTTGTGTAGCGATCTAGAGATGAGTTTGCTTCTACAGCGACTACGTACTTTAGAGCTTTCACCGACGAGGCGGTCTTTGAAGTTTTGGTCGACTTGTATTTTGTTTTCTTTTTGAAGCTTGAGCACATCTTGATACAAGACTTCAAGTTCGGCTTTCTTGTCGAGGGGGTCATATTTACTTTGGTAATGGCAGTTCACACCAAGGTTAAGAATCTGTTTTTGTTCTTCGGTAAGTTCGATCGATGATAAGTTGATGTAGCCATCTGTTGATTCAGGTACACTTATTTTCCCTTCGTAAAGGTATGATAGTTTCTTTACTATCTTTATCTTGTTGCTATGTTCAGCATTATGATAATTCGCTTCAAGTTCCTTTTCTATTTGTTTTCTTGTTGAGTCATCGATGTGGCATTGCTGAAGCTTTCCATGGAGTTTGTTGAGATCTTCAGTGAGTTCTTTAACTAGTTTTTGTTTGCTTTCGATTTGGTGAACTACTAATTGCTTGCGGTATTCTTTGGTGAATGATGTCTCCTTCGCTGCCGGGTCATGAAGTTTTATGTTCGTGTATTTGGGCAGGATATTCTCATTTATACAGGTTTCGTTGAAGACCAAGGAGCATTGAGTTTTTGCAAGTTTCCGGTTAGTTCGTTCGATTGTTCGAATGAGTTTCTTGGTTTCAGAAGGTAAGTTAAAAATCAATTCTCCAAAGTTGCTCATCAATGTCAAGTTAATTGGTTACAAGTGACGTTTCGGTTTATTCCAGTAAACCATTTTCAAACATAACACATTCACGTATGACAAGTGTAAACATTTTCATCGGACATCATTTGAGAAATATGTTAAATGCAAATTATCACGTGAGTTTTGGCAGGGTCATATATATATATATATATATATATATATATATATATATATATATATATATATATATATATATATATATATATATAATATATATATATATATATATATATATATATATATATATATATATATATATATATATATATATATATATATATATATATATATACCTATATATATAAAGAAAATGCACTAGATTCGCATTACTCTAAGCCACACGGCACACTTCGGAGTCGATCGATCGTTGTGTACCTATTCGTTAAAAAGCTAACAGTTTCGGATCATCTCGATCCCTTTTCGTGCCTTTTCAAAGCTATTATGAAAACACACAATGACAGAATTCACAACACAATTATGGTCTTTTTGTTGACAGCGCACATGAAATAAATTCTCAGGAGCTTCTTTTGCAACATTTGGCCTTAACTATGCCCGCTATGACATTATTAAACGCGAAGTGTCCCTGTGACAAGTTGATATTTTTTGTGGTGCTTATCAGCGCTGATTCTACAATGCGACGTTTTAACCCGCGCCCTGCTGGGGGGGGGGGGGGGGTGGTGTTTGAACACCCCCCCCTTGTGGTTTTTCGCGAATATCTCAAAAACTGCTGCGCCGTTTTTGGTACACCTTATCATACATCAATTCTACACATGTTGTGAAAATTTCAGACCAAGGTCATTCAAGGTTAGGTCACTAGGTCACTTGAAGTGACCTCACCTCATAAAAAATTTCAATGTCTGTCATAGCTACACCGAGTGACCGATCGCTTTGAAACTTTCAGCGATTGCTAAGAGCAATAGCATGTACCTACAAACTATATATCTCAGAATTTTGATATCGATGACCTAAGGTCAGGTCAATTTTGCGACCTCTCCATTATAAGTCAATGGGAGAAAATTGAAATGCGCCTCTTTTGGACGAAAGACATTATAAACACTCCCAAACACTGAATTACAAGTGGTTTAGACACACTGAACATGAAAATGGTGTCCGTGACCCCTGTTTATGCCCTGAGGTCATCTTAGGTCACGAATGGTATCTAACAGTTTTTCGCAAATAACTTTTGATAGAGGCATGCTAGAGCGGTGAAAATGCCTTAGATGTGTTCAGCTCGACGATACGGATCGACTGATATGCAACATGACCCTTTCCTGTCAGGTCATGACCTTAACCTGAGGTCAAATTTTCAAGTTGAACTTTCAAGGTCAAATTATAGTTCATTCGATGCGTCTTGACGAGAGGAACACGATGCCGGTAAAAGTAAGCTCGTACAAGGCTTGGGTCAAAAGTTATTGCAGAAAAACTGTTTCCGAAAAAATCGGCTATTTTTGCAGTTTTTGCCCCCTGCGGCCTGCAGGCAAAACCGTTAACGTTAGGTCAAATCTGAGAAAATTACTCAGAAAGGGCGTTAATAGGGCTATCGAATGCGCTTTTCCGCGCCGCTGTAGCTCTATTGGTTTCCGAGTTATGCGTTGGCTTCTTGGAAATTGTCGACATTCGACCTGGAAATCGGCGAAATTTTGCCTTCAATGACCTCTGGTGACCTGACTTTTGACCTTACCAAAAAATTGACCGAAGTGATTTCCTCATTATTTTTGACGCTCTTTCGAACGCCGCCTTCCGCGTATCACTACGTGGCCCAGGAGCCGAGTTAGAAGGGGGGGTGTTCAAACCCCCCCCCCAGCAGGGCGTGGAAATCCAGGACCCCAGCCGGGCGCGGGTTAAGTAATCATCTGAAGAGTAGGTATAGTAATTTTGCTTCTTCGAAGTCCATTAAATGTTGATAATCTCTAACATGACAGAAGAGCGCACTTTTCTCATTCGCTACCCTGATATCCGGCTTTTGTGTTCATAAACCCTTTTCTCTAAACTCCTACCAGTTTCTCCCACGTAGCTGGTGTCCGGGCACACTTTGCAAGGAATGCTATACACCCCAACCTTGTTTTCATTGTTCGGCTTGTTTTTAATGAGAGTCTTGGAAATACCTACCTAGTGTTTGGGTAAGTGAAAGCAACTCCCACCCCTTCCTTACTGCACACCCTTTTAAAACCTTTTAAGCCCTCGTTATAAGGCAAAACCAAGCATTTCTTAGGTTTCTCCCTCTTGTTCCTATTGGTAGTGAAAAAGGATTCCATTAATTGAAGTGAATGTTTCAGCGCCGGTTTTTGTACCTATCTATCAATCATGCAATAGCTAGGATCAATTATGACCCCACCTGACCTGAGCCCGGCGCGATATGGGACAGGCAGACGGGGGTTCGGCTCAGCGGAGGCAGTGCCCACTGGTGTGGGGACTTTTTTAATAGACCTATATAGCATGGATGAAGGTTCTTTCATCCATGGACCTAGTGTGCAGCAAGTAGGCATAGGCACCTTAGTAGGTTTACATAGCCTTGTATAGGTACCTACTATACTCTGTTCCGTTTCAAGCTTGCAGCCGAAGTGCCCTGTTAAAAGCAGTGCATGATTTCTGTATAGGTATATAGCTCTTACATTATACCTAAGACGCAAATTCTTGAGCGGAGGAGCGATCTGCAGAAGAAACTCCGACTGCAAACTTGATATGGAACAGACTATACCTACTTATTTGTAGGTAGTTGAATTATTGATAGGTGCCAGCCTTGGGTGCTAGCGACCTCTGTAAGTGTGCCTCTCGCGACAACATACAGAAAATTTGGGAAAGGGCTGTAGGCGTCTCGCTTAATGTTCAATGGTCAAATTCAACGCCTTTCTTCCAAACGATCTCCAGGGATGCGTGTCTCTTTCGCGTTCATTCACGCAACTACCTAGTTCCACTGTCCTTTGGCCGTCATCGGCCTGGCGCCGGGGTGAATTTGGCGCGTGCTTCGGACCTCCCGCGGCGTCCGGTCGCAAAAACGCCCCAAGCGCCGTCAGCTGACATCGGAAAGCCTTCAGACGGCACCGGCCGGCCGACGGGAGATTGATCTGGACAGGACGGTCGGACGGGAGCGAGCGGGCGGCGCCGCCGGCGTCCGAGCCGCGGCGGCACAGGGCGGCGGGGTGACACGGCAGCGGAGCGTCCGACCCGCGGCGCAGGGCGGCCCAGGGCGGCGGGGTGACCGGCGACACAGGACGGCGGGGTGACACGGCAGGGGAGCGTCCGACCCGCGGCGGGCCAGGGCGGCGGGGTGACCGGCGGCCCAGGGCGGCGTGGTGACCGGCGACACAGAACGGCGGGGTGACCAGTGATCCGGCGGGGTGACCGTGCGGTGACCAGTGACCCGGCGGGGTGACCGCGCGGTGACCCACAGTCACAGAGCGGAGAGAGAACGTGCCATGACAGATCAAGTTGACAGACACGATGTGACAGTGGCAGATACAGATACACCAAATTTGGTAGCTAGGTGGGCCTCTTGGAGTTCTCGCCCCTTCAAGTGTCCCAAGGTACGGTTCAGTTTTTGGTGAACAGCTTCGCAAAAAAACGGCCGCAGAGCCGCGATTTTGGCAGCATCGTGTTCGCCTCGTTCAGGCGCGTCGAATGATATACTTTTTGTTTGGGTTAGGTCAACTTAGGGTGTTGACCTCAGGTCACTGTCAGATCAGCGCCCCCAGGTCACGAAGCTGGTCGAAAGAGGTCATGTCGCATACCGTTCGATTCGGCAGGTCTTCCTGAGTCCATTGGTGGCTTTCCCGATTCGCTAGCTCAATGTAATCGGGAGTTATTGACGAAAAACTAATATGACCTTGATGACGTCATAAATGACGTCGTGCAAGGTCAACATTGCAAAAGTGACGCATCTAACCTTGCAAGGAGTGCTTCAAATCACGATTCTGTGTGCTTGAGATAGTTGGAGGTCGTTCCCGGCGCCAGAATAGCAGTTTTTATTTTTCCCCATTGACTTATAATGGTGAGGTCACGAAAATGACCTGACCTCATATGACCTTCAGAAAGAATCCGAGATATTCAAGTTGCGAGACTCGTAATGGATACTAGATCCTGCAAGTTTCATTTCCCTGTGAAAGCTCCTCTGGCAGTGAGGGCGTTGCGTTGCGAAGTTGCGACATGACATCTGAAGACCGTGCAGAGGTTATTATTATTATTATTATTATTTCATTTATTTTCACCAACCACAGAAACGTGGGCGTTACGGTGAAAATAGGCACGAGGTAGGTACATACATACAGTTCACCAGGTACACAACACTTTACATGATCCACGTATGAACATACCTATTACCTATGCATGTTACCTACAGGCTACATGCACGTTACATGAACAGACTCAAACTGCCACCATATCAATATTCTCCTGATACAAAGAAGTAGTCCTCAAACGTAAAGTGCAGTGACTGGCGAGTGACATCAAATGAAACACTGGCAATTGCACACGTTGAAACGATACATTGTATAAGTACGAGCATATGACCGATAATCATGGCTTGTCAATGTCTGCCTTAGTTAGAATGTACTTTATTACTTCATTCTTTGAGGCGTTCCTCACTTGAGGGGGCAAGCTGTTCCAAAGCTTAGAGCCTTGGTAAGAAAGAGAATTTTTCATGAATTCCGTTCTTGGGGCAACAAGATCAAGGTATTTATGAAGTCATAGGTCAGTGACCTGATGACCTGACCCGAAAATGCGGTTGGTGTCAAAAGGTCCAGCTGGAATTAAAGGTCAGGTATTCCAAGTTTCAGCTGTCTATCGCCAGCGTGCTCGGAGCTATCGCGAAAACACTCTATGGGGGGCGGCACCCGCCCCACCCCACTCGGCCGGCGAGGGTTAACGATGAGCTGCAAATTAACCCTCGCCCGCACATGCCATTTTCCCATCCTAGAACGCACATGGGGGGGGGGGGTTGCCACCCCCCCCCCGCGCCATTTCGTTCCTGTTGGAGATAGAGCTTAGCAGTAAAGACCAAAAAGATTCTTTGGGAAGAGACGAATCCAATGATACCCAGTTTTACCTTCTCAGGTCAGTCATTGACCTTCCAGGTCAGGTCAAACTAAAAAATGTTGCTGTTTTGGGTCACCGTTGGATATCAAGTGTGCTGCTTATCAAATACCGATGACGATGCTGTTTTCTGGTGCCAAGGCAGCTAGAACCTCTTTGTCACACTACTCGACCAGAATTTTGCTGCTGAGGTCATTTCAGGTCAAGTTAGGTCAAGGTCAATTATATGTGTTTGTATGTCTGTGTGTGTCTGTGTGTATACTGATGTGTGCACCGATTGTTTTTGGGTCCATATTACATGAAATCATGATCTGAGAAGCTTTTACCAAAAATGCAGTAAAAAAACTTCAAAAAAAGTAAATTCAGCTTGCCTAAAACGCAATTATCTTAGGTGACCTAGGTTGACCTTGACCCTGACCTTGACCCCTGTACATCGTCGAACAACATGTTCCATGATAGGTAGGAGGTAAGACTGGCAAAAAAGGCCGAAATCAGGGTGTCAAAAGCTCATAAGGCCCATGGCAAACGCAAGATGTTGAGAATTGGCCATTTGGGTCATGACATGACCTGAAAAACAAGGTCATATCTCCAAAACCAAAAATCACAGAAACTTGAAATTTTCAGTGGACATCAAGAAAGGACAGAGGAGCAGCTATACGAAAAATCAGCCTTCTAGCTCTAAAAATGTTGAGTGCAGAGCAGAAAGACTACCTGGGGGGAGGGGTGGCAACCACCCCCCCCCCCCATGCGCGGGCGAGGGTTAAAAGGCGCCCCTTTTGGACGAAAATCATTCTAAACAACACCGAGGTATACATGCAAAAATGATGCACTAAACCGGCACAAGGCAGCCCGTGACCCCTGCTTATGTTCCTGAGGTCATCTCAGGCCACGGAAGGTATGCAACAGTTTTTCACTAATAATGTATGATAGAGGCACGCTAGTGCGATGAATACACATTATATGTCAGCTCGACGATACGTATCCATTGATATGCAACACGACCTTTTCCGGTCAGGTCATTAGCAGTTAGCTTGACCTGAGGTCAAATTTTCAGGTTGACCTTTTAGGTCAAAGTATTGTTCACTCGACTCGTCTTAACGAGAGGAACACAATGCCGGTTAAAGTAAGCTCGTGTAAGGTTTGTGTCAAAGGTTTTGTGGAAAAACCGCAAAAATTGTCTTTTCTCGCAATATTTGCTCCTGCAGGCAAAATCGCTGACGTTAGTTCATATCGAAAAAGTTTATCAGAAAGAACGTTTATAATAGGGCCAGCAAATGCGTTTTTCGGTGGTGCTGTAGTTCTATTCGTTTCCGAATTATGCGCCGGTTTGTTGGAAATTGTCGACATTTGACCTGAAAAGCTATACCTACGAAATTTGGCCTTTGATGGCCTCTGGTGCACGTATGACCTGACCTAAAAAGTGAATGAGGTAAGTTCGCCACTATCTTTGACGCCCTATCGAACTCTGCCTACCGCGTGTCGCTACATGGCCCAGAAGCCGAGTTGGAAGGGGGTGTTCAGCCCCCTCTCCCCCAGCAGGGCGTGGAAATCCAGGAGCCCCAGCGGGACGCGGCCGTTAAAACACACCCAGAGGAGCCGACGCCCTGATGGTGCGGTCCCACGGGCCGGCGGCTTGTCCTCGGATACCCGCCCCGACTGGCCGCGGTCGGTCAGAACCGCTCGCAATTAGTTGCTCGGAGTTTTTGCGTGTGTCTTGATGGGGAGTGCAATTCGTCATGTTTGACAGCCGGGCGGGGACGTCTTAATCAGTGGCCGTCCGCTGGGAACGGGTCTCCCTCCGGGCGCCGGAGCCGCGCCAGACTTACATAATATTGTGGTAGTGGTCGGTCATTGAGCTGCTGCTACGATACCTCTTACATTTTAGCTTTCTGAGTCTCGTGTGCTCACTTGCTAACATTCGAGCCGATGGTCGTAGGTATATCTAAAGATATTCACTATATAGTCGCACGATGCTGCAGGCAAAAGATCTCAAAGAATGATTTATACTGATTGCTTTACATCGTCTAAGGCCTTGTCAAGGTGTTCGTGCTCAATGATCATATCAATAATCAATGTCAGGTTGAGATTATGTGGTTGTTTCTAATTTGAGGGATGGGTCACATCCTTGGGTTGTGGATACAACACAAAATCTATACCTAGGTACCTACCTACGCACCTACCGCGAAGCTTTGGTACCTACATTTTGCAACCATTACCTACATGTTTTCCAAACAAATAATTTAAGAATATTTTTAATATCTACGCTCACCCAGTCATATAAGTATAAAGCAGGTAGTCAGTGCCTACGGTTAAACTGATGTCGGAGTTTTCAGATCGCGGGCCATCACAGCTATCATTGCACTCTCACGGAAGGTTATGAAAGAAATAGGATATTCCACGAAGATTAATAGCTCGTCATGGCATCTTCTTCACCGAATGCGAAGCATTTTGTCCCCATAATTGACAGATTTGATGTCTGTCTGCCCGTTGCGTGTTGCGGATCTCGGCGGATTGCGATGCGATAGCGGTCGGCGCTCGATAAGAGCGGATCACTGGGCGTGCAGCTGGTCGCCGCCGTGTTTCCCGTATATATCTGTACTTTCACTGCACACTCGGTCCGAGGCAAGCCGTTCCACCTATTTACCCGTCACGTTGGCCGATCCACCTACAAAGGGGCGGCGCTGTAAACCAACCGCCCATTACGCGGGAACTACCCTTGTATCTGCCAGTTTGGTGACAACACGTCCTCTAAAGTACCTGACAAATGGTCCACACGCCTCACCGGCAAATAAAGAAATCAGCGGATCGGCCGCTTCCTCGAACGGCCGCAACGACGTCTTCGATGCGCAGGCAAGGACAGTCCGAGTCTAACACGTGGGAAAACTTGGCATACCGAGGATGGCCCAGTAAAACTACACAATGTCACCTTGAGGGACAGATACCAGGGGAAGATAGGTAGTAGGTACTGTCGGGGGATTAGTTATAAAATTTGCTTGAAAGGCATCAGGCTACTATTTTACCACTTAGGTACCTTCTCATTGTCTTCTCATCCCGTTTGTCGTTTATGTTTCTTCAAAGTACTTGTTGACGCATAGTGTACGACCGAAAAGTAGCCAGAGAACTTATTTCGTCTTTTCCACTCTTCATTGAATTGACCCTAAGTGAACTTAGATTATGCCTGTTCAGAGAATGTAGGGACATACCTTCTTTCGTTGTAATTCGTGATGAGGATGACGTTTGAGTAAGCGATGAAGAATGTGGAACCATGGGCGACCACCACCGTCTACAGCCGCCCGACGCTGTCTACCACCGTCTACCGCCGTTTATCGCGGTCCGCAGCCGTCTTTCACCGTCAACCGCCGTCCGTCATCGTCTACCGCCGTCTTCTACCGCCAACATCCATCTGTCATCGTTCACAGCCGTCTATCACCGTCTACCTTAATTTGTTGCTGTCTAACTACTACCGTCTACCAACGTCCACCGCCGTCTGCCGCCGCTCAGTGCCGTTTCACCACCGTCTACCATCGTCTACTACCATACACTACCGTCTTCTACCCCCTGCCACCGTCCACCGCCGTCCACCGCCTTCCATCGGCGTCTACCGCCGTCCGTTACCGTCTAGCACTGTCCACGGCTGTGTTCCGCCGTCTGCCACCATTCGCCACCGGCTGCTACAGTGTGTCCAAACTTGTAATGATGCGGGGAAATCCGCCCATAATGGAAAGTATAATGACATCCCAAAAATACAAATAGAAACATCCACACAGCAGTCACGACTCATAATAACAACCTCGAACCCAAACATCTAGGAGCAAGAGAAACACAAACCTCGCAAACTCTTACAACATGCCAAGACAACCATTCGAACACCCCAAATGTTCAAATAGGGGAGAGCGGGGCCAGTTGAAACACGGGGTCAGATGAAACATGGCTTTATTTTCAACAGTATGCAACATATGGCGTTGCCGACACCACTGCGCATCCGCGCTCGACCACTTCCTTTGTCAACGGCGTTTGGGCGGCAAACGGACGGTAATTTTGATTTGACACTTGTTTTGTGTTTTTGAGGGGCGTTTGGGAGAAATCGTTTTTATGAATATTTTGTGATATCTCATATACATTTGTTTGCTGAAAGAAGAACTCCTGGCTCCGGAATAACACCTTATTTGGCCCTTCATTCAGCCTGATGCCGTCCCTCCAGCTCGTTTGACATGTGCTTTACGGCGCGTGCGAGATGGCGGGAGCGGATGGGGTCAATTGAAACGCCATGAGGGTCAGTTGAAACAGGGCCACAGGCCGTTTCAATGGACCCCGTTGACCTTTGCAATGGTTATTGTTCAGGGGCTGTAAACATTAAAGGAAATAGTCCACCTTTGAAATGAGCTTTTAAACTGAAATAGTATATTAATAGAGCTCAATTTTTGACCCCTTTTTCTCCAGCCTTTTGCTTGAAAGCACTAGCCTGAGATATTTCTCATTATCCTCATCCGCCCATTTTACCATAGTCTATGTACTTTATGTCACCTATTTTATGAGGAACTTTGCACTTTTAGCTTTCCAACGACCTATTGAATGTAGTAGCATTTGGAAAAGTAAACCGGACAAAATATCGCCTTAAGAAAGTGGCCTTAAAGAGGAAAACATCATTGACCCCATGGGCTGGTTCAATTGACCCTCGCATCGGGGTCATTTGAAACGGGCGTAGAGCTGTTTTATAAGCATGCGTTTGGCAGCAAAATATGTTTGAAACATAATTTTACATATCTTAAAATGAAGCCAAAAGAGCATATTTTTTCATGGCATTGTGCATTTTTCGATATGACAACTAGATCTCGCTGTGCATGTCAATATATAAAAAGTGGTTCAACTGGCCCCGCTCTCCCCTATATGACCAACTTAAACCTCATTTAACATCCCGAATATCAGAATGCCTTCAAAGTTTTATCAGTATTTAATATTTCTACATCATTTTCTCATGACATAAAAAGGGTCGAAGTCAAGTTTTATTAAAATAACGACATCCTTTCAGGCCTTTTTTTCTACATCCTCCCCTACCGTAAAATGAATTTAGCCACACTGGTCTGCTACCGCCTACCGCCGTCTGTCATCGTCTGCCACCGTCCATAGCCGCCAACCGCCGTCTATCATTATTTATCACCGCCTATCTCTATCTCGGTCTATCTCCGTTTGATACCGTCTGCCACAGTCTATATACCGCCGTCTATAGTCTTCCATCGTCTACCACCCTCCATAGCCGTCAACCGAAGCCCACCGCCGTCCACAAACGTCTACAGATGTCTACATCCGCCTACCGCCATCTACAGCCGTCCACTAGCCGTCCACTGCTGCCCACAGTCGTCCACACCGTCCACCGCTATCCACAGCCGTCCAGCACCATTCATCACCACTCACCCGCTTACCTTGATGTGTGCATTATCGGCGAATCTGGCGTCCTGCGTCGGGTGCCCAGCTGCGTCTGAGCGCGCTCCTCCGCCCGTCGTCGGCTCGCGCCATTTATTTTGATCTGATTTGCGGCCGCGGCGCGTTTATCATCGGGTGACAGCGGCCGTGACGTCGGCGCCGCTGACGGACAGCGCTGCCAGGAGCCGCGACGGCCGTCCGCGCCAGATGAAATATGTGCGAACCGAGCGGGCGGCTGCGTGGAGTCGGTCCGGTACCGCACCGGACGGAGACGGGGATAGGAGGGGCCAGGGCGGGACATGGGCGAGACGGGCTGCGAGGGGTGCGAGGGGTGACTCGGGGGGGGGGGGCACACGTCCCATCTGCTCCCAGGTGTCTGTTGGGAGGCGAATGATTGAGGGGAGCACAGGAGTCAGTAGGGCGGGAGAGCTGTCAGGAGAGCTGTGAGAGGACAGGCGACACGATATCAGATCTGGATCTGGTTTGTTACCGGCGGCGGACGTTGGGATGCGAGCGGCGAGCGCTGGATGAGCTCTGCGACTACTGCTGGCTCCAATCCCGCTCCATAGTGACACGGCTTCAGCTTATTGCTGAACGATGACGCCCCAACATATTTTCTCCGACTGGGTAAGGGGGGACGGACCCCTTGGTGGTTTGCTGCGATTGCCTGGAAGTCATTAAATATAGGTAGAGAACTGATCTTCCAAATGTTTGATTCAAGTCTCAAGACAACCATTTTGAACCTGTCACGACCTCGGGCTAGTTCAGGTCACTGAACTACGACGTCATGCATAAACTTTTGCACGTTCGAAAAAACAACATTCGACGTGGTTGGTTTGTGGTAGGTAAGTGATCATGGCAAACGCAATGGTGCATACCAAAACGCTGCTCTGAGACCATTTTCGCCACATTGTCCCTCGAAAGCCCAAATTTGACTTTTGAGATCGTTGATTTTACCCCAGACGTCACCGATTAGCCTGATAGCTCGAAATTGGATGCCAAAGGTAGGTATGCTGCGACTTGTGACAGCGGAGGCGCTCTTTTTTAGCGATGCTTTATATCGTTGAGTCTTTGGGACTTAAGTGAGGCTGTAAGGCACTTAGACAGTCTGTAGGGCGCTTGGCGAATCTGTATATTCTCAGTAAGCCCTACTGCGGCTCCGCGAGCCCGAGTAGGACCCCCGCGAGTCGTACAAGGGCCCCGTGTGGCACAAACTTCTATGTACAGCAACGCATGAATAATGAAGAGAATATTGTTTTGGGTCCTTTGAGACACTTGGGGACCCTTTTCCTTGAGGGCCCCTCAAGACCTAACCCCCCCCCCACACACACACACCTCTGATGTCATTTCTCCGGCCCTGATTATGTAGTCTCTATAAAACAGCTTCAAAATCGGTGTTTTGTATTGGCATTTCAGCAATATGTTTGTGCTCATGTACATTATGCTACATAGGTAGCATGTTTAACGTTTACAGGAATGGTATGCTTGCATCATTGTACTCGTACAAACGACAACAAATAAACGCATCCAATGATAACATGTCACGATCTAGACACACATCCGGATCACTTGTTCGCTTCTAAAACCTATAATCACATACTCGATCGGACACTCGACATGCATACAGTCACTCCCTTGTCAATATTTTGACCGAATTGACTGGAAGACAATTCCTGAAAAACTCCAGCGATAAGGAAGCATAAATGTTTTTTTAATAAAATGAATTATATGTTCAAACCACTTTAAAACACTGTGAAAACATGCCTTTCTGTATATCTTCTAACAGGCAATCCGTTATTTACAGACCCTTTTCTTAATTGGAGAAATGACTTGCAAAACATCTCAGTAAACCTCTCAAACATATCCAAACCATACAATCTAGTGTCGAGTAAAACGCACCCCCATACATCACTGGAAGAGAGAAATCGGCACGGCGGCCGGTCCTGTCACCATCTTTCGCCAATACTTCATCGGGTCAGATCACCGGACGACAAGGGGTCATCACGAGACGCGACCGCGATTGCACGGGGGCTGCGCGCCCCCCGGAGCGGCGACACACCGCGCCGGACGCCGGTCAGCGGATACCGTGCCCGCCCGGTCCACCGGATACCGGTGCCCCCCTCCCCCCCCCGAGCCCAGACGGCCGCCTCCGGCCAATAAATAGACGGATCATTAGCCCACCAGCGTGCGTACAGAGGGCGCCAGGGACCCCACCCGCTCGGAGCGCACGGCGCGGGCGCCACTGCACCCCTACGGACCACTGCGGCACGCGTATCGACATATTTACAGAGCGAGCTCATGGCGCGTTCCACGAGGCGATCTCGGAGATTCGCGATAAATCTTTGGAGAAAATAAATAACAATCACACACATATTGGCAAACGGCCCGTCAGATCAACGGCGGCCGGGCGGCCCCCCAGGTCCATTCGTGCCTCCCCGGCCCCCACCACAACCGATTACCATACGCCCGCCCTCCGATCTCACTCCCGCCCGGCCGCTGCCCGGCCCTCAACCGTGTCTGTCAGACCTGCCGCGCGCGGCTCCCTTGCCCTCGCGCCGCGCCGGCTCACGTTTCGTAGTACATTTCTCTGTATCCGGCCAGCGCGGAGAGCAGCGTGGAGCTGCCGCCGTCCATACCCTCCTCCTTCATCGGCGCCGGCGCGTACTCGAACTTGCGCTCCGACTGTCGGCCGGGGGGCGGCGCCGGCTGGGCGCCGTAGGCGGCCGCCAGCGCGCACTGCGGCGCCTCCTGGCCGGCGGGGCCCAGCCGGTCGGCCCGCTGCTGGTACAGCTGGTGGAGCTCCATGCCCGGCATGCCCTTCAGGTAGCGGTCGAACTCGTTGCGGTCGACGTCCAGGTCGTCCTGGGGGACGGGCACGCCGCAGGCGGGCATCTGCTGGCCGCCCGACATGGCCGGGTAGCCGGCGGCCGGCGGCGCCGACAGCGGACCGCTGTGGTAGCCCATCTGGGAGGCCGCCTGGTGCTTCTGCTCCATCATATAGTCTGCAACAGGCGGGAGAGGCGGGTCAGGTCCCCGGGACGCCCAGCGCCGACCGGCAATCGGCCACCACAACGGACTCGCACACCGACTGAGTATGATAGATGACCAACGGGCCCGCCATTGGCCATCAAATCGCTAATCGTGGGCGGTTATCTCATCTGCAAACGTAAGCTCTCCGGTGCCTGAAATCTGAGCATTTGGCAGGCAAGGTCCAAACGTCAGGCTGCTCTCCACAAGCCACCTAGCGAGCTGCTTCACCGGGAGGGGGCAGCGTCGGAGGCTGCGTCGGCACTGGAAAAATGGCGTCCGAGAGCGGCGGCGCGGCCGGTGGTCCGTCCGTGTTGACAGTAAGCCCCGCCATGTCGGCGGCAGATCCCAATCTGGTCCCGGTGACGGCCGGCCTGCCGGATCGGCCGGCGGCGCCGTGATCGATCGGCGGCGAGCCGGCATTCTGTCGAGCTGCCGCCGGCCGCTGGACATTGCTAAATGTTACCAGATCCCGTCAGCGGCGACAGCCACTGCCACGGGTCGACAGCGCGGCGTCGGACCGGGCGCGGCGGCCGGCGGGCACCCGGCCGGCAGCGCGGCTCGGGACGGGCGCGGCCGCCGAGACGCCAGCTGGCTGCCACAGAGTCGCTACTGAGTCGCCACTGAGTCGCCACCGAGTACCGCGGCATCCCGAGAGTGCTCGGCCTTGGCGAGACTGGTACGGCGCCGGTGAGTCAAAGGACGACATTTCCGTGCACGGCCGTCCGGCGCCCACTCGGCGCCGCCGGAGAGCCGAGCGGAACTGGCGGCAGGCGCACCCCAAATTCCCGGCGATCGGCCGCCGAGCGCCTCCCAGGGACAGTCCCGCTCCGCCCTATATAGGGCCTCCCACGGACGGTCCCCGCTCCGCCCTATATAGGGCCCTGGCTCCGCGGCGCCGTACCGCCGAGCCGCGACTCGGAGCGTGACCGGTCACTCGATGAGACATTTAATCTGGCGGAATTCCCAGCGGCATGCTCATGACGTGCTCGGAAATGCTCCTCCGAACACCGGGTGGCGGGTACACACGGCGGTCCGCATCATTTTCCGTGACGATCGGACCATCTTTGGGTGTGAGACGGGGTCCGGAACCACGGGTAGCATGTGTGACATCAAATGCGTGCCAAAAAGGTCCGAGGACACGGCATTAGAACATGGTGATGAAACTGAAGGCGATGTTTAGGAGAGCTGTCGAGCTTCCAAACAAACCCAACTGCACGATTTTTGGGTAGGTAGAACTGTTTTGGTCTAAAAAGATTATTCGTTGGGGTACGTTTCCACCTAAGCACAATATCAGGTCCCAGAAATCACGCTCGGTAAAAAGGCGACTGCTCGGGGCGAATGGGTCACAGGCGCGCGCCGGAGAGCCATCTCCGGCGGTGGCATTAGTATTCCACCTGTCCCGCGATCGGTTCATTGGACTTGCATCGACAACTGTGGCCGAAGCGTAGCGCCGGCTCATACATATTCCCTTCGGCAGGACTTCCTCGCCTTCTCACACCTTTTTCGTTGACAAACAGGGCGAGCAGGACGCGGCGAACGGGTGACATAACAGGGTTTTTTGCCGCCACTGATGGCCGTCCCAGTTACCGGAGGGCGACGACAGCCTTTTTTCACACGGAGGGCGTTTAAGCGGTGTATCTGATACTGCGACGCCTTTTGTGCATTACCGGCTAGGCGAGCTCCATGGTGAGTGGCGATTCTGGGAAAAGCCAACGGTTTTCTTGGAAAGGCCCACTTCACTAAGCATTCAAAGACCCAGGCGCTGCTGGGAATTAGCTGTTCACATAACGCATTGTGTAGTCCTAGCAGAATAAGTCAATTAATACCTATAATCATCGCACCTGATTCTGATTGATGCTATAAGCTATTGTCTTTATCCTGTAGTAAATAATTGTCTTTTTCCGTGTTGTTGGACGCTAAAATCACCAGCGGCCAGGCGCCTTCCCCAATAGTGGCCCTCCGGACCCTCCATCCCGGGAGAGCTGACCCTCCCAGCTCGGACTCTATCCCTTCAGAGGACCCTCCATCCCGAGAGAGCTGACCCTCCCAGCTCGGACTCCATCCCTTCAGAGGACCCTCCATCCCGGGAGAGGTGACCCTCCCAGCTCGGACTCCATCCCTTCAGAGGACCCTCCCGGCTCGGACTCCATCCCGGCAGAGGACCCTCCATCCCGGCCGAGGACCGGCCGCCATCGCCGTCTCGCCGTCGCATTAGCCGCGTCCAATGAGCGGGCGGCGACCTGCACTGGGCCATCCGTTAGCGGGACGGCCGTGTCGGCCGGGCGGCGCGCCGGATACATCAGACCGGGCCGGCGCGGCGGCTGCAGAGCGGGCCGCGCTCAGCGGACAGCGGGACACAGCCTGCGGACCGTGCTCTGCACTCGGCCGCAGACTGGGAGATCAGCTCGATCGCAGAGCCTATATGATTCGGATGACCACAGCGAACACCATGCTGCATCAATCTGCTTCGGAACTTTGACAGAAACAGGTGTAAATCGGGTGTCGCCGTTTCGGTTTATACAAATGCCGCGTACTTGAACATCTGTCGGGCATAAATGTGTTCCTAGAAGGCGGCGGCGTGCGCACAATATGATGGCTGCGAGCTCTCTGTCCGGCGGTGGTCGGCGCGCAGAGCTCCGGCAGTGTTCCGGCACGCTCCGGTATCGATCTGGCCGGCCGGTGACGGAGTGGGCTGACCCTGGTATGCCACCGGAGGTGCGCCCGGCAGAGACGGGGAGGGGGCGGGGGGGGGGGGGGGGGGCTGGCCTGCCGACAGACGGATCTGAAACCGCTGCTACCAAAGGCTGAGGGCTGACCCTTTGCAGAGACACGTGACAGGACACCCAGCTAATACCGCTGCAGACCACACTGTCACGTGGTTCCAGTCCGATGGCCACCGACACTAGATATAAGAGTCACGTGGTCCAGAGCAGGTGGCCTTTGCAAACCACGTGACCTGCGGGCCCTGATTGCCGCTCTGCGAGGTCAAGTGGTGCGGCGGCTCTGTCGCGGATTCCGGCCGGGTGCGTCACTCTAATCCGTCTGCGTCGGCGGTCGGGCGCCGTGACGGATCGGGCGGCCGGTCGGCGCGCCGCCGCTCTCGGAACAGGGCACGGCCATTAGCATAGGCTGCCGGCGGCGGCGCAGCGCGGCGGGACGGCCGCCGTGACCGCGGCACCGCGACCGTCGGCGGATCTGAGGCGGCGCCGCCACCGCAGACTCCGTCCCCGCTCTGAGAGCCAACCTGCTACACGCTACACGGACAGCCGCGGCCGTCTGAGAGGGAGCCCGGGACGACAGCTCACCGCTGCACGGAGAGTCCGCGACAGCCTACACTGGATGGACGGCAAGAGGGCGGCGCGCGGCTGCCAGCGATCAGGTGGGTGGCTGCCGACCAGACCGTCCTCTGATTGTTGATCAGATTTAGGCCCAAAAAGGTGTCGCCCAGGGCCATGAAACATGGTGACAGCGAAGCGAGCTTTCAGCTAGCTCATTATGAAGATAAAGAGGAAAGTAAACACTGCAAGAGAAAGGCGAAACCAGGGTAAGATGACAAAGAAGATCAGATGACAGGGAGTGAAGAAATGAAAGCAAGCCTGAAATACAGCGAGAGATAATACAGGTGTGGTGACTGGCACAAGCTCCTCACGCCGGTGCTGACCTGACCAGGTGACACCACTCCCCCCCTCCCCCCCCCCCAACCTGTCCCCGGCGGTGGCGTACCTTCGTAGGCGCGCTCAGCGGCCTGCTGCTGGTAGGCGGCGGCGGCGGCGGCGGCGGCGGCGGCGGGGCTGTCGGCCGACCGGCCGTAGTAGTCGTACTGGGGCGACACCAGCGGCGGCGGCGTGCACGGCTCGGGCGGCGTGGCGCGCGCCGTCAGACCCAGCCGGCCGCCGTACGGCTGCGCCACGTTCTTCAGGTAGCCAGAGCGGCCCGGCCCGAACACGCTCATCAGCTGCGACACGGGGTTGTCGTCGCCGGGCGTGCCGGCGCCCGCCTTGTCGCCCTCGAGCGGCGACATCTCGGGCGTGGGCAGTCCGACGGCGGCCGGCGCCGGCTCGCCGCCGAAGGGCGCCGCCGGCCCGTAGCCGGCCGTCTGGTACGGCTCCTCGGGGCTGCCGCGCGGCGACGTGTCCGGCGTGCTGAGGCCCGTGAAGCCGTAGGCGGGCTCGCGGCCGTAGCGGCCGGGGCCGCACGCCAGCTCGTCCTCCTGTTTGACGGAGAAGGCGGACGGCGGCGGGTCGGCCGAGGCGGGCTCTGTGTCGGAGCGGTCGGAGCGCGCGGCGCCCGCTCCCGCCGACCGGGACGGCGCCGTGCCCGCGGAGCCGCCGGAGCCGCCCGCCGAGCCGCCGCCCTTCGCCTTGGCCTGTTTGCGGCGCCGTGGCCGGTACTTGTAGTTGGGGTGTTTCTGCATGTGCTGGACGCGCAGCCGCTCGGCCTCCTCGACGAACGGCCGCCGGTCGTGCGGCGTCAGGCCGCGCCACTTCTTACCTGGGGAGACAGAACGGCGCCGGTTAGACGGGGGCAGCACTACACGGAACAGCAATAGGTGCTCGGATAATTGGTAGGCCGACCTGACAAGTCTAACTTACTGCGAAGGGTAACATGAGCAAGCATGAGCACAGAGCCGTTTACATTAAAGCGCGCAGCGTGATGAATTTGAGGCGCACGTCATTTATAACAAACGGTGAGTAGACACAGGGTGGGTAGCGGCGGAACCACGGGGCAGGGGTGCGGTCGGGCGCCGGCTGACAGCGGGTCACGATCGCCCCCCGCCGGGTCAAACAATCCGACGTATATGTACGACCGGCGCCGTCTATAGATCGCCGCACACAGGGGTGCGTGAAAAGCCACACCGGAACCATAACTCGTGCCGGAACTGCAGCTCCCGGCGCGGAAGCGCGGCCGGCCGGGAAACGGCGCTCCCATAAACGTGAGTCAGCGGCCGATCCGACCGGGCGGCCGCCGCCGGCAGTATCTCTGTCACCACCCCCTAACGAATCGGCGCAATTAGCTGCGGCCGCCCCACGTCACCGTCTCGTGACGCTGCCCATCACGTCACGTCACGGCGGGCTCGTCCCGCAACCCATGTGTCATGCTGCTAATTGCTTATTTAATCTTTCCCATCCCGGCCAATTTATCACGTCATTAGTACATTAAATAAAATTGCATGCACCGAATTCATTACGTGCAGAGGTACACCGCAGGCATGATATCGTGATGTAGCATCGTATAAAATGAAATGAAATCCCACAAAATTGCACAGGCCGGGGCCGTATTATAGCTGGCATGACCTCATGTCACACCCCATTATGCAGCCGGCCGGCCGGACGGGGCCGCGGCAGGACGCGCCGCTTTGTGGGAATGACTGACAGGATACAGACAGTAGCCGCGTTTACATAGGACTAGTTGCCAGATAGTGGAATTTCCGATAACGGAGGGTTCCCGAGAAATACGCCATGGCCAATATCGTGGACGCAATTCGGTGTGCAGACGAAAAGTGATACAGATTACGGAAGGCTCAGTACACCAGCCCACAGCACACCCGAAACACTTCAGCAGATGCTTTAACATCAGCCCATTAAGGACTATGCATCATGCATCATCGGCCCCACCCGGGACTATGCATCATGCTTCGGTACCCAATTAGGTGCCACGTCTTCCACGTGAGTGATCCCTTATCGCATGGCATTTCGAAAGATAAAAGATTCAAGTCATACACTGAAAACACGATTTATACCCCATTGACACCTTAAGTTGGGATTACACCCACTTTACACCAGATATGCACCAGAAGTACGCCAACCTGATGCCCATTATACACCGTTGTTAGTCTCTGTTTGCACCCATGAACCTTTTTAACACCGCTCATACACCGATCCGCTAAATATACCATCAACACACCAGGCGAACACCCTCGTTGAAACACCATCTGTACACCTAGGTGATGCCCAGATCGGGGTGTAATAAGGGAATAGATCGGGATGCGAACTTTCTGGAAACACCCTTTTTACACTATACGAACACCATCGTTGAAACACCATCTGTACACCATATGGCGATGCCCAGATCGGGGTGTAATAAGGGAATATATCGGGATAAGAACTTTCTGGAAACACTCCTTTTACACTATACGAACACCATCGTTGAAACACCACCTGTACACCTAGGGCGGCGATGCCCAGATCGGGGTGTAATAAGGGAATAGATCGGGATAAGAACTTTCTGGAAACACCCTTTTTACACTATACGAACACCATCGTTGAAACACCATCTGTACACCATATGGCGATGCCCAGATCAGGGTGTAATAAGGGAATAGATCGGGATAAGAACTTTCTGGAAACACCCCTTTTACACTCATTGAACAAGGAAGCAACGCCGTTTTTCGCGCGCTTTCTAACGGCTGCCGACATGACGTCAGCGCGGCTGACCAATGGGAAGCGGCCTAGGCCCCTGCGTGGGCCCTCGGCCGCCGTTAACGGCTCAGTTTCGCCGTGACCGCGACTCAGGACGCTCCGACGAGGGGAGCGTCCCAAGTGCTAGGTGGTGAAAAGTGAAAACCTCTATTAAGTGGGCTGTGAGTGCGGAGTGCGACGCAGGATCTCCCTCTGGCCTAGCGGGACGCACCACGGTGCCTACCCGCGGCCAGATTCTGCCCTTCCAAGGAGCGGATGGGCAACGACCGCCCAGGTACGCCCTCCACATCGCGCCAGCGCCTCTCAACAGCCGACACGCCGTCAAGGAACACCAGTAGCCAGGTGGCTCGCCAGCTATAGTTCGAGCTGGATCGACCCGAAGGCGGTGCCGGGGGCGCGAGGCCCACCCAGCCGGTGCTTCTGGGTGACGACTAGCTGGAACAGCTCGCCCGCCGAGTGGCGACTCTTTTACAGCCGCCCCGGCCGGGCCGCGCTGCCCACTCCCAGCCATCGCAACCAGACTCGTCACCTCGGCCGGGTTCGGCTTCTCAGCGCCCCATGGACGGCCCACCTCCGCTGGTGCTCCCTCCGCCCGAGTTCAACCAGCAGTGGCGGAACTACCTCTCTCAACAGAGTCTTATCAACGAGAACTATCAACAAGGGACCGCCAAGAAATCAGAGTGCTACTCCTAGTTACTGAGCGGCCCCCGGCCGACATCCAAGGCCAGCAATTCCTTCAAGATAGACTGAAACTGTTCGTCATAGTCGGCCACCGCGGCTGGGCGGCCGCGCTAAGTTTCGTATGCGCTAAGCTTAGTTATGCGTTTCGTTTTAAGTTTCGTTGTAATAAATGTTGCACCAGCTGGCTGACTTGGGTGACGGGTCTGCGAATGAAAAAGGTGGGGAGCGGTGGTGTTGGGGAGCGGTGCATGGATGGTGCTAGCCGGGTGTACCGTGGGTGCTAGGGGAGTGTAGAACGGGAGTAAAATGGGTGCAAAGAGGGTGTAGAACAGGAGTAGAATGGGTGCAAAGATGGTGTAGAACAGGAGTAAAATGGGTGCAAAGGGGGTGTAGAACAGGAGTAAAATGGGTGCAAGGTGGTGTAGCACAAGAGTAAAAAGAGTCCACATAAGGTGCAAAGGTGGCATAAAGCTGGTTCAGGGGGTGTAAACCCGGTGCAAGTGGGTATGATACGGGTGTCATATAGGTTTACTGGTGGTGTTAAAAGGGTGCAAGAGGGGTGTATGAACGGTGTTCGACAGGTGTACAGGGTGTATGTTTGGTGTTTCGAGAGGGTTAAGATGGTGTTCTTCTGGTCTAAGTAGGGCGTAAAGTGGGTATCGTTTTAGACCACACCCCATTTACACCAATAAGGTGGTGTTAAAAGGGTGCAAGAGGGGTGTATGAACGGTGTTCGACAGGTGTACAGGGTGTATGTTTGGTGTTTCGAGAGGGTTAAGATGGTGTTCTTCTGGTCTAAGTAGGGCGTAAAGTGGGTATCGTTTTAGACCACACCCCATTTACACCAAAAAAGGAATCATTTGAGTTTTGAGTGTACGCAGCGAAGAAGACTAAAACACACCACGCATTACATTCGATCCACCGCACTTCGACGTCATCTCCCATTTCTATCCCATCAGCACAGTCCCATCAGCACATCGAGTCCCATTAACACAGCTCCATCGGCCTGGGCTCGGCGGTCGCGGAAGCGGTGATTAGAAGCGGCTCTTCCGGCCGGCGCGGCCTCTTAATTAGTCGCGTTATCGCGCCAGTACGGTACGGCCGCTGGTAAGTAGCCGACTAACGAGACGGGCCACCGAGCCGGCACACAGCGGCACCGTCACGGCACAGGTACGAGTATAAGACACACGGTCACGGCACAGGTGAGGCACAGTCAGTGGCGTAGCCACGGCACCGGCCAAAACACCCACCGTGAGACCGGTGCGAAGGAGGGGACGAATGGGATGAGAAGATAGGAGTAAGATGTAGGGATGTTATAAACTGATCATCCTTTTATCATTATCCTTATCATATGATCAATATTGGGCTGGCTGCCTACCCGTGGCTGCCCAGAGCAGTTCTTCCATCTCTCTGTGCTGGCGGGGTAGGTAAGGATGTTACCGCTGCCGCCGGAAGCTCCGTCACATCCTGCCCCTCTGCGGCCTCCGAGGGCGGGTTAATTGGCGCCGCTAAGTGGTCCTATCTCCTCATCGCGGCCGCTGAACCACCTGTGTCGCTGAGTAACGCCTCCGCCACCGCCATGGGAGAGCTGCCCCCCCCCCCCTCCCAGCGCGGGACGGTCGAGGGTGCATACCGCCGACCGCGGCCACACCTTTTGTGATTTGAGGACAGGTGCGGCTAATCGGCGCCACGGGTACAACAAGGAAGTGCCGCCGTCCACCGGGGGGCCGGGGGGGGGCAAACGAGACCCGGAGAACGCGGCGCTCTACCTACACGCTATGGAGACACGGCAGGGCGCCGGTGAAAAACGGCCCGCGACTCGTCTACATGTGGCGACACCGTGTCTCTATGTCCGCCAGTCCGGATGTAGTGCAGCGAACCCTCGGACGCGACAGCATGCTAATCAGCATTTACTTCACCGGACAGACTTCTGTCTAATGGACTAGCAGGCAAAAGGGATTAGCGGAGACGCAGTTTCCGAGAGCGCGATGTCCGAACAGCGGTTGGAGTGTCTGTCCTTGAGGAATGTTTTCTGGAGCACAGCGCACAGCTGACAGTAAAAACGGGGCTCACCAGTGTGACGATGTGTTTCCTTATCAGATAGCTGGGAAGGATTACTCTGGTCGTTTTATACATCTGATCCACGCAACAGGGAGCAAAGAACTTCAACAGAAAGAGATCAAGAAAGCGGATAAAAACGATCAAGAATGAGATAAAGGACTAGCGGATGACAGGGGGAGGACAAATCAGTGAAAACACACGAAAATGTAAATGACTGCCACTCTCCGACGACATACATTTGTGATTTTGCTGAAGTAGATGCCAGTCAAACGGCAAAGTAAGACCGTCAACACACAGGTCGTTCTATTTTTCCATTCGCCGTTGACTGTTTGTTCTCATCTTGTCTGACATCAAAAACTTTGGATAATTGGGGCTCATCTGACAGCGTACACCAACTGTATCCTGTTTATCCGATTAACAAAACAAGGTGTCTCGCCATTATCTCTGTATCGGACGGACGCCGACGCGGGCCGGGGAAGTCATCTCCGACCTCGCCCAGCTGCGCCCCGTGGGCCGCGGTAAACAGGCGCTCACGATTTCGGGTGTGAGCGAGGCGCGGGATTAATCACTGCTGTCATCGGAGACGGATACCGTCCACCGGCCGGGTGTCCGGCCACACGGAACAGGTGTAGCCGTCTCCATCTATCTGTATTGCAATCCCAACATCCGCAGTGAGGCACAATCAAAACAATTAAAAATGTTCTTATTCTAAGGATGGATGACTTACATACAAGCTAACAAACCTCCTCACAGAATATATTCGCGTTTTTTTCTCAGCCTTTCCCTTTATGTGGAATGGCGTGGTTTTTGCTGCTATGTGTTCGTCTGGCTGGCTGCCGTCGCCGCAGGTCCGTTCTGTCCGTTCCCATGGGCGGGCGGCGGACACCCCTGTCCGGCTGTCCGGCTGTCCGGTGCCGGCCGGTGTGTGTTCCTCACGTGTCAGCTCGGCTGTCCGGCCCGTGTGCGCGCCTGTCTGCACTCGGAGGGCCCGACAACGAGACCGGGATAGAGCCGGGGAGGGGAGAGAGAGAGAGAGCGAGGACATGGCGACCACGGGATGGAGAGCAGAAGACAATGGCTCAGCAAGAGAAATGATCCCTCTGAAAGGGTGGCCAGCGAATGCTTTAGAACAGTTATAAATCTGGATCATCATACCTATATATAGTTCCGACATTACTATTATCGCCCCTACATTTGTACGTTTATTTTCTGCTGAATGGAGTAATCAACTAGAACAGGGCCTACCTGAAATCAAACGCTTCTAGTATGTAGGCTTGATAAGACGTAACTTGCAAACATTCACAGCTCTAGACATCATAACTGCGGTGACTGCGTTAGAACCGTATAAAATGTCATTTGACAACTGGCAACCAATGACTCAAAACCATTACAGATCTGCTACACCTGGTGACAAATGTAGCCGCACGCCTGATGGCACGCTAACAAATTCTTCACATCATATGTCATAGAATTACTACGATAAGCTCGTTAGTCTCTGAACTATCCTTGCAGAGATACCCAGACCGGACAAATCGGTTGACAGGGGTCTGCGGTAGGGGTATGCTCCGTTTCGTCCTTGATCCTCCTCGTTACATCGGGAGCGGGTTGGTGCGGTTTCTCGGCCGCGGGACGGACGACAGACCGAGTTCCCGCAGCGACGTCCGGTCGCAGGCCGTCCTCCGGGCCGGGGACGTCTCCGGGACCGCACCCCGCTGGGCGGCCGCTCGGTCAGACCGTGACCGGGCACGGCCGCCGCTGACCCCCGCCGGCAGAGGATGGCCCGATACCGATCCACGCGCGCCGCCTGTCGGCATCTCCGGCGCGCCGCTCCAGGAATGCGCCGTTGACGACGCGCTGGCGACAGTCGGCGCAGACGCGTGGCGCGCGATGGTGACCGGTGATCGGGACCACCCGGCGCCGTCCGTGCGGCCGCCCACATTCCCGCCGAGCGCCGAGGCCAGTTGGCCCACTTGGGATGACGGCGCGAAATGGATTCCTCCGCTGAGGCGTGAGGGCCGCGGCCGGAGCGAATACCAAACAGACCAAATTTGGATCAACCCCAATTGGATTAAAACGATAAAAACGTTTTTGTGTACTCAGAGGAAAATAAAACGAAACCCCTAGACCTCCATGGTTTCGAGAGTCTAAGGCCGCCGGTCGGAGCGCGCCCCCTCGAGCTGTTGAGAGCCGGCGGACGGCGCGGGCCGGGGGAGTGGGACGGCGTTTTTGCGGGCGCCGCGCGGGGCCGCGGTGGCGGCCGGTGACGCCGCTGACCGATCGTCGCCGTCCGGCCCGCCGACGGCACCGCCGGGTGGTCTCATCACGGATGCAGCGCGGCGCCGGCCGCCCTGTCCGCCGCCGCCGCCGATGTGTCCAGATGCACATTATCTGCGTGCGCCCCAGCGGCGGCGATAGGGCTCGACGGGGGCGCACACCTCACCGGCTGGTGGCGGCGCTTCCCGAGAGTCCACATCTGCCACAGGTATCAGCTCACTCACCCATCTTTGATCTGGTCACCATCTCGTCGAGTAGGTATAGCCTTATAAAATCGACAGTCAGGTGAAACCAGCGCAATCGGCTGTTCTCGGTGCTACTCTCCTATGCTCCATTGCAGTTTCCAAAGAAATCTAATGGTGTTATCTTTCTATGCCAAAACGGAGTTTCTGAGGACGTGGGAGCAAAGTAGCGGCGACGTAGCTGAGGAAGATCTAAATACACGTTGTTGGCGGCGTCGGCTGTCGTTCCAGCAGTGAACGGCCCCCCGTTTACCAGTGGCAGTGACCGCGCTGACATCAGGCGGCGGCGGCATCAGGATCGGTCCACTCCTATCCTGTCGGAGCCGCGCGTTGTTGGACGGTCGGTAGAAAGCGGCGCATTTTTCTCCGATACACACTGGTTATTGTTATTCAATATTCCAGAGTGATATGTTCTACAAAACACCAACACGTCCCACACTTCACTAGCATAAAGCTCCAGTCCTAACTCTGCAAGCTGAATCATCTCTGCAAGCGCTGCAGCTGCCTACAAACGATACGCGCCCAGCCCCGCATGTGTGGCTGTCCGGTGTCCACGCCGCTGTAAAGCGTATGCACATTTCGAATTCAAACATTCAGCGGGCCGCAAATGGAGGCGGGACGACACGGTGGGAACAGCTCGGGCGTCCGGCGCGTCAGTCCGTTCGCGGCGCTGCCACTCTGTGTGACGAGCCGGCCGGGAGGCTGGGTCCCAGACCGCCTTCCCCTCTACTCCTGCTCAGTCCCTGCCTGCAGCAGACCCAGCACGGGGAACTGCAGCCGGCCCCGACCCCAGCTCAGAGCTCTGCGGCCCGCCGCGGTGTCAGAGCTGCGGTGACGTCATGGTCAGTCCGGTGAGCGGCGCCACCTGCCGGTCTCTGCGGCTGCTGTTTGGACAGCCCACTCCCCACTGCAGCGGCGGCTGGGAGCTGTCGGAGCGGAGAGCCCCCCCCCCCCTCAGCGGCGCCGGCGGCCGGGGGACCTCCGGCGGCGGCGGCGCCGCACGGCCCGGCACTCGGACTCGGCTCGGCCAAATATGATGGCCGGTATGCCGGGAGCGGCCGGCGCTGACATGACGTCTTGTTCGGCGGCCGGCGGGGGTCGGCGGCGCCTCCGAGTCTCCGGGACCGGTCCGCGGCGACAGCGGCGGCCCGCGGACCGCGCGGCGCGCTCAGCTCTCAGAGGCCGGCGCCACGGGTACCCAGTCGTGAGCGGCGCGCAGATAGAGGGGTACCCGCGGAGGGGGTTCTGAAAACGCTGCCCGCACTCGGGATACGGAGCTCCCTACATCCTGTCTGCGGCCCGCAAAGCCTGCCACCTAGCGTCGGTCACACGGGCTCGTACGAGCAGTGAATGCCGGTCCTCCGTCACTCTGCAACATTTCACATGGACGGCTCAATACCAGATGCAGGATGCTATTTTCGTTTACCCGCAGATCCATTTTTGCTCCTGGTAATCTCCCTTAATTAAGAGATCAACACTGCCGACCAGCGATTACAAATTGCTACCGGTCTCTGCACGACTAAAACCATCGAACGTGCTGGAAAAACTGATGGGATTATTTTAAGCCTAATTACTCCAATCATCTTTCATTTAAAGTTAATTTTTCATCGATTTCAGTGCATTTCATCAAACCGCTGAACCCACTAGAAGATTGGGCTTATCTTTGTGGTTGATTCGAAGCATGCAGATGACATAATTGACATTGGTCAGCGGCGGTTATGGCTGCTCGGCTAGGGTACGTATCCGTCCTCGGGACCTATGGCGAGTGTCGGCCCACGGGCCACTCCGGACCGATAGTGTTCAGTGTCCACCCTCGGGACACTCGGGTCCTGTGGAAAGTGTCCAGTGTCCACCCTTGGGACCGATCACCGCCGCCGCCGCCCAGCCCCTTGATGAATCGAGGAAACGGCCCTCGCCTGTATGTCGCATAAATCTGCGAAAGCTGCTACGAGAAATGTTAGGGTATCCGGTTTCAAGTCTGTAGCATGCAGCACATGCTAATCGGGCATCCCGGCCGAGCAGCGTCCGTGCCACCCCGCGCCGAGGCCGGCTGATACGCGCTGTCACGACACTGCGCGGCGCCGCCGCCACCTCCTCCACCGCCCGACCTAATCGGACGGACACCGGCGGCAAAACAAAAACAGCTCTTCCCACGGGCGGCCGGGGCCGGCGCGCGATGTGCGCCTCCGATACTGTCCGGTTTTTCAGCGCGCGGCCGTCCCCGGTCGGCCGATTCGTCATCCTCAGCCGGACGGCTCGTCATTTATAAGCTGCGTCGTGTTGTCAGCCGCAGCGGAGAGACATCTCTGCGCCCGCCGGCGGCCAGAGCAGGAACCGTAAAAACGGCCAAAATCATCCGAAATATTGCAATATTCGGCACAAAAAATACCTGCATCACTTCTTTGAGTTCGTTCAGCCGAGATCTAGATTTGGAATGCTCGTGGCATGCAGCCGACATTGGATCAGTCTGTCATCTGCGGCGACACCGTTACAAATCATCACGAGCCGACGTCCGTGTGTACCGCGGGCGAGACCCAGTCTGATCCTGATAGAGCGTCCCGGCGGGGATCGGCAGACACCACGGCCGGGCGCCACGGCGGGGATCGGCAGACACCACGGCCGGGCGCCACGGCAGTGCAGGACCTAGGCCTGGGCGACCGTCGGAAGCCGATTCAGTATAGTCTGGCCAGATATACTGAGACCAGTAAGTCGATACGGGAGCACCGTATAGCTACTACGCAAACCACAAACCACCGATCGGGACCAGCTCCCTATCCAGTCGTCCTAACTGCCGCGTCAGTCGACGACATCTGAACAGTGGGTGACTGAGGCGGAGGCTGTCTGTCCGCGGCGGCAGCCCGGTGGGTCGGTGCCCCACGCATACCTCTCCCCGACAAGTCGCCGGTTCTCACCGGCCCGTTCGATGCCGTTTGAGATCTGATCGGGGGCCGCCGGCGTCTGCCGTGTCTGCCGACAGGCTCGCCGGCTACCGGCGCGCAGACAACTGTCACGACGGTGACTTCCCGAATTTATAAACACGCGCAAAAACGGCCGGCCGGCTTCCTCGTCTCTTCGTGCAGAAACGTCAACAAACGTCGCTCAGTATCGGTCGCGGTGGCTGCTTTTTGTCGGCCGATCGCATCTAATCTCCGTGGGCCCCGCCACCCGAGGCACTTCTGCGGAGGGCAATGCTGCGGTATGTGTGCCGTTGGGTGGACATCAGTCGGGTTCAATGCGGGTCACCGGGTCTGGAAGCCTGAGCTCCACAGCTACTGGCTGCAGAGCGAGTCTGATTGGCGAGTTCACCAGCATAACGACGTCGAAAACGCCGCTGGAGCACCGCAAAACCGACATTGCCGCAGGCGAATGCATAATAAACGCCTCGCTAAAAATCGGCTGCAGATCTTACAACTTACAGGCGGCGTAACGTAAAAACGGCTGCGGAGAGGGAATTAACTTGTAATACGTACTTGTAATGCCTGGTAGAGAGCCTATCAATGTCATCTTGACAGTCGGTTTGAGTCGATAGTGGTTGGACACGACAGATTCGGCACTAAACACTCGTCTCGACTAACCGAACTGGCGGATACCGGGCCAGAGCCGACCGAGCCTGGACGCTCGTTTTGGACGAAACAGCTTGTAGTGATATGGCTAGCGCGATTGAAAACCTCCTTTGCCTTTCACAGTCTTGCAGGGAAGGCGTTTGGTGACTTCTCAGCTGATGTTGCAAGAAGTAAAAGGTTCGAACATGTTGCGGCAGTTTTAGTTCCGGCCGGTGGGTACTCGGGCAGCTCTGGTGAGTTCGATCGGGTCCGGCGGCGTGTGACATTGTGTCGGTTCTCAGACGGGTTCTCAGCCGGCGTCCGGGAGACGCGGCGCAGTCGCACGCAGCCCCGCTCGTGATGGCACTATTTACGGGCATCGCCATAAACAGGGCCTAATTCCCGAGTGGGTACCATCAGATATACCTCCAGCTGATCCGTGCAATGTCTTAATTACGGAGCGCCGACAAAAAGTGGCCACAAAAAGGCCGCTCTCGGGTGACCTCGGCGGCCGGGTGGGTCCGCCCCCGCCGCCCGGTCCCGGCCGGCGCAGAGAGCCGCGGGTCAGGCCGGGTCACCGGGAAGGCGACCCGGCCCGGTCGGAGGGTGCCGAGACCAGCGGTCACCGCCAGTTCCCCGCCGAGGGACGGCCGGCGTCCGTCCGACCGCGCTCCGAGCCGGAAAAGCGCTCCCCGCCGGCCCCAGTTTTCCTGCTGTCCGCTCCCCGAGACCAAACCGGGCGCCGCGATGAGTAAAAGACACGTTCTCGGTTGTAATAAAGCGGGTTTATTAGCCCGGTGGCGGCTGCAGTCATCTGGAGAGCCGGGGAATCGGTGTTTTCGGCGACTTTGCATGAGACCTGTCGCTGGTTAGTCATGGTTTTGAGGTAAACACAATTGATTGCATGACATGCAGCGTCTGTGTAAAAATGCATGAACCGAAAAAGCGCGCTATTCCGGTGTTTTCAGTCCGGGCGCGGACGCTAACGAATGAGTACAGCACGCTAATTGAGCCGGCTTATCAGGTCTCAATTAGTCATGATCCAGTATTCAGTTCCTGTGACCGGTGCAGGAAGGTGCCCAGGACGCCAAAAGACTGTTATCAACTCATCTGTAGCGCAGGTGTCGTTGCATATTCCTAACGGCTGATTAACATCATTTATTTAAGGTAAAGGCGTTGCATTAGGAGTAAAAACGGAGCGGCCCTAATCGGGTTACCAGACCTCGCCTTTCACTTCGTCGGCCCCCGTCACTGAGGTCGATGGTTCATTCTTATACCCGCCCTGCGACAGATGAAAACCTTGAATCAATGTTTGGATGATACAGTGTCGGGGGCCCATGCTAAGTCCACCCATCAGTTATTGAGACCTGATGCATTTTCGGTGGCTTTTCCAATGTCTCCCAGGCTTCCACGAGTCTCGCTAATCCGTGAGTGAGGTTGTCGATGTCTCAATGACTACCTCTCCATCGTTTCACACACAAATTGCCGAGCCATCTCCCGGGGCGATGTGACTGGACGGTATATGCCCCCCCTCCCCCCCCCCACGGCGTGGTTCAGACAGCTCCGTTAGTACACCACCGGCCATCGGACGGCCCTGCCGCGTCCGACGCCCTCGTCACGCGCCGGCCGACAAATGGCTGCGGACGGCGCCGGCACCTCGGGCGACCGGCCGCGCTCAGGTCACCGGGGAGGGGCGGGTCACGTGAATTACTCCCGACCCGAGGCGGCGGTGTGACAGAGAGCGCGAGAAAAGCGCACAAAAACGCGCCATAAAAACAAATAACATCACTTTACCCACGATAAACGTGCTAATGCTTCACTGGGCTATCGCAGCCCGGAGAGCGGTTCGTGGCCCTCACTCGGCGGCGATAAGAGTGAGATGTTTCACAGCCTCGCGCCGCTTCATAGTGACCGACTTTCGAAAAGGACCCGACTTAGTCAGCATTTGAACCGAGCAGCCGGTGCGGTTGGTGCCCTAGCCTCGCTGGCAACAATACTCCTTGGAATGAGACTTGTCCCCATTGATTCGGTGGACGGAGTGAAATGTTTGTCAAAACAACACGGCGACGACAATGCATTCAGTTTCGGCTTATAGATCCGCTTCGGCTGATACTGATTCGTTAAGCCCAATGTCGCAAAAGTGGCTACCGTGCATGCATAGCTTTGCAAAGTTTGGGCACCATTCATGTGCTCAGTGTTTACAATCCTTGACCGCTGCCCCAGAAGTCACCGTCCAAGGCGCCAGTTCGAGTCAGTTTGTATTGCTGATCGAACTCGGGTCGACTGACCACAACAGGGCGACACTGGAGCCGTGCGTGCCGCCCCCCCACACCCTCGCAGGCCGGCGGACCAGATAGGCCCGCCGGCCGGCCGGCGGAACGGCTGGCCCGCACCTGAATGGACCCGCGCCAGCCTTGGAACGTAAAAGTGCATCGAATATGTAAGCAGATTGGCGGCAAACAGTTAGCCGATCGTGAGCACACAGCCGTATATCATCAGCAGTCATCACCAGCGTCGACAGGCGGTCTGTCGACAATGGAGCACGATACGGCATCCACAGGCGGCACTATACTCGTATAACGATAGGATGGAAAGTGCCGGCGATGTGTTAAAACAAAACATCGAATGGCAATTGCATGTTATCAGCGAAAGTGAGGAACGCGTAAGTTAATGTGCTTTATTTAGAAATCGATAATGTCAAAAGCTTACGATGAATAAGATGCGAATAAATAAAATAAGGAGTAATAAATTGTAAACGAGTAGCGCTAATTTAATCAGGAGTAGGTAAGCAGCATCGTAATTACATTCCTTCTGAACAGAGAAATTATATCAAATGGTCTACCCGTGCATCCGTAAGGTGGCGGTGCGGGGAGTTTCGCGATCCATTTTTATGAAATAGCCAGTTCCTAATGATTTTGTGAAGAGCTGCAGAAAGAAAATTGAGATAGCATGACAGACATCGGCCACATCTCGTGAAAAATCGGAATAGTCTGCATTCCATGACCTAAGTCTTAGTGATAGTTTTCGTATCCGAGGGATCGGTCTGCCTGTAATCGGAGTATCGCAGACCCTGCACAAGACCCGAGTCATGTGCCCTCAGTCGGGCCCAGCTCCGTGTGAAGTCGCCCATCTCCTGCTGGGGTACCGTCGCCAGATCCCCGCGGCCCTCCGCCGGTGTTTGACGCAGTGCCCCGCGCCGTGACACCCGTCTCCGACAGCAGGTCAGCTCAGCTCCGTCACCGCACCACCAGGATGTTCACGCGGCCCGTGACACCTGTATGTGATGGCGCCGAGCAGTGTCCCGGCGAGGGGGAGCCGTCCGTCAGAGGCCGGCGTGCGGCGGCTGACGGGCGACCGGTCCGGTCCGTCCGCCGGCCCCCCGCGACCGACACGTGTCCGCAGCGTCCGGCCGCCAGCGCTCCCTCATCTAATGACGCCCGCTCGAGCGCTGATTGATTCGATGTCGCCGATGGAGCGCATCTCATGCATGCTAGTGGACCACCGGCGGCCGGACGGCAGCCAACACCGCGGCTGGTTCGACTTAGCATAAACGGAGGAGCCGCGCGGCCGGCTTCCCAGTAGCGCGACTGGAGTCGGAGGGTGTCCGCCGGGGCGAACACAGCTCTGTGCGCGCTCTGTGGTCGCCGCTTCCGTGCTCGTTATGGGCGGTAGTTGTCAGTAACGGGATCAGCCGGGACTCGGGCCCCATTCAGCGTCCGTTCCCGGAGACACACAGTGTGCAGGCAACCGAGCCGAGAGATAGGCCGGTGTCGACGCTGGCATAGCCTTGGTCGCATTGATGGTCCTTGGATATGGGTGTCCGTGAGTGTCGCAAACAGTAACTCTACATCGGCCTGTCCGGTTCGCGGCATGCATTACTCACGGAGCGGGCTGACCTCGTGCGCGCGGCGCAGATCCTCTCCGGCTCGCCGCCCCCGGCGCGCACTCAGAGATCTAATGGCCCGGACTCCCCGCAGCGTGCCGGCAGCGCAAATCCCCGCGCCGTCAGTCCACGCACATACCCGGCGCGCCGCGACCCCCGCTCGCCGGCGCGGACCATCAGCGCGCGCACCGCAGACTGTCGCGTGTGCGTGGCCGGGCCGGATTCCGGGCGCATCTGGCCGGTCGGCGCGTCACGACCGAGGCTGCCTCGACGGTCCGCTGCATGGCCCAGGGCTTACCGCCGGCGACCTCGGCGGCCGCAGCTGGCCCCGGGCGCCGGCCGACATGACTGTATCATTAGTGGTCGCCGGACTTATCGCCGGCCATATCGCCGAGCAGGCAAACAGACCCAGAGTCCCCGGCCCTTCCTCGTCCATCGCTGCAGGCACGCGTGCCGCCCGCCCGCACAGCTCAGGCAGGAAGGTCGGACAATGCACGCGTCCTCAGGATGTACTGAAGACGACTGGTTATGTTGTGTCTCGAGTTTCCAAGGATATGAAAGACAAACCTTTTGTGTTGCAGACGGAGCTCGCTCGCGGTTCATTTGCGTTTGCCTGGTAGCCGGCCCCAGCACCGTCTCCGCGGCCAATGGCCACTAGTGCAGGTCAGTTGTCCAGAACCTGCCGCCCGGCTCCCCATGGCTACTGCGGCGGCCACAGGTCAGATCCCGGCCGGTCGCGGCCCGCTGCCCCGCCCCGTCCACTGCGCGGACCGTGAGGCGAAACTGCGCGCCGGCCGGCCTAATTGCCGTGACCGCAGAGACGCCGTCACGGTCGCCACAGGCCGTTACGGGCCCGTCACAGGCCGTCACGGCGTCACGGGCCGCCGCTCCGCGCCGCGGCGGCACACCTGCAGCCGTGTCGGTGTCGGCCGCGGCTCGACACAGCCGCCGCAGCAGGTATTTCAGTTAGCGGCCGGCCCCGTCACTTTTCGCCTCATCCGCCGCTTCCGGCCGGCCCCGCCACGACCAGTAAATTTTCACTAGGGTATTAGCGGCCGCGAAATGGGGCTGCGGCGAGACACAAACGGTCGTTTCTTTCTGCAATGTTGCAAACGTTTACGCCGCGGCTGCCAGAGCTGGGGAGCTCGGAGGGCAAAAACGGAGCTGACCCGGGCCACGGCACCGGGCGCGGAATTTGGACAATCCTGGTGACGAGGCCAGCTGGCCGGGACGAGCGTTGCGTGCGCTCGATTTTATGGCGGTCTCCTGCAAATGCTGAGTAATTTTCCCTGTCGGTCGCCGATAAAAAACCTCCGCTCGGCCGCGGCCGGTGCACGTCCCCAATGACGTCACGGGAACGGCGACCAATCGGTAGGCAGCGTGAACTGATGGCTGGTGGACCATAGGTTGCCACTGTCGCTACGTGAGGCCTATAACTACTACTACGGTGCTCTAGGCAAACCTGTCCTTGTGAGTTCACCGCTCACGAGCTGGGATCACAAACGGACAAAGTTCCTCACTGCACGGAGCTGAGCTAATTCAGTTACATCATGGGAAATTTGAGATGGATGACCAGCCTAAATAAAACACTAAGTGAAACAACAATAAGCAGGTGAGGTGAAGAAATGATAATTTTCCCATTGAGTAACTGACCTATCCGCTATACGGACAAAGCGAATTAACCCTCTGAAAAAAACATACCAAAGCGGCGCGATGGTCGCAATGTGAAAACACAGTTACGATGTTCGTCGATTGAACAGCACTGCTCATTATCTGTGCAACTGGTAAAAATAATCAGGCGAAATACCGATGCATAATTTCAGGCTTCGCTGATGTGGAATCCTACGGCCCTTAAAATTTATAACCGGCTTTCGGTCCCGCCGTTATTACATTCAGGTGCTTTCCAGTAACATCGGAAGGTCGTTTCGCTTACACGTGCATGCGGTGTCGAAATTCGGTTTGCGACTCCGACGCACGGGGCTGAGCTCCCGGCCCTATAACGAAACTGGCTGCCATCCGGCCGGGACAATGAGGCGCGCGCCGTCAGCTGACGCCGTCAGTGACGTCACCGGCCGGCTGATTGCACTGACGTCGCACGGACCGGCCTTCACGCAGTCGAGCCCGGCCACCGACAGGAAAGGCTGCACGATTAATGGGCCGCTTTTAATGAGCCGGCGGCGGCCGGCGCCGTGCGCTGCCCTGCTCTGCTCTCTCTGTACCGGTGTCATGGCGGGACGGGGCGGGTCGCCGCGCGGGGCCCGCCCGGGGTGGCCTCTGCCTGGGGGGCTGCAGGGGGGGGGGGGCTGCCCGAACTGGTCCGCTGCAGGCCGTCCGCCGGCGGAAGCTCGCCGTCCGCCGGCGCAGCGGCCCCTCCAGAGGCGTGTGCGCCGCCGACCGGTCAGCCGGCGCCCCGCCGCTGCACATTTGCAACAGCAATTCACGTAATTTTCGCGATATCTTGTTACTTACACGCGGGGACAATGGGGCAGCCGGACAGGAAAATTACGGCCGCCCGGTCGGTTCGGTGGCGGCTCGTGACGCCGCCGACCCGCCGCTTCCGGCGCTCCGGTGCCGAAAAACAGGCCCGTCGGTCGGCCGGCCCGGGCCGGGTCCCGGTCAGCGCGGGTCGGTCGGCCCGCCGCGGCACCCACCGGTCAGTGTGTGACTCTGTGACGGGTCGGTGACGCGCGGCACCCACCGGTCAGTGTGTGACTCTGTGACGGGTCGGTCGGCCCGCCGCGGCACCCACCGGTCAGTGTGTGACTCTGTGACGGGTCGGTCGGCCCGCCGCGGCACCCCCCGGTCAGTGTGTGACTCTGTGACGGGTCGGTCGGCCCGCCGCGGCACCCCCCGGTCAGTGTGTGACTCTGTGACGGGTCGGTGACGCGCGGCCTGCCGCCGTTCTCACGGTCATCCCAGGGCGGCCCCGCCCGGCGACCAGACGCAGCACGGCCCGCCGGCCGGCCGCCATGACGTCAATGAAGAGCCGAGATCGATGGATTAGATATTCGTCTGCCCGCTCGGGTGTCTGCCCGCTGCAAGACGGACAGATACCCGCTGCAGACGGACGGACGGCAGGAAATTTCCACCGCCCGCGTTGTGTACAAGATGTGCTATCTGTGTAGGTGCATTTAGGATGATGCACGTTTCCTGAAGATAGGCCGATGTCCGCATCACGGGAACACATCATTCTGACAGAAAGATAAATGGCCAGACCACACTTTCCTTCTTACGGACACCAGCGCGCACGTTTTGCCTACACGAGTGCGAGTAATTGCACTCAGGCATTTTATTGAACTCTGGTATGGAGCGCGGGCCAGAGCGCGCTATATAAGAGCAGGCGGTCGCATGGCTTATCGAGCGCACGGCCCCGCCGGCCTCCCCAGTCTGATGTGCGTTAAAGTGAGCGCTGCTCCGGCGGACAGGCCGCTGCCTGCAGTAATGTGACGGACGGTCAGATGGGCGCTGGCAGTGTCGGACAAAACACCGCTGAACGGCGCGGTGGTGCGACCCGATCAGGACCGAGTCACTTGGGATCGCTGCTGATTTTGGTGGGTCGGCTATAACCATTCTAGAAATAATGGGCCGTCATGTGCCTGGCAGCCATACTCGTATCCCAAGCACTTATTCTAAAAGGTAAACACGGTGATAGGTAGTGAACTTACGCCAGGAGGCGTTTCAAAAATAGTCAAGTCATTTTTCTTCACAGCATCTGTACCATTCTTGGTACTCTCTGACATCAGACAACTGATCCGTGATAAATCTGCTCTCGCAATTGGCTGTCGTGGGAGGTTACATCTAAATCACTCTGCTGGGACTGGATTAGCCCTGCTGTTTGATAACTTCAGACCGCTAATCCTTTTGTAATCGACATGGTACCGAGGTGCCGTCACGTCTTGTTTGGGACGTCTGTCCGATACGGCTCCTGTCGTCTTCCACACACGGTGCAGACCAGAGGAGGGACAACAGAAAGGCGGTGACGGGATCTCGGACGGAGCCCGCCTCCATTGGACCACAACTGGGGTCATTGTGCAGTGGATCTACATATTGATAATTTTAAGTCGTATCGGTAAAGCATAAGTCACCAGATTCAAGTACTGTTACCGGATCGATGTAATGACAATGTCATTGCAACTGCAGAACGATTGAAACAATCTTCACAGAGTAACTCAGACAATTTTTATAGCTTGTGTAAGGCAGAAGAAAAAAGGAAAAAGAAACAGACGTTGAAGGAGCTATAAAATATATCATTCATTACATAAATGGCAAGAATATATTACACACTTTTGGGGGGTCTTGCCATATGTCTTTTTTTCCAGAAGAGGCGATTCATTCATTGCATTCGATCAGTTACCTACGGAGCTGGGCGCACTCGGACCGCAACCCGCTCAGCTAACAGCGGAGCTCTCAATACGGCAATGTGCGATCGCTGTTAACAATTTGAACAGCAGTTCTGTCTTGTCACCTGTCAGCTCAGTGCCAATCGAACAGCATCTGAGCGGTTTTCACCGAGCATCAGGCTCATTTCATCTCGCCCCCTCGAACACCGTTTGGGAATTACCGGCGGCTGTGAGCGCGGCTGCCTAATGCAGCACCCATTAGATAGAACCCGCCACCCACCGCGGCCGGGCCGAGCCAACACCGGCTGTGCAGGCCGGTCTGCCGGCGCCCGGCACACCTATCATAGTAGCCGCCTAAGCCGTCTGTTGGCCGTCAGCGCCCGGCCACCCGGGTGACCACTTCACTACTTAGGCCGACACCTCCGCCGGCAGAGTTTTACACAGTAAATGGAGAGTCCGGTTATCCGCCGCAGACAGGCAGACTGGCCCATCTACTTCAGGCATCGCCGCGGCGTGATGACGGGCTACAGACCGGACCGATTCAGAAAGGTGGGAAAACAGAGCTCCGCTCAGAAACGAAACGCAACCGGCTGAAAGTTCCGAACTACGCCAGGAATGGGCATTGCCTGACGCCCGGATTTTCTCCGACCGACGCCGGCCCGTATCAGCGGTTTCAGCGCCGCCGACTCGGCGGCTGCAGGCTCGATCTCGGCCGTATCGGCGGCCATCGGTGCAGTAGCGGGAAACTGTCCGTCCGGGCGGCCGCTGATCGGTTTCATCTGACGGCCGCCGCCGGGCGGGGGCGGCGGCGGCGGCTACCGGCGACCGCAGCGCGACCGATGCCGCCAGCTAATTATCTGCGCGGCATCGCTATCGGCGCGCTGATCGGCCGCTCCCAGCGCGGCGCGCGCTGATTGATTGGACGATCGGCCGTCGCCAAAAATCGCCGTCCGCTCTCCCATTGTGTGTGCGCGGCGAGAGCTTTAATCTGGAGCAGCGCGGGCCGGCCGCGTCTGCGGCAATCGAGACGCATCGACACCGAGAAATATTTAGGACCGCCGCATCGCCGCGACCATCGCCGCTTGTTACCACAGTCAAAAAATGAGCACTTTTGACAAATTTTAATTGACGGGTTCGCAGCCGGGTGCATCCCAAGGCACTGGCGATCATCAGCCGCCTGTCCCGCCGGGCTCCGTCCCGTCGGCGTCTTCAAACCAGCTGACAATTTATGTCTTGGTCGGCTGCAGCGCGCATCAGACGCCCCACTTGCGTAACGCATCGTGGCCGCGTCAATTTTCGGCGTGGCCAAATAAAACAGCAATGAGTCGGTGATCAGCAAGTCTGATGAGCTGTTCACGGCGGCGGCCTAATAAATCTGGCGGCAGTGTACACCTTCAATGGCGCTAATTAATCTCGGCGCGCCGGCGGTGGTCGAGTGCCGGTGCTTCCCATGAAATCGGCTGCCGTCCTCCCGCCGCGCCGCGCAGGTGACGGGGTTAATTCGTGTAATATTTCATCAGCGCGGCGCCCAGACGCAGCGGCCGGCTGCAAAAAGGTCCGGCGCGCGCGCGGATCGTGCTCGGAGCGCCGGGAGGCTGCCGGTAGAAGTGCTGACGGAGGGCGCCGCGCCGCCGGCGGCCCCGGGGAGCGGCGGGACCCCCGGCCGAGCGCAGCCCGGTTACAGGAGCGGCGCGCGCCACAACACGGCTCCCGGCCATCAGCTGGAGAGACTGGACTGCGGCCACCCGAACGGACTGGACTGCTACCACCCACCAGACTGGACTGGACTGGACTGGGGCAGACTGATGCCGCCCTATGGATTAGTACCCTTTACTTTACCACCTCAGGAGGGCTTTCCGCGGCCTCCGTTTTCCGCCCGGGTGGGGCGCGCCGCCACCGAGTTCAGCCGCGGAGCCGGCCCGGCAGCGCTGTTCTACAGCCGCACCTTTCTCCCGTCCCTGGACTGCACGGCGGTCACGGTGACCGGGCTGTGGTCAGGTGAAGGGCCGGACATGGTGCGGGGGTGGCGAGTACGGCCGCAGCCCGCCGAACCTCGCCCCGTCCGGCCGAGCGGACCGGACATCCCTGGCCTCAGCAAACGTGGCCCGGACTCGCAGCGCCTGAGCACGGGTCGGGGATCACGGAGTTAATCTCCCGAAACATCCGATAGTCCTAACCTGCATCATTAAACCCCAGTTTCTATTCATGCTGGCCTTCGGGCATAGAGGGGGATCACAGCAGCCCACACTTCCTGGCACCCACCTCCCCAGCACCTGCTACCGCACTGGAGGCCGCCGGTTCCCCAGCCTCCCGACCCGGCCGCGGCTGCCGGGGCGGCCGGCCGGCGCCGGATAATTGAAACTGGTCGGACGGTGCGATGTATTTAGCTCACGTCCCATGCCCCCTGTCCGGTCGGCTGCCTATTTCTCGCCCGTTCGATCTCATTTGGACCACCCGCGGCCGCCATCCCGGAGAAAAATCGCCGAGCGGCCGGCCGGCGCGCCTGGCGGCCGCTTTTTGCCGGCCCCCCGGAGAGGAGCGCCGCGCCGGTTTTTCGGGTCGCGTCCACTGCCCGTCTGAGTGGGGCAGGGCACACACGGGGGCGGAGAGAAATGGAGAGCAAACATCACACGGCGAGTGCATCGGAGCGCTAAATTCACACACCATAAATAACACTAAGGAAACAAGCAAATGACATTAAAATACATCCAATTGTAATGTAACTAAGCACAGGCGTAATGCATGAGCCAATACAGGTCTTACCCTGTATGTAAAAGCTAGTACATAACAACAAAGCTAGTTTATCGCAGCGCCGTAGAATTGGTGCAATGCTGCCGGTTCTGCTGGCTCGAAAGGCACGGCACCGATGCGGGCATCCGCCGGTTCGCTGCAGGAAAACGGGCCACTCTAACGACCCTCTCCGTCATCGGTTCGCCGAAGCGGCCCATGACAGATTGTTCGGATAGGCGCGGTGCAGCGGCGGCGGCCGTCTCACTGCCGAGCTCTGACCACCACCGTGTGCCGACGCCCGTGGAAACCGGAGCAGAAAGCCAGCACAGCGCCCGAGCTTTTTGCGGTCGAGCCTATCGGCCAGATAATAAATGTGGGAAATACACCATGTGCTAAAGAGGCCGCCTCGAGAGCGACATGTTAATTAATCAGGTATTGCGCGGACTATGAGCGCTATGCGCCGGCCGGGGCGTGTTCGCCATTCCCGCGGATTGGCGGCGCGGATTCCAGTGGCGCGACTCTGCGCACTGCGCCGACCACCTGCTCGTCGCGCGCGCCGCAGGAGTGGAGCGGCCTCCGCCAGCCGTCCTCAGACATTCCCGGGTTCCAACTTTCAGATAGCGCGGCGGCGTCTACCGACTGTCCCACTCCCATCCACAGCCCCGGCAGCTCAATGCCGTGTGCTGGCGGCTGGCTCTGCCCCCGTCAGTCACCCACTTCTCCCCCCTGCCCTCCTATCCGGTCACCCCAGTGCCCGCCTCCCTCGTCCGACACGTGTCAGTTGTGGGCGTGTTGCACGACATAGCCGTCTCGGCGGCTCACACACGCCACGCCGACTCGGCGCGCGGGACGACCGCCACCAGAAGACGGCCAAATTGGGGCGAATAAATCACCTCTGCACGGCCGGCGCGCCGGTAACGTGATCCGCGGCCGGCGCGGCGGCACGGACCGTACGTGACCGGCGGCGCGCCGGGCCCTGATTAAATTGGAGGAGGCGCCCGATGCTACCGTGGGCCGCGTGCAGCGCCGCCGCGCCGCAAGGCCACGGCGGCCGGGACGTGCCGGCCGGGCGTGCTGGGAGGGGCCGTGCCGGGCACGGCGGACGGGCGGACGGGCATGGCGGACGGCGGGACGTAGGGAGGCGGTGCGAGCTGAGTGCGGACGGGCCCTGCGTGCTGGGCGGGGCGCAGTGAAAGGGCCGGGACTCGGAGGTCGCTGGAGCTGCCGACACCACAGAAACCCAGCTGCTGGCCAGTGACGACTACAAGTGAAATCGATAGGCCCTTCTGTACACTAAAACCAACGAAACGCTTGTGGTTCATTTAGGGCGCATGTATAAATTTACCTCTCAGTCAACAAACATTTTACCACTGCTCGTAGTCGTGACAAAAAATCCTCGATTAACAGCAGCGATCTCCTTCTCTGCCGCCGTCAGGTTGAGCCGCTGCCGCTGCGCGTTTGGGAAAACCCTTGGGTAGGTTTCCTCCATCCACCCCTCACTTTTCACCGCTCATCACCAGCATCAGGATACGACCGATGAACACTGAAAAGTGCCGGTCGGAATCACGGCTCTATCGGTGTCCTCTGCTGACCGACCACACCCCACAAGTCTGACTGCAACTCCGACAGGAAAATACGGAGTCAGCTCCCCGCACAATCATCCAGCAATACTCAACGTGATAAAACCAGTGACCAAGCACCTAAAGTCTAAGGTAGACAGCAACACCAGGACCCAGTGCTACAAGATGGAGTGAATGACACACTCCGTTCCCCGGTAGGACTGAGGGCCGTTGGAGCTCCTCCATACCGTATGGCGGAGCGGGAGGTGTCAGACGGCTCCCCGATCCCCGGCCGTGTCATTGCTGCTGTACCGCGGCAGATGAGTTGTCGGCACTGCGGGGCCGACTGCGCCGTACAGCCACTGAGCGGCGGGGCGCCGGCGGCCGGGCGGCGGCGCCCCTCTGTGCCGGCTGACCCGGCGCCGACCCGGCCACCACCGCCGGCGAGCGGCGCTCCTACGGGCTGCACGAGCCGCGCAGCGGGGCGGCCATCCATCGTGCGGTGATCCTGCACCGATCTGCAGCATCATCCGGTATCGACACGAGCGGCCGGCCACCGGCGGCGCCCGCCGACCGACCCGACCCGACCCGGGACGGACGGCGCCGCCCGCCGACCCGTCTCTGAGGCGCGCAGGTGACCTATTATAACCCCAGTGCTCTTTGAAGCACGGTTGTGACAAGCACTTGGTCTGCGGAGCCAATGACCCGATAACGATCAGAGAGGCGACCTATCTGTGTGCCGGGCGACCCGTCCCGTCCCGCAGAGCAAACGATGTCGGACGGGTTACAAAACCAGAGCAGCCGGCCGGCCCAGACAGTTTTACTGGTTTTATTACTGCTCGGTCGGTGGGACCATTGTCCGCACGCACTGGCGATTTTTGCGCGGTCCGGCTGCTGCAGAGACGGGACCGGCGTCGCCGGCTTCCGGTCCCGACCGGAGACGACTGCTGATTGGCGCTCATCGGCTGTAGGAAAACGGGCCGCGGCACAGCTCGAGGAAAGGCCAACTTTGGCTCGGAGCGTGTGCCGAATTTCCACACAGATCCGCGGCGGGAAGAGTCGAAATTAGTGCGTGGTACAGTGGTGTGTTCAGCTCCACTACCGCCATATTTTGAAGGAATGAGCCAAAAAGGGCATGAGGCCGTGGTCGCCGTCGGTCGGTACAATGACATGCACGCCACCCAGCAGACGGCCGCGCTCGCTCGGATATTGAATATTTGCGCCGATTTCGACGCGGTCGGCGGACAGGGCGTCACGTTAGTCCAGTCAGTGCCGCCGCCAAATTTGTCACCAAACACTGATCGGCGCCGTTCCAGTTGGCCCAGTGTACGGCCGTCTATAGATTGCCCTTACCGCAGGACCTAGTCCAGAGGACGATACAGGTGTCTGCGATAGGAGGGGAGCGGGCGGGTGTGTCCATGTCAGGATTGACACGGCTCGGACCGAGCGGTTCACGGACCGGGCCGGGAGACCACTGTGAACCGTCTGTGAGCCGCCGGTCAGACCGGACGGCCAATTAGACGGCAGATGCCGGGCGTGGTGGCCCCGCTCTCCCACGGTTCTTACTTCTCACTGAACTCGGCTGATGAGCTGTTCAATGTCCGTAGGAGTTCATGTTTGAAAGTTATACAACTAATGCGTGCATCACGTGATTCACGTGTACACGTGAATATGAACATACATACTTTAAAAGAAGGGAAAAGTTCTACATTTAGGTTAAGTTGTCACATTCATTTTTAAATGTGCCACACTCACAGCAACTAGCAAGTCACCCCAGTTCAGTCTACTAAAACCGCCTCCCGCGGCTGATTGAAGGCGGCCCCGTTGAGTCTGGCGCGCTGCCCCAGGGAATACTGAGGTCAGCCAGCGACTCAGCTGCCGCCCGGTAGCCCGGCCCCTGTCAGTCTTCATTAACACACCACAACACCGCGCATTCCCCAAAGTCCGCTGCAATTAACCCGATCTGGGCCCACACAAAAACACGCACAAAAAGCGCCACCAATACGCGTCCAATAATTCCATTGAGTCGCCTCGGACAAAAAGCATCATCTTCGCCGCCCCGAGCAGTAAGGCACAGTGTCACTTGGCCAACGCTCGGATTCCCACTGGAAACAGTCCGTGGCCATTTATAGCCAGAGAGCAGATTGGTGGCGCTTTTGACAGGGCAATAAACACCACACACCAGATGGCCGCGCTAAAAGACAAACGGGCGGCGGTCTCGGCGCGCGGCGGCCCGCTCACTGCTCAGCGCCGCGCCGGGGCGGCCGTGCGGCGCGGCGACTCCGGGGATACTAATTTAATCGGGCCCGACCGTGGCCAGCGCCGCCGGTAAATTGATACGCCACTTATCTCAGCGAGCGCTAAACGCTACCGACTAATTGTCGGCGGGCAGATAAAACACCGCTAATGGCGTCACAACTCAGCGGCGCGAGCGGCCGCCGCCGAGCCGAGAGGCGCTGAGCGAGATAGATACACGGGCCGCCGCCGAGTCCTGGGGCGGGGAGTCGTCCGGACTCCCGGGGCGGGGAGCCGTCTGGACTCCCGGGGCGGGGCCGCCGGCGCGGCGGTCGGCAGGGGCATGAACTCGGAGACACGGGCGACCCCGGGCGACGGAAGCGTGCTCCCGTTTGTCTCGTTAAAAATGCAGACTTCCCGTCGGCGCCGACAGTCGAATGGAATGGCCATTTCACCGGAGCCAACACAAAGGAGACACCGCTCCACGCGCCAGTAGACACCGGGCATTTTCCTATATTTGACATCAGCATTTCATCTGCGAGAAAGGCGCAGCGTCAGCCCTCCGGGCATTCCGGCGGAAACTCTGGTCGAGGAGAGAGCCTGAGTCACGGAGGGGGAGCGTCCGCGGGTCACAGCCCCCCCCCCAGTCCACGCCAGGTCAGGGTCACACCAGACGCACTCAGCCGGCGGCCGGCGGTCACACCAGACGCACTCAGCCAGCGGCCGGCACGCGCACTGAAACATGGGAGTGTCCGGGACAAGCCCAGCAGTTCGGCCAGTTACCGCGCCGTCAGGCCGGCCGTGGACGGCGGCTGACGCCCCGTCCAATGGAGCGAGCTGCCTCTCGCCGTCTCTCGGTCTCAGGGGGCCGCAGAGCGCAGCTCGTCCCGCGGCGCGGCGCGGCAGGGACATATACGGCGCGCCGCGCCGGTAATTTGCCAGGCGTCTCCACCCGCCGACGGTCTCTAATGACACCTCTGCGGCGGCCAGCTTTCCGACAATTAAACAAGTAACACCATCGGCGGCGGGGTTAATCACCATCAATCGGCGGGGCCGCCGCGCCGCGCCGGGCCGCCTTACAATCAGTCGGCGGCGGACACCGGCCCGGCCCCGAGAGCGCAGCGCGCCGGCCGGCCCACTGTCATAGAGCGCCCCGCGCCGGCCGGCCCACCGTCCAACGACGCACCGCCCGACCCCAGCGGCCGATTTATGTGGTCACTGAACCCCGCAAAGATGAGCAAAAACTCCAAAGGCAGAGAGAAAAAATGCGTTCATGTCCACTTCCTCGTGTGACGAAGCGGTGATTTGTGGAGGGGGTCGGGCCGAGCGGGGAAGGGTTGGTGGCGTCCGGCTGGCTACAAATTCCGCGCCGGCACTTACTCCGGGACGGTCACACCGCGCCGGCCGTGGAGCACGTAAAAAATGGTCAGGCTCCAAGGAGAACGCTGCGTGTTTCGCCAGGGAGCGCATCAGTAGCGTTCCGAGGAGCATTATTTTTACGCAGCTATTCATAACTTTGTGGATAAAAAGCAGATGCAGAACGGAAGCTGTTAATTAGGGTGGCGTTTTTGGAAGGTTTATCATAATCTATGATCCAGCGGGCGGTAGCATGAATGATGTGTCCTGCATGAGATGACCAAGTTAACAAGTTATCCGATAAAAAACATGCTACCGCTACGTAATGCATTATTTGGAATTTCGTCGTCCCGTTCTCTGCATTGAGAGCAGCAGGTATTTGGCCCGGGCGGTTTCGCTGCAGCCATAGAGCACCGTTCCGTATTCATTGCAGGACCCAGCCCACCAGTAATCACCGGCTGCATGCGCTCCTTTCGGCCGCGCTTAATTGGTTTTAATGCGCTAATGGTTGTGCGGAGCGCCCAGTCACGCCCCCCGCCGGGCGGCGGAGACTGCGACGCTGCGTGCTCGGGGCGGCCGCTAACACCGGAGACCGCGCCGCCGCACAAGAAAGCATCCTTCCAACCATGCCGCTCACAACAACGACGCATCGAAGATTGCCGCGCTCCAGTAAAAGTGAAAATGAATTAATTAGAGGCCATGACATATAGGCCATGAGGCGTCGCGGCGCGTCGTGGATAGGACTCGTCATTAGTTCCGGCAGTCGTCGCGCGCTGACCGCTTCCTTTGCCGCCGGCGGACCCGGCAAAAAGTGTCGGTGCCGGCACAAACCGAGGATGAGCCGGCGGGCCGCGGAAAAATCGCGGCACTGGCGGCGCCGGCAAAAGAGCGCGCCAGTTTCCCGGACCGGACCGGTGCGGTGGAGGGGAGCGGCCGCACCGGTGCCGCAGCCGGCGACCAGCGGTGACCGGGGGTGAACACTAGTGACCACTCCTGATCACGGGGCACCACTGGCGACCACCGGTGACTGTCGGGGCTCTCACCTGAGGACGCCGCGGCGCCTCTCTGTCCCCTCTGGTCTGCTCGCGCCGCTCCGTCCGCCGGACAGGGCCGTGTCGCACCGGGGCTCCGGTATCGCCAGTAAATCACGCGTTTGGCCGTAAAGCGGCCCGGACACGGCCAACAGGGCGGGTCATTAGTGCGACTGCGACAGATCGCCGGTGTCGGGCAGATAGGATCGGAGCAGCGATCCGTCGACCGCAGACCGGCCACCCACCGATATGGGGCGGACGATACGGACGGATCGAGAGCGATACAGGGGATACGGCCAGCGATACGGGGGCACGGCGGGGCGGAGAGCGATACGGGATACAAAGGGCGCAGTAAATGGGTGTGAATTTATGTGGGAATTCGTGTGAATCATGCGTGATGCCGGTGCTCAAGGTGAATTCTAATTTAAGAAATCCACCCATCCAAAACGTTTTGGAGATTATGAACTGACAACTGTTTGCGGTCGCATCCGTGCATGGAAACTAATTACTGATAATACAGTTAACAATGAATTATCATCATCGTTAATCATTGCCACATCGCATGCTTGGAGTGCCTCTGAGGCCAGCTGGAAGCAAGCCTGAGCTCCGTCATAATAGACTGCGTACAAGACTGCGTAAAAATAGCCGTTTCACTTGAGAAGCAGTGCGGAGGAGCATTACTCCATCTGCCTCTTTTTACGTAATTCAATAGGCAAGCTGAGCGAGCTTCTCACATCACTGATCTGTGCTGAACTCCAGCGAAATACTTCAATGTCTCTATGTCCTATGCATAGAAGACCTCCGTTTCTGAGAACGGTCCGAGCACGCCCGTCGCCCAAGCGGCTGCCGCGCGACGCCCGTCGGCTCGCTCTCAGCAAAAACGCAGTCGCCTCCGGCGGAACCCAACGCCTTCCCGCACCGATCGCGCACGAAAACATGGTGAAATCTCCCATAACCCAATTTTTTCCTCGGGGTCAACTGCTCGGGTACACGGCTGGGAACGCCGGCGCGCGGGGGTCACTCGAGGATCAGTGTTTTTATCCTATAATGCATGGCCACCGGTGGGAACGGCTGGCTCCAATTAGGAGTGAGCGTGCTCTGCGGCGGGGGCGACCTGCGACCCACCGGCTACCGACGCCCGTCCGCTCTGGGCCACCGGTGACCCGGCCCGTGACCCGGACAGCGACCCGGCGCCGATCCGCCGGGCAGATCGCTCGTCAGCCAATTAGTGACAGCACTAAATCGATGATGGTCGGGCGGCGATCGGTGCCACCGGACGACAGCGCTCTCAGGACTAATGCGATCAATTACCGCTGCGGCGACTCCGGGAACGGCTGCTCGGCGGTACAGAGGACACGGCGGTGATTTGCTGTGGGCTCGCAGTTCAATCGGACCGTACACATTAGAACGGCTGCGACCGCGGGAGACGGGAGGCGTCCGCGATCGGCAGGAGCGTCACCCCCTGGGTAGGGCCGAACTGGACGGCGGGGCGGGCAACACATAACTCGTCACCGGCGTGTCGACCGATCTCGGGTAGTTCCTTTCGCCTGGCGCGGAGAAATGTATGTGGCTGGGCGGCGCGATGGCCGCCCCGCCCCCGTCCGTCGCCGGGGTGTCGGCGGGACGCCGCACGGCCCGCCGCCCCGGCCATCCGTCAGAGAGCGGCCGCCATCTCACACATCCATCAGAGGGTCCCCGTGGCGGCCGGACAGCGCAGAGTGAGCGGTGCAGGGCACGGCCGTCACCAGTGGAGAGCGGCCCGAACCACCGCTAAGAGCCGACAGCCAAAACCCACCTCCGACGACTAACGGGTGCTCCTACAGCGCTCGGCAGGTGAGGGGACGAGAGGAAGCCCCCTGGAAGGCGATGCGCCGCTCCAGATGTTTACACTGCTCCGGGACGAGTAAGGTGCTCCACCCTTCCCCGCCGCCGGGCAGTGAGCGATATGGTGACCGGTCGCAGCTGGTAGCGGTGCCCCGGGTGATTGAAACAGTCGGGGGCCGTGTGAAGTGCAGATTGGAGCGGACTCCCGTGGCGAGCGGCCGCCAAACCAGTCCGATTTCCACCCAATAAAATCCATCATCATTTCACTGTAAACAAAATACGCGCGCAGAGCGGTCCCGGTAAGCAGGCTGACCTCCCCGGGTCAGGAATCGGCTCAGGGGTGAAAGGTGAGTTACTTGGCTTTCTAACGGAAGTGGGGGCAATTTCAACCACTAATGATACGGCGGGTCATGTACGCTACAATTTATTGATTTAGTAACAGCCTTCGGTCGACCAAAATTAGTTCACTGTTGAGGCAGGTTACGGTTTAAACGATGTTTTGAAGACCGATTTTTGACCTGGGCAAATAAAAAATTAGACCTGGGATGTGATAATAGCACATTGAGCCTGAGAAGTGCGGTGGCGGCTTGGCGGCCGCCGCGCCGCCGCCACGGTGGGCCCGCACAGGGAGGTGTAGCGGAGCGTGGAACCAGGATTGGAACGGAGGTGGACCACGGTGGAACAGAAGTCGAACAGAGTGTGGAACGGAGGGATGGAACGGAGAGTGAAACAAACGGTGTAACGAAAGGCGGAAGGGGGGCCAGTTATCCACTGCAGTATTCCTTCAAACACCGTACTGGGCACAGCCTGGACTTCAGAGTATCAACACCGACGCGGCGACACGGTGACACGGCGGTGTCGGTAGTGGTGACCCGGCCGGACACGTGTGGACAGGCCGGGCCGGCGGCCGGTCGGACGGGATGCCGCCACCGCCGGCCGGAAACACACCACAGGAAGTGCGCCGTGTCGGCCCGACTAATTAAAATCCCGGCCGAGGAGAACGGCGGGCACGGACAGAGAGGTCGGCGCTTCCTCCTGCGTCGGCTGACGACAAAGGGAACGAAATGTCGAGACAAAGGGAAATTGCATCACCACTTCCCTCAGCTGCAAGCAAAAGTTTACTAGCCTAATCTCAGAAAATGGGTATTAAAGCCAATCCATGATCACCACTTTCTTCATTTCCATCTGCAGTTCGCCTTTCGGCCCATTTCTCCGTCCCGTCTGTCTCTGTTCCTCTCTGTCCCGCCTGTCTCTGTTCCTCTCCGTCCCAGTCTGTCTCTGTTCCTCTCCGTCTGTCTCTGTTCCTCTCCGTCCCGCCTGTCTCTGTTCCTCTCCGCCTGTCTCTGTTCCTCTCCGTCCCGTCTGTCTCTGTTCCTCTCCGTCCCCTCTGTCTCTGTTCCTCTCTGTCCCGCCTGTCTCTGTTCCTCTCCGTTACCCTCTGTCTCTGTTCCTCTCTGTCCCCTCTCGATCTCCGAGTGACGGGAGGCGCGTCTCCGGCCAGGAATGTCGCCACGCCAGGAATTCACGGCACCGGCGGGGCTCGTGCCGCGCCGGGCCGGGCCGGCCGTCCATGTTTGTCAGTCGGGGTGCGTGCGGCGCGTCACCGGCCATCAGCGGGATCAGCAGATCGGCGGGCTCGCCGGTGATCGACGGTGGTCCGCGGCCGATGGGCGGCGGTGACGGCCCTCCGCGGGAGGCACGGCGCCGCCGGGACCCGGCCAACAATGCGGGCAATGTCCGCACAGGGCGCTGATAGCCGGGGGTCTGCCGTGGGTCCGAGATGGGCAGCAGAGTGGTGACAGGTAGTCGGGCACGTGTGACTGAGTCTTTTTCTAAGGCAGCTGGGCTTTTGTAAGAACCTTACTGGAGCAAATTTGAAGGATTTAGGCTAACACAAAAGGTAAATACCGGTAGCAGTTAGCGTTTGCGGCTTTACTTTCACCGCAGCTTACCATTGTATTGGTCAAACTACGAGGGCTAGAATTCGCATGCAGCCAATAAAGATCATTGAATTTATCATGAAGCAGCGTTTGGAAAACAACAGAAGTGAAGACAAAGCCACGAGAAGCAACTACCGCTGAATGCCGTTGCTCAATCCTCAGTTATGCGCCAGCACGATCCACGCACCTGTGAATCCGCCACCTCCAGAGCCAGCCGCGGAGGACGGTGGTCGCGCCGGCAGCTGAGACGCCGGCGGAGAGCAGGTCACGCCCGGGGCCGTTCCCCAAACCTCCCCGGCCCCGGCGGCCGCAGCACGCTCCGATGTGGTTCGGCAGTCGGCACTTAACCGGAGCGGGCCTCTCCACCCGGCCCCGCGACCACCCACACGGAATACTCGTGAGTCGTGGGGCACGGCTATCGGCTCGTCGGGACGGCTCATCGCAGACACCGTTCCCCGGCAAATTTTCAGAAAAGACGTCTAATTGCTATATAGCTGTGGCGAAAAATCCATGTAACATCACAAATGAATAGTGAAAAGCGGCAGAATTTCACTTTAGATCAATTCCCTAACTGATGAGCGGTGGCTGATCCTCCCGCCCCGTCCCCTCTCTCGCCCGCTGCCCGAGGCCCGTTCCCAGCCAGCTCTGTCCGCTCCGTCTCTCCCAGCAGAGCGACCACGGGTCGCACCGGAGTCGGTCATTACGGGCCGGACACTGGACACTTTGTGGCGCCGATCCGGGCCGGACAGGCGCCGATACCATCGGCCAGCGCCGACCCTGGGAGCGACCCGACCCCGGCGCACACGACCCGACCCAGGGACACCACGGCACGGCTCACACTGACCCGGCACGCCACGATACGAGGCGGCTCCGCGCAGGGTAGTGTGAGAACCCGACACAGCAGAGGTCTTTTCACGGGAGGAGGATTTCGTGAAACTCGCCATGAAGCTCATGGCTCGGGTCCAGCCGCGTTTCCGGTGCCCCGACGATCGCCCGGCGTGCCCCATCTCTGGCGTGGCCGGCGGGGGAGCTCGGCGGCGCACGGACCCCACTCAGCGGGCCGTGGCCCTCATTAATGGAGGTCGGCATGCAACCGGGCCATCGGAACTGAGCCGTGGCCGCGGCCGGTGGCCGGGGCGCGGCTGGCGGGACCGCGCCGGTCGGCCGGGGACAGATCCTATCGGCACAGCCGCCGCCAAACTCCAGCACGCACCCTGGAAATCGCGCCGAAAAAACTCCGGTCCGATTTGGAGGCGATTGGCTCGGCGGAGACGGTTCGGCCGTGCCGCCGGGCGGCGCGCGCTGCGGGTGGTGCCGAGCGGGCCCGCTGGTCGAACCGACCGAAAAGGAGCGTCGTACGCCAGCCGGCCAAGCCGACTTTTGGTGTGGCGCCAATGCCAAGCATGGCATTTCGAGCTCCGATTGTTCAATGAACGGTTCGTGCGACACGAAATCAATGGGACATGCTATGCATTGTATGTGTGTCGCCCTGAATTTTACAGCGCGCTTTTTCAAACAATCAAGGGCAGAAAAATGCGAGTGATGTAATACAGACAAACTAGGGCGACTGGTAAGCAGCTGTTCATGGAGTCCGGCCGACAGGACAACAGGTTACACCGTGCGGCAGTACGGACCGGCCGCTTCCAAACCGGCGACACCGGCCGACGGCCCTGCAGAGCCGCAGGCGCCACCAACACTGCACTGTGCGGAGGCCAGCGCCGCCGAGTGGGCGGGGTCGGGGGGGGGGGGAGGGGACCGGGGGAGACCATCCGGACCCCATCCGGCCCAGACCGTCCGTCCGCCCGCAGAACCGCTAGCCGTGCCTCCGGTCGGCCCCGCTGACCAGCACAATGAGCTATAACGCCACCCAAAGAGGCGACTGTAGTCGGCGCCGCCCGGCCTTCCTCCCAGCCCGGCAGAGCAAAAACGGCCCGCAGCCCGGTGTCTCCGGCACCGTTAGCGTATAGGACAAAAGTAGCGCTCCCACGCGCGAGAAATCAATGGCCGTCGTAATTGACAGTGCCCCCGGGCTGTGTGTCGACTCAGTTCGAGAGCAGTGCATGTTGAACGCATCAATTTGTTACGTCGATAAGCTCATGATTCTCCCTCAGATTTAAGTGGCTATCGCTGTCACCAGCCTTTTCCATTATTTCCACGCGGATGTAGGGTGTATCCGGCATGTCACGAACGACCAGCAACACTCGGCTCTCAACACAACAGCGCCTTGCACTTCAGTTCTTTGGGCGCATCGTGTTTGTTGTGAGCGCCCCGACTAACAGACCTCGGACAACATTCAGACTTCTCGGACCTTCTCTCAAACTTCTGACATCAGTCAGGGGACTATGCGGAACTTCTCGTCAAGGTGTGACGCCCGCGGAAGAGAATTGAATGTCGTCGACCTACTCTGTTGCTAAAGCGAGCAGCTGCCATTGCAAAACGGATAGCCGGAATTAAGATGTTCGTTGGATACCACATTGTTACGACGGATAAAAAAGGTAGCCACTAAAAGGGAGTTCCAGCTAAGTGGTGTCATGCTCTTGGTCTATATAATGTAAAACTTATTCCAACTTTTGCATCATTTGGCTATTATTGTTTTCCTGGTAACGAAGGGGTAATTGCGATTCAAAGTTCCGAACAATTTTATTTGAATCGCCTTCAACAATTTAGATGATGACAATAAAGCTTCAGGGGAAAGGTAGCTGAAACTCAAACAAAGTAACCTCACCCCCGAATGCGATTTTCAGCCCATGTTCATCATTTGTAGCGCACTAATGCATGGGCGCAAATACACACCCTTGCAGCGTTCCAACACAGTCGCCAATAGCGGCGGTGCTGTGCCACACCGCGGCTGCACGGCCGTGCTGCTGAGTGCACGGTGCTGCTCTGGCTCCACTGCACGGCCGGCCGGCCCCCCGCTCGTTAATCAAATCGGTCCGGGCGGCCACGGTCTAATCCATCAGCGGTATGACCGGCGGTCTGGCCGCGGCGGCAGCCCGGCCGGCCCGGCTCTCTCCACCCGGTCAGCCAGAGTCTGTACCGAGGCAGTGCTCGATGGCTAGGCAGGCGGTGTCACGTGTTTAGGCAGGCCGTTTCATGTGGACACTATCACCAGCAGCCCGCCGGGTGGTGCCGTCACCGCACGCGTCACCCTCCAAAACCGGAGCGTCTGACAGAGCTGGTGTCCCGGCACGACCCGCCGGTAATTCCCTGTTTCACTCGGTAAAGCCGCTCCGGGGAGAGAGGTTACTGGCGTTCGAGTCCTGTACGGTGAGTGCTCCAAACACCACGGCTCCGCCGCGCCTCCAGCCGACGGCGGACGCATGTTACACGGTTACCGAGGCGACTACCCCAGCCTTCGGCGCCACCCGGCCGTGGGAGTCTGACCGGCGCTCAGAGCCGGGGCCGCCGCGGAGGCTCCCAATAAATCCCCTCATTACCGCTGCCAGCATATCGACCCCCTGCCGGCCGCGGCGGCGGCGGCGTGCAGTAGCGGCGTGCAGAAGCCGCGTGACGGTGGGTGGGGGCGGTGGGCGGTGGGATGGAGGGTGAAAGGCGGGCTGTGGGCAGTGGGCGGTGGGACGGTGTTGTGGTGGGATGGGTGGGGTGGGGGTGAGCGATGCACGGTGGGCTGGTGCAGGCGGGCGAGAACGGTGGGTTTTTGGCAGCGGGGCGGTGGGTGGTGGGACGGTAGGTGGTGTGATGTGGCAGTGGGGCGGTGGGGAATCGGGCGGCGGGCGGGGGGTGCGGTCCGGCTGCATCCCCGTCGGACCGGTCCCCATGGCGTGGGAACGGCGCTGCAGCGCCGGCCGTCCGGCTAATCTGCCGCGCCGGCCGTCACCCGGCGCACCGGACGGCGACAGGACGCGCCGCCGCTACCGCCGGTCTGTGACCAGTGTCGCAGCGACAGAGGATACAGGGGTACCTAGTACAGCTGCACAACGGCAGGGCGATGACGGGGAGAGAAACGGATAGAGCTCGGAATTCGGAAACAGGGTAGCCTGAAACGCTAGCTGCACTGGATGAATCGGTTCGTTTCACCAGGAGGGAGCAGCCAGCAGAGACAGCCAGCAGACCGGCGCAGTGACCCCTCTAATCACCAAACCCATGTAAGGTAGCCGGTAGGGGACACTCGGCGGTACCGGAGACGGAGCAGTTCTACCACCTCAGACGCAGCCGCCGCGGCGGACTGCAGACGTTCGACAGCCCCGTCGGCAGGCCCGACCCCCGGACCACCGCGGCGGCCGGTCAATGAATCGGCACCGCTTATCGGGCCATCGGCTCGTCCGACAAGACCGCCGGCGAGGCAGCTCGTGTGAGCGGCGCGGCCGCCGACTCGGTGACGGCCGCGCTGAGCGCTCTCGCCGGATATTCACCAGATACGATCGCCGGCGTCAGCTGTCACTCTGCAGAGAGGGGGGGGGGGCTCCGCCATGACTGCGGTTTGGGTGATGATGACTCTCCCACCCCGCCCCCTGACCGTGGGAGGGGGGGGGGGAGAGACATTATCACCGCGAGGCCCCCGGGGTGATTCAATCCAGGCCGGAGGTCAGCGGAGGGCAGAGACGGCTGGTGGCGCGACTATGAATACGTGACGACGATGATGCCTTCATCAGACAACGCTGGGGAAAGGGGAAGGCTTGCTGATCAAAACTGTATCAGAGTGACCAATGTGAATGGCGCAGAATAGCCGAAGTCCAGATCAGTCGTAAGAGTAAAATTAGCTTCATGCGGAAACCATTTATTACCGAGCACACTTGGTAGATATCCCCAACATAATTCCGAGGCAAAGCTAACCGACTGTCGGCTGTGAGTGATGAAATGCGACTACTACGTGCCTTATCCTGCGCTGAAATCTGACGGCGCCTACGGTCCCCGGGCAGAGCGCTGTCTCTCCCGGGTCAGATTTCGGCCGCGGGGACGATATGGGGGACTACCGAGACATCGCGGGGACGATATGGGTCAGAGCCTTCAGCAGATAGCACGTAAAAAAGAGCCTCGGGCGTCCGGCGGCTCGGTCTCTGAGGAGAATTGCCTCGGGCTCGTGTTTCTGCCAGCGGACACTGGATCAGACTGGGACGGCCCCATATTCAGTGGCCGCGGCCCCACCCGCCGCGCGGCGGACGTGGTCGCCGTGCCCGCCGTGCACGGGGCTGCAGCAGGCCGCATTATGCACGCCCACCCCGCCACCGGAGGTACGCCGATTCAGCGCGCAACCGCGCCACCTGCCTCCACCGCGCCGGAAATGGCGCGCTGCGACGCAGGGAGTCCAAGAGTCCCCGGGGAGTCCGGACTACCTCCGGTGAGTCCCTAGGGAGTCCGAGCTAGTTACTACCTCCGGGGAGCCAGCGGTCCGTTGGTAAAGACGGCCAGTCCGGGCCGGACTGACCTGGACGGGACAGCCTGAGATCGGGACGGGGAAGGTGAATGTAAACTACCGTGAGCGTGAGTGCGATCAAACCCACGAGAAAGCGCTCCGGCCTGGCCAGTGACGACAGATCCGAGAAAAAGGGAGACACCTTTTTGGTTTCGGCCGTGCATGAGGTCACCGGTCACGCTAGCCGGGGCATGACACATGGGCGAACGGTATATCTGTTTCGGCGGATGTGTCACAATCCGCCCGGCGTGACGTCACCGGATCGGAGCGGCCCGGCGCGGTGGGTCGGCGGCTCAAACGGCAGTCGGCGCGGCGCGGCCGGCGATCAGATTCAGAAACGGCCGGCCGTGCCAGGGCTTTCCGACTGAAAGTCCGACCTGTAGCGTGGCACGCTGTCGGGCGCTGCCGGGTTCGCCTGTGCGCGACCCGGTTAGTCAGCGGACAGCAATGTCACGCGATCCCGAGCAGGCCCGGTTTATACACAGGGATGCCTGTGTTCCAGGGTTGTACCTGGTTCTGGTACCGGCAGCCCTGGGGCAGCGACTGCCGGGCTGGTCAAGTGACCTCGCCCTGGCTGTGTGCCATAGTGGGGTCGATCGCCTCCGTCAGCTGAGAGCGCCAGGTCCGGACTGGGACGGCGCGGCCCCGAGGTGCTCAGATGCAAGACGACACCGGGGGCTGGGAGAGGGGGCTCCTCGTGACGTCAGGCCGGGTGGGAGGGACAACCGGGGCATCCAGGTCATGAGATCATCGAGTAAGGTGCACCGGCCCGTTCCGTGCCGAGCTCAGCGCTTATACGTATGTCAAACACGGCTGCCGCCCCGGCCCGACCAGTTCGGCAATATCCGCCCACCGATCACCAAACAGGCGCTGCATTGCATCTTCGTGCCATCAGTGTAATAACGGCAGCCCCAAGGACTCCGACGAACCGTTCCTCGGTTTTTGACCGGCTCGTCATTCCTGCAGATTGGCTGGGTGCTGTCACCACCCGACAAGGTCAGGTGTCGATATGTGCTGCGGTGACGCCTCGGTAGGCGCCGGACGCGGCTGTGTGGCTCGTTACTGGCGGTGGGTGCCCGTTTCGCTGTCAGTAGGACGGTGCAGTTCAGTGGAGCGTGCCAGGACAGCCCGGCCGGGCGCCGACCCGGCACGGTCCGGCCCACCCGGTCCACCGCTGGACCCACAAAACCTCGGCGCCACCGCGGAGAGAGTGCCACATTCCTGACGCGCATGTGACGATTTCGACGCGCCGCGCGTGATATCTGGACCGCGGAGGGTCACCGGTGCGGCGATCGGTCGACCCATGACGTCTTCAAAAGGTATTAGGTGGAACTGTCGGCGCTGAAAGTCCAGCGCTACACAAGACTCTCTAGGATTTTTTTTTTCTAGTTGTATACTTCTAAAGACGGCAGAGGGTTACATGACCTTTCCAAGACGCAACCACATTCGATGTTCTAAACGGACATGAGAAAATACATATTCCAGTCGAGTGAATGATCTTGAAAATCCATCGTCGGCAAAAAAAGACTCGTACAGCATCACAGTAAAAGTGGGAAATTGGGAGCTCGTGGCACCGTTGGAGCAGAGTGAGTGGGGAAAGATCACCCAGAGGGCACCCAGAGGACACCCAGAGGACACTCTGCGGACACTCGGTAACTCTCGGGGACACTCTGGGAGGGAGGGAAGGCCGCGCCGGCAGTCCGACACGGACCGCAGGTAACCGCACGACACGTGGAGGAAATGTTGGCCGCTGGACGGCCTCACGCCAGCGGACGGCGCCGGACGACCGGACCGACCCCGGCCGGCCCGCAGTGGCCAGCGGGAGACGGGCGGCGGCGTGCGAGCAGCACCCCTCGGCGCCGCGGGCGCGGCTGGTCCGCAGTGAGCAGGGAATAGTCGGGCCTGGCTTCTGTCCTATGCAAATTATGTAGCGCGATATGTCTGGTATAATTAGGCAAATATGTAATTCATTGTTGCACGGGACGGCTCTGCAGGTGAGCTATCACCTGTCAACTTAAGGTACGAGGCCGGCTCCCTGCGCCGCTAAAAATGTACGGGCCATGACTGGGACTGTGTCACCGACCGCGCTGTACTCGTTAAGCCGCCAGGAACGCCGCCGCTGCGCCGCGGAAAAGAAGTGGAGCTGCAGCTGCCCCAAGGTCCGGTAGGCAGGTCTGCAGCGCGGCAGTACAGAACACCGGCCATCCCGTGTTCTGCAGTGTACGGCTGGTCTGCAGCCGCCGGCCGGGTCGGAACACGTCCAGGCCGGGCCGAGCTGCGGCTCATGTCTTTCCCCGCCGCCATCACCAGCGACGGCTGACCGAGGAGCGATTCCAACCGCGCGCTGCTGGCATGGCATCTGCCGGAGCTCTCCTCGGCACGGTCAGACAGTATGCATAGCGGGCGACCGTTTAGAATAGCTGACTTTCCGCCATTAGATAGGAGGCCGCCAATCCTGGCTGACACAGCGGTGGTCGGACCGGCGGGTCGTGCTGACAGTGATTCGGACGTCACGGGACCGCCGGCCGAGCTGAGCCGCGCGCGCATGTCATGCCGCTGAACGGAGGGAGGCCCGCCCCGGTGATTTATCACCGGCATGATGTCAGCTGGCTAATTCGTCTCGATTTCCAGACTGCCGATAGTTCTGCGATGCCGGTCTCGGAACAGGGCGGGCCTCCACGGGCGGGGGGGGGGGGGGGGGATCACGCAGAGTGGATAAGCCCACATCTTGTCCCGGTTTGTCACAGCGATGGAGAGATATCCGACCGACCGGGAGTGGTGCTCCTCACCGCGCGGAGCACGGAACACACCAGAGTGCATGCACGCTAAGTCGCTCAGAAATTTCCAGTTTTATGAGATTCCTAACGAAAATGTGCACAGACGTGCATGACACACGAGAATTGAACTTTGATGTTAGCGGTTCTGTTGATTCAGTTTTACGACCAGATTGTATCGCATAATTCAAACCAGTCCACTGGCTGTCTAGTCAGCTGCCAATGGCATCTACCGCGGCTCCAGCAACGGCCGTCTGCGACTTTTCCACCCTTTCGAAATTCGAGGCCCTGGTCGGCGGGTCACCGTGCCGCATGCACTGTGACCTCGGCGACATCGGCTCACTCGGCGAGGTCATCACGAAAGCGGCGGACGCATCGCTCCCCGTACGGCCGCCGGGTAATGTCTCCATACGGCCGCCCGGCTGCGCTGGCCGCTAATGGCTCGGATTAGGGGGACGGCGCACGCCAGTGAGAGTGGGACGCCAGTGGGACGCCAGTGGGACGCCAGTGGGACGCCGGACGTCACAGCACGCTCAGTGCCGGTCGTCATACGGCCCGGCCGTTTCCGGCCCTGTGGGCGGCACTCACTCCTGACTGAGCCGACCGGCGCCGACCGGCGGCCGCCGCTGTCCGGGTCACCCATTACAGGCGGCCGCGACACGCTGTCCTCGTATGGGACATCCACTGTGGCGGTGGGAGCGGCCATGGCGCGCCGCGCCGCGGGCCGGGTCAGGTCACCGGGCGCGGCGAAACCGGCCGGCCCGTCCCTCCTTATCGCCGGCGCGCTGCTGTCGGCGGAAATGAGGGGTTGTCGTCGCACGGGTCGGCCGATCTGATACCGACGGCGACACGGCGTGTCTCGCCGCGCGTGCACCAGTTTTGAGGCAATCGAGTGACGCAGACAGAGCGTCCCGGTCCGTCCGTCCCTCGTATGTACAGTAGGTCTACAAAAAAAGTCCCCCGCTCCAGAGGCGGCCGGCCGGCCGAACCCCCGGATGCCAGCCCCGACTCTATTGCGCAGGCCGCGGCAGCGACACGGGTCAGTTCGCGGCGCCCGGCGAGTGGGTCAGTTGGCGGCGGCCGGCCGTGGAGTGAGGACGCCGTGTGTGGGGCGCAGAGATGCCGCAGTGCAGAGGAGGGGGAAGATAGTGACTCTGCACTATGCCGGAAATGATGCCTTTGTGATCTAAATTAAACACCTGCAGACACAGTGCATATCCTCCCTCGCCCCATTCCTATTTTATCACATGATCATTCAATAATCCGTAATGACCATTCAACGCAAGCAAGCAAACAAAACAACCCGCTTAGCGGCGACATCATATCGGAAAAAAGCGATAGTGATGATTAAAGTAGACTTAGCACGAGGGCAAATCGAGGGGTATATACTATATATGTATCACATACCGAGTATTTTATTCCCATCTAGCAAATCAAGACTGGGGATCTTGTCCAAGAAGTCAGTGGCCGTTCTAGACACAGATAAATGCTTTGTTTTCGGTCGCATCATTATCTGCAATAATTCGAAGCGAGGTTTAGCCCTCGCCGGCCGAGAAGAAGGGGTGAATGCCGCCACCATGTATTTTTTTTTTTGCGGTAGCTCAAAGCACACTGATGATAGAAGGCTGACATTTCATATGCCTTGCATTTGATTCAAGCCGGATCATTTGACATCAACCACAACCACAACAATTTCAGGTCAGGTCACTTAACCATGGCGTCTTAAGTAAACCTCTGCACGGTTGTCGGTTATAAAATGATGCGAATCCGCAATGCACTTAGTGCCATATACCTAAGCATAATGGGGAAATATGGAAACTGTTAATCTTGGAGTCGGAAATGATCTAAAATTATACCTCAACTCTCAAGCACTTCAAATCGTGACTTCATACATTCTTGGCAAGGTCTAATGCTTCACTTTTGCATTGTTCACCTTGCGTGACGTCATTTATGACGTCACTAGGGTGATAGGAGTGTTTCGTCAATAACTCCCGATCAAAATGAGCTAGCCAGTCGGGACAGCCATCAATGGACTTTGCAAGACTTGCCGAATCAAATGTTATGCAACATGTCCTCCTTTCAACAGTTTCGTGACCTGTGTTGCCCTAACATGACATTGACCTCAGGTAAACATCCTAGATTGTTTCACCTAAACAAAAAGCATGTAAATCGACGCGTCTGAGAACAGAAAACACGATTGTATCGAAAGGACGATAATGCGACAATTTTTGTGGTTATTTACCAAAAACCGATCGAATGCCTTGGGGCCCTTGACCTGCCCTAAGAGGTCACTGATATTTTAAAATGGGATACCAGTCGCTGCGTCACGTAACGAAGCAAACGCTCGTTTTTTCCGCGAGGCTCTAGCAGCTAGCTCAATTATAGGAGCTAAACATGGGGTTGGGGGATCGCTCCCTTCTCACTCACTATTTGGCCGGGATAGTGCTTGGCCGGGATAGTGTGCCCAAGTCTTTCAATTCAAGGTCATAACACCAGGTCACGTCAAGTGACCTTACCTCAAGGAAAGTTCCTGTGCTCATCAATCTAAATACACCGACTAACCGATCGCCTTAGAACTTTCAGCGATTTCAATGGGCAACACTATACCTATGTATTTGAAACGTTTACTTTGCAAGTTTGACATTGTTGACAGAAAGGCCGGGTCAATTTTGAGATCGTTCAAGTCAATGGGAGAAAATTGAACTGCGCTTTTTTGGACGGAACGCATAATAAACACTCTGAAAACATGTGGTGTTTGATGATATACAATACTAATTGAGAAAATTGTTTGTTTTGCTGGGAGCCATCTTTTTCGGTCTGAAAAGGCCCTTGCAGAGCTATGACATAACATGACATAACTATGCTCTGGTGTAGTAATTAGGTTGTGCGAGCCAGCGACAGTGATCTGCGGAAGCGAGACTGTTCCCGTGGGACGATTGCCCTGTCGGGACGGTCCAGCCGTCTCCCAAACCGTCACCACGAAGAGGATTATTTGTCCTGGAAATTGGAATTGATCCGACATCAACTACAGGTTGGCTGGTGGGATGACCTCCAGTCCAGAGAGGGAAGCATGAAGACTAGGGGCGATGCGGATTTTTTTTCCTGAGGATAGCGAGGACGGAAGGAATCTAGCACCCTTGACCCTTCCTCATACTGAATGTATCTCAGGCTGTTAAATCTCCTAAGCATTTTTTTTTCTCGATGTCGTCAAGGTGTCATTAATAAACGTATGAAATCCTGGAGGATAAATTAACCCTCGCCCGTAAACGGTGTTTTGCCACCTTCGCCCATGCAGGGGGGGGGTTGGTGCGACCCCCCCTGGCGTTTGAAAACGGAGCGTCGTAGAGCTTAGCGGAAAAGACCAACGGATTGCTCTCAACGAGATCTCGCGATTGGTGGTATATTTTGTGGTCCTAGGTCAACATTTGACCTACTTATGACCGGTCAAAGGTCAAATTTTCGGAAAAATCTAACTTTTTCAGATTTCCGCGCTGATTGCGGCAAAACGGTAAGAGATATCGACTTGAAACCTTCACTGTCGTGATCCTTGATCAATTCTCTATCGTTTGGTGTATACCTATTTCGATGTCATAACTCTAAAAATGATGCGTTGGGAGCTTCGGGAAGTCTGCAAGGTCATTTGTGCATTGGGTCACGTCAGGCGTGTGACGTCACTGACCTGACCCTGACCCAAAATGAACTACAAGAAACAACCGACGATGCCTGAAATGGATAGCAAATTCGAATTCAGGGCATCAAAATACCCCGAAAAGGCATACAAGTGCAAGAAGTTATTACAGGTCAACCGAGGTCACTGACCTTACCTTGACCTTTAGTAACCTTCAAAATGTCAACGGACATTGTGCCAATGTCAAATCAGCCAGTTGTGATTCTAAAACAATCCATCAGTGTGTCAGGTCAGTCGGCATTTATACCAATGTGAAGCAATCTCCAATTTAGCGTAAATCTGGCCGGAGGTTGTTCCCTTTATGACGTCATAACTCCGTGACCTGACATGACCTTGACAAAAAAAATTTTACCAAAAGTTGCGTAAAGGATGCCCCAAAGGGTACTGAAAATTTGAGCAGGCTATCTGAAACGGTTCGGCGTGTAGCTAAGAAAAACCTCAGGGGGGGTTGCACCAACCCCCCCCCCCTACATGGGCGAGGGTTAAATATAGAAATTGTGGCCAACAGAAAATTATCAGTTGCGTTCATACTTCATACTCGTAAGCATGATCACACACCCAGCCTACATATGAGCCATGTAATAATTATTTTTATACACATGCTTAAGTTATGAAATCATCTGAACTGTTTGTAAAGTTCCACGATACGGATCTAATATCCTGCTATGCATCATGTGGCCATTTCTGGTCAGGTCATGTCTTTGAACATATGCCAAATTTTTCAAATGACCTTTAAAGATTAACTTTTGATTCATTCGAAGCGTTTTGATAAGAGGAACACGAGGCTGATAAAATTAATTTCGAGTAAGTTTTAAGCTAAAAACTTGTAAGTGTTTGTGGAAAAGCGATTGGTTTTCTCATAATACCGATGGTGGCAGTTGCTGTTATTTACGTGCTAAGCCGTTCACCTTAATTAAATCCGACAATATTATTAAGACATAGCGGTAAACGAGATGATTGTTGTGTTAGGCTAGGCTCGGTCGATTTCAGAGTGGGAAGGATGACAGGAATTAGGGGGAGACAGGGGGCCTGGGCGGTGTTTCACGGCCCCACGCTGCAGCACGCTGCGCTGCGCTGCTGCATTGTTGCGGCGGTTGATATGAATTCGGCTCCACGCTAGCGTTGCGAGCTTCCGAGTCTGTTGATGTTTCCATGGAAATTGGAAACCCAATGCACCGGTGCGCGCAACGCACCCTGTCCAAGCAAAATTTTACTACCGATGACCTCTGGTGACATGACCTCTGGTTCTGACCCGATCTTAAATTGGCTGAAGTATTTTTCTTCTTCTTTTGCTACTTTTGACGCTACTTCGAATGCCACTTAAATGCCCAAAGCTGTATATAAGAATGATGCTCAATCCCCATTTCCCCTCCAACAGGGCGTTAGAGTCTAGGCATTCCTGTGGGGCACAGGCTAACAATGACTATCTATAATCATTGTGGCCATGAACTGCCATTCTTAAACACCGGTTTCGCTGCGCTGAGCGGTGGCCGTCCCGTTTGTTGGATTCTACAGCTGGCTGGCGGAAAGCGTTACCGGCCGCCCGTCCACCGCCCGCGGGCCGGACCGAGCGGTCCCGCTGACCCTACCTGACCTGAGCCCGGCGCGATATTGGACAGGCAGACGGGGGTTCGGCTCAGCGAAGGCAGCGCCCACTGGTGCTGGGGACTTTTTTAATAGACCTACTGTACAGTAGGTCTATTAAAAAGTCCCCCGCACCAGTGGGCGCTGCCTTCGCTGAGCCGAACCCCCGTCTGCCTGTCCCATATCGCGCCGGGCTCAGGTCAGGTAGGGTCAGCGGGACCGCTCGGTCCGGCCCGCGGGCGGTGGACGGGCGGCCGGTAACGCTTTCCGCCAGCCAGCTGTAGAATCCAACAAACAGGACGGCCACCGCTCAGCGCAGCGAAACCGGTATTAAAGAATGGCAGTAGATGTTCATGGCCACAAACTCAGATTTGGGCATTTAAGTGGTATTCAAAGTAGCGTCAAAAGTAGCAAAAAGAAGAAAAAAATACTTCAGCCAATTTTAGATCGGGCCAGAGCCAGAGGTCATGTCACCAGAGGTCATCGATGGTAAAATTTTGCTTGGACAGGGTGCGTTGCGCGCACCGATGCATTGGGTTTCCAATTTCCATAGAAGCATCAACAGACTCGGAAGCTCGCAACGCTAGCGTGGAGCCGAATTCATATCAACCGCCGCAACAATGCAGCAGCGCAGCGCAGCGTGCTGCAGCGCGGGGCTGTGAAACACCGCCGAGGGCTATCCATATGCAACCCACGTGATGGGCTCGGCCCCAGCGGAGCATGAGGCCCAGGACTCCCGCCCGGCCCATGTCTCCCCCTAATTCCTGTCATCCTTCCCACTCTGAAGTCGATGGAAGAGCCTAACCTAACACAACAATCAGCTCGTTTACCGCTATGTCTGAATAATATTGTCAGATTTAATCAAGGTCAACGGCTTAGCATATAAATAACAACAACTGCCAGTTGCCACCATCGGTATTATGAGGAAACCAGTTGTTTTTCCACTATAATGTAAAAGTTTTTAGCTTAAAACTTGCATGAAATTAATTTTACCAGCCTCGTGTTCCTCTTATCAAAACGCTTCGAATGAATCAAAAGTTGACCTTTAAAGGTCATTTGAAAAATTTGGCCTATGTTCAAAGACATGACCTGACCAGAAATGGTCATGATGCATAGCAGGATATTAGATCCGATCCGTATCGTGGAACTTTACAAACACTTCAGATGATTTCATAACTTAAGCATGTCTGTCAAAAATAATTAAACACTTCAGATGATTTCATAACTTAAGCATGTCTATCAAAAATAATTATTACATGGCTCGTATGTAAGCTGGGTGTGTGGTTGAACGCAACTGATGATGTTCTGTTGGCCACAATTTCTATATTTAATTTATCCTGCCGGATTTCATATTTTTATTAATGACACCTTGACAATGTCGAGAAAAAACGCTAAGGAGATTTAACAGATACATTCAGTGTAAGGAAGGGTCAAGGGTGCTGGATTCCTTCCGTCCTTGCTATCCTAAGGAAAAACCAATCCGCATCGCCCCTAGTCTTCATGCTTCCCTCTCTGGACTGGAGGTCACCCCACCAGTCAACCTGTAGTTGATGTCAGATCCATTCCAGGACACATAATCCTCTTCGGGTAACCGTTTGGGAGACGGCCGGACCGTCCCAACAGGGCAATCTGGTCCCACGGGAACAGTCTCGCTTCTGCAGATCACTGTCGCTGGCTCGCACAACCCAATTACTACACCAGAGCATAGTTAAATGTCATGTCTCTGCAAGGGCCTTTTCAGACCGAAAAAGATGGCTCCCAACAAACAAACAATTTTCTCATTCAGTATGGTATCCCATCAAGCACCACATGTTTTCAGAGTGTTTATTATGCGTTCCGTCCAAAAAACCGCAGTTCAATTTTCTCCCATTGACTTGAGCGATCTCATAATTGACGCGGCCTTTCTGTCAACAATGTCAAACTTGCAAAGTAAAAGTTTCAAATACATATTCTGTTGCCCATTGAAATCGCTGAAAGTTCTAAAGCGATCGGTTAGTCGGTATAGATATGATGAGGAACTTTCACAGGAACTTTCCTTGAGGTAAGGTCACTTGACGTGACCTGGTGTTATGACCTTGAATCGAAAGACTTGGGAGGGGAAAAATGGGTCATTTGAAATCTTAAAATGCTAGATTTTAACAATAATTGCAAACACTATCCCGGCCAAATAGTGAGTGAGAATGGAGCGATTCCCCAACCCCATGTTTAGCTCCTATAATTGAGCTAGCTGCTAGAGCCTCGCGGAAAAAAACAACGAGCGCTTGCGTCGTTAGGTGACGCAGCAACTGGTACCCCATTTTAAAATATCAGTGACCTCTTAGTGCAGGTCAAGGGCCCCAAGGCATTGGATCGGTTTTTGGTAAATAGATTCGCAAAAATGGTCGCATTATCGTCATTTCGATACAATCGTGTTCTCTGTTTTCAGACGCGTCGATTTATATGCTTTTTTGCTTAGGTGAAGCAATTTAGGATGTTTACCTCAGGTCAATGTCATGTTAGGGCAACACAGGTCACGAAGCTGTTGAAAGGAGGACATGTTGCATAACATTTGATTCGGCAAGTCTTACAAGTCCATTGATGGCTGTCCCGACTGGCTAGCTCATTTTGATCGGGAGTTATTGACGAAGCACTCCTATGACCCTAGTTACGTAATAAATGACGTCACGCAAGGTGAACAATGCAAAAGTGAAGCATTAGACCTTGCCAAGAATGTAGGAAGTCACGATTTCATGTGCTTGAGGTATAGTTTCAGATTATTTCCGAAGGCAAATTAACAGTTTCCATATTTCCCCATTATGCTTATATGAAACTAAGTTCATTGCGGATTTGCATCATTTTATAACCGACAATCATGCAGAGGTTTACTTAACCCTTGCCGGACCTATTAGTTTTCTACATACGCGCCGGCCGAGGGGGGGAGGGGGTGGGTACGACCCCCTCACGTTTCGCCCCTGGTGGAGCTAGCGCGTTGCGGAAAAACGAGCGTGTGCGCCGTTACGAGACGCAGAGATTGGTACCCGATTTTAAGGCCCTAGGTCAGCCGGTGAGCTCTGAGGTCAGGTCAAGTGCCCCAAGGTACGGTTCAGTTTTTGTTGAATAACTTCGCAATAAACGGCTGCAGAGCCGAGATTTTGGCAGCATCGTGTTCGCCTCGGTCAGGCGCGTCGAATGATATACTTTTTGTTTGGGTCAGGTCAACTTAGGGTGTTGACCCCAGGTCACGGTCAGGTCAGCGCCCCCAGGTCACGAAGTTGGTCGAAAGAGGTCATGTCGCATATCATTCGATTTGGCAGGTCTTCCTGAGTCCATTGGTGGCTTTCCCGACTCGCTAGCTCAATTTGATCGGGAGTTATTGACGAAAAACTAATATGACCTTGATGGCGTCATAAATGACGTCACGCAAGGTCAACATTGCAAAAGTGACGCATCTAACCTTGTAAGGAGTGCATCAAATCACGATTCTGTGTGCTTGAGATAGTTGGAGATTGTTCCCGGCGCCAGAATAGCAATTTTCATTTTCCCCATTGACTTATAATGACTTGACAGGTCATTATGACTTATAATGACCTGACCTGTCAGGTCATTGACTGAAATGACCTGACCTCATATGACCTTTAGGAAAAATCTGAGATATACAAGCTATGGGACTCGTAATGGATACTAGATCCTGCAGGTTTCATTTCCCTGTGAAAGGTCCTCTGGCCGTGAGGGCGTTGCGAAGTTGTGACATCTGAAGACCGTGCAGAGGTTTAATTATGACGTCATAGCAGGGCCTATTTTGACATGTTAACTGGGGGGGGGGGGGGGGGCAAATTCCCCCGCACACAACAGAATTGCTCCCCCCAGTCGTCGAGATTTGCCCACTATAAAAATGGGCATAAAGAAACAGGGTGACAAACATACTACTGTGACTTGTTTTGCAATGGATGTCAAATAAGTCAGTCTGCAAGTAATGACCAGTGGTGGATCCAAGGGTGGGTCATATGGGTCATGACCTCCCGCCCCCTTGGGGCCCGGGGACACCACAGGCCTGCCAGGGGCACCACCGGCCTGTCAGGGGCACCACAGGTCTGTTGGGAGCACCATCGACCTAGCAAGAGCACCATAGGTCAGCCAGGGGCACCACAGACCTGCCAGGGGCCCCACCGGCGTCGCAGGGGCACCACCTTGGGCCTGTCAGGGGTACCACCACAGGCCCGCCAGGGGTACCACAGGCCTGCCAGAGGCACCACAGGCCTAGCAAGGGCACCACGGACCTGTCAGCGACACCACGGGCCTGTCGGGGACACCTCAGGCTTGTCAGGGCCAAGGGACACCACAGTCCTTGCACGGGCACCACAGGCATGCCAGGGGCACCAGAGGCCTAGCAGGGACACCACATGCCTGGCAGTTGCACCACCGGCCTCGCAGGGACACATTGGGCCTGTTAGTAGCACAACGTGCCTGTCGGGGACACTCCAGGCTTGTCAGGAGCACCACAGTCCTGTCAGGGCCAAGGGGCACCAGCGGCCTAGCAGAGGCGCCACCGGCCTAGCAGGGACACCAACGGCCTCGCAAGGGCATCATGGGCCTGTCAGGGGCACCACGGGCATGTCGTTGGAACTTCAGGCTTGTCAGGGGCACCACAGTTCTTTCAGATGCACCGACGGACTAGCACCATGGCACCATGTTTGGCCGGGATCGCGATTCGGCGTATGTTGCCTCGCATTAGCCGCGCGTTTGCAGTCTTGTCTTTTCGTTGTTTCAAACGTTCAAACATGGGATATGATGTTGCTCTCATGCCTTAGGGTGGGTGTCAAGGTCACCGGAAGGTCAGGTCAGGTCATTTACCTTTGATGACCTCGGTTCACATGGTCGAGTTTTATATGTTTCTAGGCTAGTTTTTGGAGCTGAATTCGAATTTAGCAGCCATTTGACCGTTTACGAAGTAGTTTTGATGCCGTCGTAACATGTTACGAAGCTGTCAGAGGCGGTTGCCACCTACTACGAATACCCGGCAAAACCCTTACTGGTTGACCTGACCTGACCTGACCCGACCTGGCCTAAATGCATGAAGACATCATCTATGATCATAACTAACATGATATTCGTGATCAGCACCCCGAAAAAACCATAGCAGCCACCCTTTACGACGCTCTAACAGGTCTCGATTTTCCCGACTTTTGGGTCATTGACCTGACCTGGAAGGTCAACCGATGACCAAGGACCTTAAAATCATCATCATCGGCTCCTTTCATCACGGGCAACACGCTCGTTTTTTTTTCGCGAAGCTCTAGCTCGATCAGGGGCGAAACGGCAAGGAGGGGGGGGGGAGGTTCCAAGGCCCTCCCCCCATATAGTTACGTTCGCAGCTGGAAAACACCAATACGGGCGAGGGTTAATGGGTTATTAAAGACAATTTTCCAGGCTGCCCCCCCCCCCCAGTCAAATTCCCTTAAAATAGGCTCTGCGTCATAGGTCAGTTACCTGACCTGACCCGAAAATGCGGTTGGTGTCAAAAGATCCGGCTTGAATCAAGGGTCAGGTATGCCACGTTTCAGCTCTCTATCGCCAGCGTGTTTGGAGCTATCGCGAAAAAACCCTATGGGGGGCGGCACCCGCCCCTCGGCCGGCGAGGGTTAAGACGTCATAGTTAAGTGACCTGACTTGAAAACGTGGTTGATGTCAAATGATCCGGCTTGAATCAAATGTGAGGCATATGAAATGTCAGCCTTCTATCATCAGTGCTTTGAGCTACCGCAAAAAAATACATGGTGGCGGCATCCACCTCTTCTTCTCGGCCGGCGAGGGTTAAACCTCGCTTCGAATTATTGCAGATAACGATGCGACCGAAATCAAAGCATTTATCTGTGTCTAGAAGCTGGCCGCTGACTTGTTGGACAAGACCCCCAATCTTATTTCGCTAGATGGGAATAAAATACTCGGTATGTGATACATATATACCCCTCGATTTGCCCCCGCGCTAAGTCTATTCTAATCATCACTAACGCTTTTTTATCCGAGATGATGTCGCCGCTAAACGGGTTGTTTTGTTTGCTTGCTTGCGTTGAATGGTCTGTGGTCATTACGGATTATTGAAGGATTATGATAAAATAGGAATGGGGCAAGGGAGGATATGCACTGAAGGTGTTTAATTTAGATCACAAAGGCATCATTTCCCGCATCGTGCAGAGTCACTATCTTCACCTCCTCTGCACTGCGGCATCTCTGCGCCCCTCACGCGGCGTCCTCACTCCACGGCCGGCCGCCGCCAACTGACCCACTCGCCGGGCGCCGCGACCTGACCCGTGTCGCTGCCGCGGTCTGCGCAATAGAGTCGGGGCTGGAATCCGGGGGTTCGGCCGGCCGGCGGCCTCTGGAGCGGGGGACTTTTTTAGTAGACCTACTGTACCGGACCCAGTAACTCCGGGCGAGCCGCCGAGCACTGAGCCGGACTCCGCTGTAGATCCCGGCCTGTTTTGATCAGTAATGGGCAACTCGACACCCTGAAGGCATTCCGTCTGAAGGCGAGAACACGTCTAGTATTCGACACTTCAGCGGCTGCAAGACCCGTGCTCTGACATCCATTCGAGTGCCCTCTGCCTATGATGTGACTCCAAACAGCACACAGGCTGGCACGGAGAGATTTTGTTAGCAGACTTGTCGCCTTTGACTTGTAAGTTTTATACACTTTGTAGTGTATTATTCGTTGCCTTTTTTTTGCATTACCTTGTTTGTACTCCTAGCTATACAATTTAATGAATTTACATGCTCATTGCTCAATCTTAAATTGATGCGTTGCAAAGGTGTATAGGCGTTTTGTCATCTGGGTAGATAAGCATGTCAAAAGCATATTTGACGTAACGATGGGTCCCAATTTTGTTTTGGAGAGCGCAGCCCGGCAATCAGCGTGCGGCCGAGCAATATCCTCTGGCTCCATTTAATCGGTACGCGTCTGGGGCCGGCACGGGGGCGCGTTCCCAGGCACCTGAATCAGTACTCCCACACTCTGCTGGCCCAGTGAGGGGCTCCCACAATCAGCCGGGGGCGGGGCGTGGGACGGGTGGCCGCCCCCGCCGCCCCCGCTCAGTCCCAGCTCTCGCCTGATCTGAGCTCAGGCCGAGTCAACTGGTGTGTACGGCCGGCACGGCGGGTGGATGGGGGACCACAAACACACACACACAGCGGTGCAGCGTCATCTGCTGACCTCTGGCTGCCCCAGTTACGGCTCAGCACGTGCAATGAGCCGCGCTCAGTACTGCTGACTGGACGGACCGGCCGGCCGGCCCCGAGGAGCCGCGCGGCCCGGCCCGGCTCCCCTGGCCTGCGGACGGGCGCGATGGACAATGCGGTGTTGTGGCCGGCGGTGGGCGGGTAACCGGCGGCCACAGCACTGGAGCAGCCACAGGGCCGGTCCAGGGGACACGGGACACCGAACGAACCCGGGGCTACGGGGTACGGTACGGTAAACAATGGGACGCAGCTCAGGTAGTTATCTATTGACTTTCGTTTGTGAAGAAAGTCATGGGTATTGGGGATTGATGTAAGGCCTTAGTTTATGTATGCCTAGCAACTTTTCATACACTGCATAGATAGTGGCTGGTTGTTGCGCAAGAAGTCTTGAAATGACGTGACATCGCCATATTCGTATGCTTTACAACCCGAGTAATTATCATGCCTTCCACTTACCTACCAGATTATCACCAAACGAACACAACCGGTAAGTATGCATGCATGACTTCACCCGTCTTCCGTATGCTCTTTATGCCGTTTTCGCCCGTCAGCTGATGGGGGAGGATGCTCTTTAGGGCCGCTGTCACTCTAAGAGGCGGTCTGGCCTAGGCGGCTGACACTCGCCCCACGTGCAGGAACTCGCCATTTAAATCTTAATCACCTGGCTTTCAACAGTCGCTAATAATCATGGCTCATCAGCAGTAAACTGGCGAGGGCACGAGCCACGGCCACCGCGCGCGGCCACCGCCGAGACGGCGTGCTCGGCTCACGAGTTACGGCGGGGCCGGGCCGACCGTCTCCGTCACGCGCCTCCCACCGGGTGCCCGGGCCACGGCGGGTCGCGCCCCCGGCCCCTGCCGGTCAGCTCCCACGACCTGTCGCGCCCCACGCCGGGCCCGATGTCATTATGATAGAGCTCACGCAGCGCGGCCCCGTTGCACAATGAGGAGACAACATGCAGGGCGGCGGACGCTAATTGCTCGTCAGTGAAAGGCGGAGGTGGCAAATAAACTGTCCGGGACACGGGTCGACCCGGCCGAGCCGCGCGTGTCATCCGGCAGCTGCGCGTCAGGCGCCGAGAAAATAGTCTGTCACCAAATTTGTCTCATTTTTACCCGGCTCTGGGGGAGCCTGTGTCATCCGGCAGAGCATAGGGGGAGATTAGGCAGCGACTGCGGCACTTAACTCGCCCCAGCCGCTCTGTAATCAGTGCGGCTATTACCCACCCGCACAATCCGTCTCCATTGGGGACGACAGGCGGGCCCCGCACTGAGCTTCCTGACTGTCCGCCCCTGTGAGCCAAAGGAGGACCAAGAGCCCGCCGTGAGCCACCGTGAGCCCGCCGGGAGCCCGCCGAGAGCCCGCCGGTAGCCGACGGGAGCCGCCGGGAGCCGCCGGGAGCCGCTGTGTCCGCCGTTGGCGACGGTCGGCCGTCCCGGGCCCCTGTCCGGCCCCACTGGGTCAGGGGCCGTCAGCGCCCGGTGCTCCTGCTCGGTCAGTGTTTGGGGACGGGACGGGTCGTGCGGCGGGGCCGCAGCTCACTTACCCAGCATCTTGCTGAGGTCGGCGTTGTGGAGGTCGGGGTTCTCGTCGGCCAGCCGTTTGCGCTCCGTCTTGGCCCAGACCATGAAGGCGTTCATGGGCCGCCGGATGCGCGCCTCCTTGCCCTTCTTCTCGGGGGGCCCGCCGGGGGGCAGCTCGCCGCACATTTTGCCGGCCGGCATCAGTCTGTAGTCGTAGCTGGCGGCGGCGCCGACCATGGAGGGCGCCAGGTGGCCCATGTAGCCGCGGCCGTACAGGTCGCCGCCGGCGGCGTCGGCACGCACCGAGTAGCCCATCTCCATGGGCGAGCAGCGGTAGTCCATCTGCGAGTAGTACTGCTGGTACATGGCCTGCTGCGAGTAGGCCATCTCGGCCTCTGCCGACGAGGCGATGTACTGCGCCTCCATAGCGACTCCTGCCGACAGGGGACGGGGCGGTCAGAGGGGGGACCGGAGTCACAGAGGGAACCGGACAGACGGAACGGCCACTGCTGGGCCTGGGACGGAGGACCACCCCGAGGCCCGAGCCGTGAGCTGGGGGGGGGGGAGGGGGTCCCGCCCGCCGTGACCGGCGCGGCCCGTCTCCCAGTACCACTTACAGCACTTTCTTTGACGTTATTACGGTTGTTAGTAAGCCGGCAACTTGTCAGGAGTGACGGATGGGCGGGTAATTTGGACGAAATGGAACGTAAACAGAGCTGACGGCGCCTTGCCGCCCGGCCGGCGGAGTCAGTCTTACTATTCTATATTTACCCAGCCTCAAACACGCCCTGTTGAGTGTGAACAAGTGCACGGAGTCGTCCGCACCATACCTCACAATATCCCACATTGAAAGTGTTGGCTGGCCACAAACACACCTCTCGGGGTGAAAACGAGAGTGTCTGTCGCTGCCGGCGGCGGCGCGGCGGTGCGCCGCGGTGCGGGGCGGCTCTCCCGTGGCGCACCACCCGGTCGAAGGGAGAGACAACTGACACAGAGCGGCGAGCGGCGGCGCGGCGGCGGCAGATGGCGCGTCTCCCACGCCGCGTTCAGTGGTCCAGTTACCACCGCACCGAACAGTGGACAGCTGGGGCGTACGGCTGCTCAGGGCAATGATGCCAGCCATTGAAGGCAATGGTTACTAACGCTATCCAAAGGCTCGGTAAAGTGACGTGTGATGACCAGTTATCGTTAAGATACGCGCTACATTGAACAAATGGGACACCATGTATAACAAGTCTCAGTTGACTAGATTAATTTGTATTGATCTTATCTGCATAAGGTGTCAAAATTGCTCAATTGCTCATCAAATACAGGTCAAAGCATTACGCATGTCTGGAAGGTAAATTGGGCATTATCCGTATACCGAACCGGTTTGAACCAATAACAAAAGTGGTGCTCCGAGTCTGTTAACTTCAGTCAGGACCACAATGAATGAGTCTCTTTGAACTGCCAGCGCCTATTGTTCACAATAAAATACAGATTCATTTCCCTTTTTGTGTGCATCGAGTAACAGCCAATGCACACTTCTGCGATGATCTTTCCTTCTGACTCAACGCGGCGCGACGAATGAACGCGACAAAAATCGAGGCACACGGAGCACAGGCGATTTTCCTACTCATGGACTTTCGTCAGCTTTGTCGCAGCTTTGGAGAGCGACGGCCAGTATGTCTGCCTGCAGTCCTCGACTACAGAAAGAACGGGGATGACGACCGTTCGGGCGGACGGCGCCGCGGGACCGGCCGGTGGATCGAAGGGTTTACCCCGAAAGGCTCCAGGATCCGCCCCAGTTTGCGCCCAGTTCCCCGGGGCTCTGCACCGTCGGAAGGCTGGCGTCGTTCAGGTACGGCGGCGGCCAGCATTCCCACACGACGGATGTAGCGGGCGCGCTGCAGAAAAGCCGACAGAAAGTCCTGCAGGGTGTCGGGCCGGGTGGACGGCCGGTGCCGGGCCGGGTGGACGGCCGGTGTCGGGCCGGGCGGACGGTCGGAGTCGGGCCGGGTGGACGGCCGGTGCCGGGCCGGGTGGACGGCCGGTGTCGGGCCGGGTGGACTCCCAGTGTCGGGCCGGGTGGACGGCCGGTGTCGGGCCGGGCGGACGGCCGGTGTCGGGCCGGGCGGACGGCCGGTGTCGGGCCGGGTAGACTCCCAGTGTCGGGCCGGTGTCGGGCCGGGTGGACGGCCGGTGTCGGGCCGGGCGGACGGCCGGTGTCGGGCCGGGTAGACTCCCAGTGTCGGGCCGGTGTCGGGCCGGTGTCGGGCCGGGTGGACGGCCGGTGTCGGGCCGGGTGGACGGCCGGTGTCGGGCCGGGTGGACGGCCGGTGTCGGGCCGGGTGGACGGCCGGTGTCGGGCCGGGTGGACGGCCGGTGTCGGGCCGGGTGGACGGCCGGTGTCGGGCCGGGTGGACGGCCGGAGTCGGGCCGGGTAGACTCCCAGTGTCGGGCCGGTGTCGGGCCGGGTGGACGGCCGGTGTCGGGCCGGGTGGACGGCCGGTGTCGGGCCGGGTGGACGGCCGGTGTCGGGCCGGGTGGACGGCCGGAGTCGGGCCGGGTGGACGGCCGGAGTCGGGCCGGGTGGACGGCCGGTGTCGGGCCGGGTGGACGGCCGGTGCCGGGCCGGGTGGACGGCCGGTGTCGGGCCGGTGCCGGGCCGGGTGGACGGCCGGTGTCGGGCCGGGTGGACGGCCGGTGTCGGGCCGGCGGCCTTTTGATGCCCGCCGGCAGTTTCCGGCCGGAAAGGAAACGACGTCCGATCGGGGATGCCAGCCATCTTATCAGTTCGGGTAGGATAGTGCGGTAAATCATATTACTTGATTGGACTGATGTGATCTAACCTTCAGAAACATCGAAATGTCCGCTTAGCACAATGTTTTGTTATTTGTCATGAAACCTTCACATCTTTATCGATTTGAAACATGAAATTAGATGCAGACAACACTATCTCATTAGCGTTGCTTCAAGTTCTTTGCAGAATGATGTACATCGCCGTGCCGTGCTCGACGCGAAGCTATACGTATACCACACACAGTGCGGGGCCGTGTCGGCCGGTCACTCCGGCGGCTCCCTCCCTGTTTTCCACCCTCTCCGCCCATCCAACCGCGGGCCATAGGGCGGCACAGTGCCGCTCCCCGAGTCACGTTTCAGTCATCTGCACGGCGCCCTGCCGGCCGCGGCTCCGGCGGCACGCGCCCCTCCCTGGCCGGCCGGCGGGGCGCCGGGTCGCCGGTGGCCGATGACACACGTGCTATCGACACCCTGAGCGCGGGCGGGCGCCCAGACGCCCCGTCGGCCGGCCGCAGATCCCGGCGATAATCGTTATTTAATTATAGAAGTGATGATGTGGCGGTGTGGCACCGGGGGCGGTCCGATACAGGCGGTAATGACGAGCCGCCGCTGCAGATACACCGCAGACGCGTGTCACAAAAGGTTTGGTGGAGGCGCCGGGTCACAGGCCACCGCAGAGACTGCTGGATAGCAGAGGGGGTGGTGCCGGGGTCACAGGGCCACCTCAGAGGCGCCCCACTGCTGAACATCAGTGGGTGGTGCTGGGCGGGGGCGCCAATCCCTCGCCGGGGAGGCACGAGTCATCGGAGGTGAGACAAGACGGCTGGAGGATGCAGAGTCGAACAACAAAACACGTAACGTGCGGAACAGATTATTGACGACAGCTGAGGAGCAAAATGTGATGGTTGGATAGTTTCGAGCATTGTCGCAAGAAATTGGTTGATGTTCATTTTTTTTTTTTGCAGAACAGCTCGCATGTAATTTTGTTGTTTTACACGAGCGTGCAAAATGAACGGGGTCGAGATCTGGCAGGGCGACGCTCGTTAGCGGCCGAGTCTCACACACGGTCCGAGCGGCGTGTAGGTCCTCCCTCCGGGCCGGTCACGCCCCGCGACCGGAACACGCTCTGCTCTAAATCATCCTTATCTTCGGGAGCGGGACGGCAGATGGCGCATGAGATAAGGCCTGCATACAACCTGTACGGACGACCTGCAGTCGCCGGTCGACATTGCACAATGTCTTTTTGCGGGTGAGTCCGGCTTTCCGCGTGTTTCTTTCTGGGGCTATCGCTGACACATCTGATTCTGGAGTGACGCGGCCCGGCTGGGCGCGGCGGCGGGACGGTGGGACGGGCGGCGGTCCTCGGGGACAGTGGACGGGACGGCGGGACAGCGGAGCAACTCGCGATTCCTCTGGGAACGGTAGTCGAAGCCGCATGAGACCGGTCACCGCCCAGCACTCCTCTGAGATGGCTCTGGCAGCTTAGCAGCAGCATCCACTTCTATGTAGGCTTAGGTACCAGAAATTGGCGTTTGAGCAATGTTCGTGCTTCTTGTTACAGCGTCAGGGGTTTTAAAAGATAAAATCAACAGCGAGACACGATACGTGCTGCTGAAATTCAGTGCGCATCTCGACCCGAGGCGAAGAAGTAGGTCGCCGACCACAGCTCAATTATGCTGGTGTTTGTAACTCGATATCAGGGGTGTGATTCGAGTCGGTCAGACGGGTGCCGGGCTCGGTGTCAGCCATGATTTATTGAGACCGCGTGATCTTGGAATACGCTGATACAAACGGGCAAAAATAAACGCGAGCTCAACGCTAGTTGATGATGAAGTTTTTCATTAGACATGTAGCACAATATTGCCACGTGTCCAAGTTTCAGGCGTATAATGAGACCGATGAACTGTATGAGTGCCGACGATGGGCCGCGGGTGATCCAGGGCGGCCTGCTGATGACGCCGTGTGTTTGGTGACGTCAGGAGTTCCCTGACGCAGCCGGCGGTCCAGTGGGGGTGTCACCGGGTGCCGGGTGACCCTGCAGCCTCAGCCGCTGACGGGACACAGACCGGTCAGCTCTGGGTCCGCCGGCCTGCGGCAGGGGACGGACCGGGCCGGGGGACCGGAGGCAGACAATGTTGAGCGGACCGCACTGCCCGCTCAGCGCCGTCTGATGACGTGCCGCTGAGGTCAGAGGTCAGCGTAGACCCGACTGACCCCCCCCCCCCCCCCCGGGAGGACCCGGGTCTGAGAGGTCAGGCCCCGCCGAGTCAGCGCAACACGGCACGGCCTCAGCGGCGGGATATACCCTATTGTGGTCTCGGAGAAATCACCAACTCAGCTCTACAAGTGCCAGGGGAAACAACAGCGAATTATTGTTGTGCTTCGTAGGGTGGTAGTGCAGGTCAGAATGCTACCTGCTACACCGCGCGGGTAAAATATCTTTGTTACAGCGTCACATCACAGGTACGCGGCAATGAACCGTCCTTAACTCCTTTACTTTTGATTAGCACACCCAATAACTACGACAGCTAAATATAATTCCCATTTCACTTACGTCAATGAGCCGGTATGTTTAAGCCGTTTTAAGCAACGCTTAAATGGTTCACATGAACAGTAAATTTTAACTCGGACAAACGAACAAAAATAAACGGATAACTGTCAAGGTTCAGTCGACGTCAACTTTTGATTACGAGCTTGACAACATGTTATCAAATACCGCCAATTTCTTGCTATCGAGAAGTCGTGACGCCGTCCACTGTACCGGTACCAGCGGTACCGGTAGGTACTCCTGCGAGAAGTACCGGGACCGTGAGCGGTCCCGGCCGCCCGACCCGGGACGTCCTTCGTGAATCACGGCGCCGCCGCCGTACTTAGAATACTACGGTGCCATGCATTCACCCGACACCAAGTGACAGCCGGTGTTTTTTCCCGCACCGGCAAATGTCGCATGTTGGGCTCTAACAGTCTGGATTTTCCGAAAAAGTGTCCCGTGCCGCGTCGTCACGGAACTTCCGTCGGCGGAAAATTGGCCTGCGTGCGTCCCGGGCCGGCCGAAACAAGTCATCGGCGCCGGCTAACGACCCAGCTGGAGCCCAGCCATCGATACGGGCCGCACCTAATTGTGGCCAACAGTAGCCGTGCATGCACAAAGAATTGTGCTTTACAGTAGCAGACTACAACAGATAACCAGGGTTGATTGGAGCGCTAACACAACACCTCATGATTGTGCTAAAAGCAGAAATGACAATTGAATTCCGGGTTTCCATTCCTGAGATCTTATGTAAATTCCCAAATACAGGCGATGAAAAGACGCGTGCTCAATACTAATCTCTGTAGCAATGTAACCCTCGAGCTTAGCCGTAGTGTCAATCGATTGTACAAGTGCGCACATTGTCAGCGTAATTAAATGTCTCTGATTGTCAAATAATTTCTTAAAAAGTTAACATTGAGAAGACATAGTGAAATCTACTTCGAGATTGCCTCTGTGAAAATCTTGCTGAGCGTAGCCGCGAACATTTGTTGAAATCACTCGGTAGTCGGCACAAGATGTGCCTCTTTGTTTGTTTACATATGATCCCACTCATTCTTCTAAAAGCTATAGGTACAATTTTTATCACCACATCATGCAGGTTTATTGCATCGCTATCTCAATCAATCGGGCTCATCTGAAAACGACCAAGTTAGTCACCAACCGTTACCAATATATATTACTGTTTGTGGTGGGTGCGTCTGTCTGTGGTCGAGGTCCCGACTTGGTGGTGCTTTGCGTGGACTACAGGTCAGACCGTTGCACCTAGTCTAAGCCATTTAATCTGCCGTCGCCCTTCTGATCTGCCTATTGTCTGCGTGCAGTTGCATATTCACAACACCACTCAGTACAGGTGTCTTCCCCAGTAACAGGTGCGTTTCCCGTTTCCACCGCAGCGCACGGCTCCCCTCGTGACCGCCTGGATTTCGCTCTACAGGTGCTCCCCTCCCTCCCTCCCCGCCTGGATTTCGCTCTACAAGTGCCCCCTCCCTCCCCGCGGCAACAGGTGCGGCTCCCAGCGGCTTTCGCGGCAGGGCACTAGATTAGGCTTGGTACCAATTAGAACAAACACACGTCAAATGCCATATCACCATATTGTTAAATATGTGCTGATGGTAAATATCTGACAGAGTCATAAGGTAGTGAGGGATGGGCTAAGAAATGGTATGCTGTGCAATATGCATAGACAGAGACTGTTGGACAGCGTTTTGCCCAGTCACTGTCATATGGGTGCTAACGGATTGATTCCTTCTCCTGCAGATGCCGGGCAGCGCTGCTGATCATACTGTATCGGTGAGCGGCTGGACGGGCGGCTGAAATCAGCACAGCTGCAGCGGCCACCCCAATACCCTGCGCCGCCCCGAGGCGGGCCGGTAAGGCCGCACATGAACCCCGACCACGGCCGGACGGCGGACCGGCCACGGCACGGACGGCGCCGCTCGACACGGACGGCACGGACGGCACGGCGCGGCACGGACGGCACGGACGGCACGGCGCGGCTAAAACGGCACCGCACGGCCAGAACAGTACTGCACGGTACTGCACGAGCCACGGTGTATACGAAACACCACACCGAGATGAAAGAGTTTGAAACAAGTGGTGATTTTGTGTGACCTATTCTTGCACTACTTTTTCTCTATTGATTCGTTGCACGAGCGCATCTGACCGGCTGGGCCAGTAGTGCTAGAAGTGGAGATGGTCCTAGCGACGAGCACGGTCATTGCGGCCTCGCCACGGCTGATCTCCAAGCCGGGCGTATAGTCTGCTCACACGGCTGCGGCCGTGACTACGGCACACACGGCACCGACACGGCTCGGCTACGGTAGGGTATACGGCCGCGGCCCACACATCCCGTGGTTTGGTCCGAACAACGTTACATTAAACGGGCGCCAGCAAATGTACGATCTATGCAAATATACGATGCAAAGCAGCAGTTATGTTTCAGCCCTAGAACACCCCGTGGATTACACATAAGCACCCGGACTATCCGGGAAATGAGGCGTGCCTCAGCGGCGGCGGCGCCGTGCCTGGGTCTGTCGGTGGGGCGCGGGGCGCTGCGGGTCAGGTTCCGGGCTCCGGTCCCGTCCAAAGGTCAGAGCGGCCCGGCCCGGCCCGCGGGGCTGGGTGGGGTACAGGGGGCTGGGGGCGGGCCAGGGAGCGGGGCTGGACGGCACAGAGGCCACACCGCCCAGCGGCCGAGTTAGCTGCCGCCGCCGGCGTGTGGCGTGTTCGTGTGATGACCGATGCAGTTATGCCGTGGTTGGCACTCGGCGGCCGGCAGTGGCGAACGCCGCGTGCCGCTATTGATGAATTCGACAGCCAACAGACTCAAAACAGGGCGACATGCAATGTCCAATTCCTTGCTGATTGGTAAGAAACGTGGCACGTACTGTTTCTATTTCGATTATAAAGTACAATTTGAACGCGATCCCCTAAATATAGACACAGCCGTGTAGAATACTATCAGAGTTACATGCATAGGCTATTTGAGTGCATCAAATACGCGGCTTGCCATTGTATATCTATGGTTATTATTTCAGATAGGGTCAACATTGTTCCAGCGGGGGAAAGTCGATACCTCGGCCACACCTGAATGTCTGGACTGAGTGCAGTGACCGCAGCACTCAGCCGTCTATGGGGAAAATTCAATAAGGCCGACTCTCGGAAAAAAAAACAGCATGGTGTGCACCGCGCACCGCACTGCAAAGGCTACTTTCAGCCGCTCCAGTCCCCACGTTCGCTCTTGATACCCCCTCCCTTCAAATCTGCCAGACTATATTTTTAGCCCTAGTTTGGATCTGCAAAAATGACGTCTCAGTAACTGATAACTTGTCATACGAACCGCAGTAAAATTAAACGAAAAAGGCCTCTCAACGCGAAGACTTGGTATGCTAAAAACAACAACAAACAGTGCGGATGGAGCAGTCACTTCCCCATGGAACCCATATATCTACATGCAATCATGAATTTTGGTTTGGTAGCATCTTTTGGCGTGCAGCCGCTTACCCCATTAATAATTTTTAGAAAAGATACTTAAAAATTACATGAAAGCTTAATAGCGGACTATAGCAGAGAAGCTTAGCAGGGATTCGCCTGACTTTTTCAATTAAAGGAACGACCGGAAGTTGAAGATTAAATATTTATATAACACGCATCACTGGGCAAATGCCGCATGCAAAAATGCCGACGCATCTACACACTGAGTACCTAAGTACATGCCCAATGAGAATGCAGAAAAAAGGACCTACTCAAAGCTACGCAGCAAATCCGCCGAGGCAACACTGGTGCTGTGGCGCACCACTCTATTTCAGACTGAGCCCACTCGGCGACGGATTTTCACACGAGGTCGGGCGGGTTTTTGGCCGGCTCGTCACACCGAAATCTGCCCGGACATGGGAAGGTTTCCCGGAGTGGCAGTGAACTCTGCAGCCGGCCCGGCACGGCGCGGACCGCAGACGACAGCGACCGTGCAGTTGCAGGATGCAGTCGTGTCTAACCGCAGGCCGCCGGGCCCCCTCCAGACCCCCGGCCGTGCGACTCACGTGTGTGCTGCGGCGCTGTGCTCCCCAGCAGGAGAGCAGAGCAGGCTCTGTAGTCGGTCAGTTCACGGCGCCGCGCCGCCAGACAGTCCTAGAGAGACGCGCACGGTCCCGATCACCACGGCACACACAGTCCGGCACCACCGTCCACCGCCCGACACCGGCCCGTCTGAGCCCCGCCGCCGCCGCGCCGGGCGGCCGCTCCGGCCGGCGTCACGTGACCGCGCCGCCGGCGCCCATTGGCCGCCGCCGAGATGAAGGGCGGAGCCAGCGCGGGAGGCTGGGCGCGGCGCCGGGCGCGATATTAATGTGGAGGACGGGCCTGGCAAACACCCCGGTTTTGGATGCCGGACAGAGATAGAAGATGGCTACCTTAAACTGTGATGTGCCATTTCTCGCGCGGGTCGGCGGCGCAGACTCCCCGGGGCTGCGGTCAGATGCATACCGGGCCATCGCCGCGCGTCGCGCCGGCAGACGCGCCCGAGACGAGAGGGGGCGGGGCGGGGCGGACGGAGAGGAGGGAGAGGACGCCTGCTCGGCGGGGCGCGGCGGGAGGGCGGGACACGGGCAAAAGACAGGAGCGACAGCGTCAGAGAGACGACGGACTGGCGAGATCGGCTGGGGCGAGTAGTTCACCGTGTTAAAGGTAACAGCGAAAGCCTTTTATGCTCGTCACTTTTGCAATATCAATGTATCTTTTTTGGTAATTTAAAATCTTCAGGAAAGATAATAAAAACTCAATAGCTTAAGTTGTTTAATAAGATCGCTTCACTTTCATGAGGTCGTAATTCCCAGGCATATTTGAATAAGAAGATGCATGCATTACAGCCCCCGCGACGCAAAATAAAAATAAACTGCTGGGCTGTTTTCCTTTCTCAGCGATGCGAACAGTTTCGTTTCTGTTCTCTGTGCAAGGCTGCAAAATCACAGTATGTCGTCCAAGCACGGCCCAAATTTACAAACTTACAACAATGAATTGGTGAAAACTGTAGAAGAACTTAGATACCGAAGAGCAGTTCTTCAAGATCAAATAGGAAAAGAAGAGACAGAAAAGAGAGCACTTCAGTCACAAATTCACAACCTGAGTGAAACTCTCACTAGGATCAACGAGAGCCTGGCCAAGAAGATCCAACTAAAGGAAGAATATGAGAGAATTATCGTTGAAACTGATAAGGCTTACCAGAAGATTTTAGAAAGTTCGCAAATTCTACTTAATGTGGTAAAACAGGAATCATCACACCTAAATAGCTCTGGTGATAAGAAGAAAATATATGTAGACTATGAACAAGATGCAATTCTTCAAACGTATAGCAAAACAGTTAAGGATAAGAAAAAACGAAACGAACGCTTTGGTGACAGAAGCACGGAAAGAGCTTTTGAAAAGTCCGACAAAGCAAGAAGTGACATTGATTTACGCCAGCTTTGAAAACTTAAGATTACTTTCGTGCTTGTGAATTGAGTATTGTCAAGTCCACGATCTTTAGTTCAGTTCAACTTAAATAAATTAAAACACGCATAACAAACAATTTGTATTAGCCGTACGTGATCCCAAGCATGGGTGCTCAGAAGCTTGGGCGTACACTCAGTTCGCGTGTTTCATTTTCACGTCAACAATGCTGAATTAGGAAAAGCAGGGCCCTAAAACATCGGACAAAGCAACCGACAATTATCAACGCAAGTGCGAGTGCACTATTTATTATATCTCCGACGATCAGAGAGATAAAGGTAAGTTGCTTCGTCAATTTTTAGTTTTAATACGTTTGTTACAGTTATTCAAAATTTTAGCTTATAATATTTTTGTTATATCTGGACTCGGACATATCAAGTAACAGAGCAAGGAGTTTTATCGTCATTTGCCCTTGAGAAATCTACATTTCTACCTGTAAAAAAGTGACGATTTTAAAAGAGCCAGAACTATCCATTGGCATACATAGTGGAGCTCAAATCTTATCTTCCCTTTCCTGACCGTTCATAAAAATTCAGCCAACGATGAAGCATGTAGCAATCCAACCTGCCCTCCTCCTCAGTCCTCATGCCACCTCCACGCCGACTAGAGCAGTTCTCATAATTCTAAAGCTCTTGACTCTAACGTGGCCGACAGCCGAGTCTCGGTCGGCAGCTGTCTGCTGTGGCAGCTGCCGAGCTGTCCGACAGCTCCGTGACTCCAACATGGCCGACAGCCGGGTTTCGGGTCGGCAACTGCGCGAGGCGTGATGCCGCAAACGCGATCCCCGGCGCTGGGTCGCGTGACGAAATCACAGCGAGAGCCTCTGGCTGTCGGATAGGTCACAGTTTGACGGCTACGTCCGTCCATCACACTCAGTAATCCAATTCGGGGCACAGCGCCGTCAGTCTGTGGAGATTACCATCCAACTAGAGCACAGCAAACCACCTGATCAAAACAAGTCAGTCTGGAGTCTATAACACACCCACCGCTCTGCGAGTCCAACTGTCCCGCCGGGCACAGCCCCAGCCCACAGCGCTCAGCCGGCGAGCGGCGGCCGCCGTCATTGACCATGAAATCGCCCATCGCGCGCGCGCCGTGATTGCGCCGCAGTTCGGATGTTTTTGGCGCGCCCCGGCCGGCCCAGGGGCGGATAATGAGCGGCGCTCGCGCTTGCGTGAGCTGCTGTTCCACTCCCGTGCCTCTCGCCAGCAAAACTGCATCTCGCCGAAAGAGTCAAGGCTTCTTGCCCAACCGCACGCGCTCAAGGTTTCCCAACATAGGCGCGCACCTCGTTAAAGCTGCGCCAGGAAGCGCGCCACCGCCGCCGCACGCACCGAGCCCGCTGTTGACTGATTGCCCGCGATAAAATCCCCCCCCCCCCTCTTCACTCGGCTGGTTCTGCCGGCCCGCCATTTAACTGATGAGCATACAACTGTGTATTTGGGTTAATCGCTAACTGAAATAACGGTGCACTGAAAACAATTTAACCCGAGCAGGCACGTACCCAGGATTTCGCCCAGGAGGGGGCCACCTGCTTTCGAAAGGGCCCCCCACAGTGTATAGGGCCCCCCAGGTTCCCCGGGGGCCCCCGGGAGTCATGAAGAACCTTTCGATGGTGGGGGGGGGGGGCATAGTGGGTCCGGTCTCTCCTGCAGACGTAGGTGAGAAAACGCCACGTGTGTGGGAAAACACAATTCAGTTCTTTACAGCCTAATGTAGCATTTGGTTGTGATTTCTCGCGTTCAACTTCATCAAAGTCAATTAAAACGGTCTCTGTAACGGTCTAAGCCTTGAGAAAATGTGGAAAATTGGAAAGTAAAAATATTTTTGCTTGAGGAGTGTGCATGAAACGCACGGCATTTTATGAGCGAGCGCCTCAATTACTGAACATCCTCCAATGCCGGATATGTAGGTATATAATATAATAGTGGGGAGTAAATGTCTCGTTATCGGAATTCCACTATCTGGCAACTAGCCCTATGTAAACGCGGCTATTATATGTTTCACTAGGAATCGAGCGCAATTGTACTTCTAGCCAGAAAATAAATGCTTGGGTAATTCTGGGACACTCTGTATTAATTGGAGGAATAGGACTTACGAGGAAATGCGATTGCAAATCGACCCACATCCCTGTGTTAGCCAATGACGCCTTTGGGGCCAAGGTTGGGGGGTATTCAGTTTAGCCTTTTTGTTTTTCTGTGATATCTCCGGCACCGTGAAAGATATTGGCTCCTTCAGATGAGTGCCTACTCCAGTCACTACTTATATCCAGTAGCCAGTAGTCACTCAGATGATTTGGGATCAATCAGGTGATAAGCGTACTTTCAGACGACCAGGGGCCCCCAGTCGACCAGGGGTTCCCAGGCGACCAGGTCCTCCAGATGACTAGGGGCCCCACTGCCCCAGGCGACCAGGGCCCTCCAGGCAACCTAGGGCCAATGCGATCAGGTCCCCAAAGCGATCAGGGGCCCCCAGGCGACCAGGGGGCCCCCATGCGACCAGGGGCCCCCAGGCGACCAGGGGCCCTCTAGGTGACCAGCGGCCCTCAGGCGATCAGGGGCCCCCAGGCGACCAGGGGATCCCAGGCTTCCAGGGGCCCAAGGCGACCAGGGTCCCCCAGGCGACTAGGGGCGACCGGGGCCCCAGGCAACCAGGGGCCCCATGCGACCAGGCCCCCCGGCTACCAGGGGCCCCCTGGGCGACTAGGTACCCCCAGGCGATCAGGGGCCTCAATATCATGCAACCAGAGGCCCCCATGCGACTAGGGCCCCCTAGGCGACTAGGGGCCACAGACTATCAGGGGCCCATACGACCGGGCCCCGGCTATCAGGGCCCCCTAGGCAACTAGGGGCCCCCAGTCGATTAGGGGCCTCATGCGACCAGAGGCCCCCCATGCGACCAGGGCCCCCTAGGCGACTAGGGGCCACAGGCTATCAGGGGCCCCCATGAGACCAGGCCCCCGGCTACCAGAGGCCCCCTAGGCGACCAGGGACCCAGGAAACTGGGGGCCCTTGGATGACTGCAGGGGCCCCTCGGGTACCCAGGGCACATAATTGAAACTTTAATATCAATTTTTCTTCCGAGTAAAAGACGTTTTATCCAGTGTTTAAAAAATATCCTGGGGCCTGAGGGGCCCCCTGAGCGCCTTCGGCGCTCAGGGAGGGGCCTTGGCCCCCGTGGCCCCCCCCTTGGGTACGTCACTGAACCCGAGGCCGACGAGTAAACCGGTGTTTTGCGGGTACCCCTATCTACTATACTATTTGTGAAATGAAACTCTGTCTGTCTGTGTGTCTGTTTGCACCGTGCAGAGGTGTGCTTTGACGCCGTGCACTGGTCAAACGGTGCGTTCGATGGGGCTGAAATTTTCGCACGGTGTTGATGACGTCACGGGCACGTGCAGTGTCGAGGTTCGAGTCCCCGGGGGTGGATGGTTCGCACGTGGCACGCGCTGGAAAAAGGCGCATTTCTTCACAAATTTGCTCGGTCTTCAAGGCATCGGCAGCCGGGTTCGATGGACTTTGCAACTAAAATGCATGACGATCGGCGGCGGGTGCCTCTCATTTCCGGATTGGCAGCTTATTTATTTTGATAAACAGAGGCGAATGAAGGTGTTGATTTTCGGTAAATAAAGACAGTTTTCAATGCGCTTAACCGAATGCACCGCGTTTGCCGCAGTGCGCCACATTTGTCACAAGGCGCCATTTTTGTCACCAACCGCAAAACTTTGTCAAATATGGTCCGATTAAAGTGCAATTCGGTGAAAGGATGCATGACAAAAGGACAGGCACAAATGCGCCACTTTTGTCGCAACGCGCCACATTCGTCACAAGGCGCTATTTCCACCAAATATGATTAAGAATAATGGAATTACACGAGTAGGAGCACGGTTAGGAACTCTTTTTTTAGTTCGTCAGTTTATATGATAATCTGTGACCTCACATGACCCAGTGGTAGTGGTGGTAGTGTAGTGGTAGTAGTATTGGTAGGAGTAGCGGTAGGGGTAGTGGTAGTATTAGAGGTAGTGGTAGGGGTAGTGTTAGGGGTAGTAGTAGGCCTAGGGGTAGTGGTAGGGGTAGTGGTAGGGGTAGTAGTAGTAGGGGTAGTAGTAGGGTAGTGGTAGGGGTAGTAGTAGGGGTAGGGGTAGGGGTAGGGGTAGTGGTAGGGGTAGTGTTGGGGGTAGTGGTGGGGGTAGTGGTAGGGGTAGTGGCAGGGGTAGGGGTAGTGGTAGGGGTCGTGGTAGGGGTAGTGGTAGGAGTAGTGGTATGGGTAGAATTAGTAGAAGTGTGGCACAGGCCGATCCAATGTGACGTGGTGACCTATACGATCTGGCCTGACCGAAGGTGACCTGGCCTGACCCAGTGTGACCAGGGATGACCGACTTGACCTGACTTGACCCCGTATGACCCAAATTTTATCAAACTAAGCCATCAGAATATTCCTTTATATATCTGCTTCCAGACGGCTCATCGGTATGAATCAAACACCATTCGAAAGCAAACTGGCTGCTGCGTATTTTATGGCTACGCCGCGAAGCAAGTGGCGCAGCCGCTTGTCTACTATACTATTTGTGAAATGAAACTCTGTCTGTCTGTGTTTCTGTTTGCACCGTGCAGAGGGGTGCTTTGACGCCGTGCGCAGGTCAAACGGTGCGGTCGAGGGGGCTGGAATTTTCGCAGGGTGTTGATGACGTCACAAGCACGTGCAGTGTCGTGTTTCGAGTCTCGGGGGGTGGGTGGTTCGCACGTGGCACGCCCTGGAAAAGTGCGTATTTCCTCACAAATTTGCTCGGTCTTCAAGGCATCGGCAGCCGGGTTTGATGGACTTTGCAACTAAAATGCATGACGATCGGCGGCGGGTGCCTCTCATTTGCAGATTGGCAAGTTATTTATTTTGATAAACAGAGGCGAATGAAGGTGTTGATTTTCGTTAAATACAGTTTTCAATGCGTTTAACCGAATGCACCACGTTTGCCGTAGTGCGCCACATTTGTCACGAGCAGGGATGCGGAGCCGTGGAAATTTCAGACGGCTCCGGCTCCGGCTCCGGCTCCGGAGAAAAAAATCGGCTCCAGCTCCGGCTCCGGCTCCGGGTGAAATGTTATGGCGGCTCCGGCTCCGGCTCCGGCTCCGAGTAAAATGGTCCGGCTCCGGCGGCTCCGGCTCCGGCGGCTCCGGCTCCGACTCAGTACATCCCCTATGCAATCAATTAAATACGGGTGGAAGAAAAATTGGATTGGTTATACGCGTTACTCTTTGCCATGACCGGCTCACCGCGTCCCCGCGCAAACGCACCTCGGAGAGAACCGGCAGAACAAAGGGCTAGGAAGCGATGGCATTGGAAACGCAGTCGCCGCGAATCGGAGTTCAGTGAACCATCGTAAGCTGACACCCGTCTCGGCTGCATTGGGGGGTAGGGGTGGGGGGTGTGTGGGATGAGACGGTGCTGGGAGTCGCAGTCCACTGCACTGGTTTGAAAACAATGGCCGTCACCTGATGACTGGTCCTCATGTTCTGGGGATGCAGTAGACGTGGGGGGGGGGGGGAAGAGCAAACAGGAAGTTGTTTGCGTACTGTGGAATACTGGGGATATTCGGATTTTTTCATTCACTTGATGGCCCATGACGTAAGTACCATATATTTTACTGCCTTGTACTGTCAAACCGAACTAGGTCAATTATTTTTTTCCTCTTCAAAAAATAAAAAGGAGCCGGAGTCGCCCCCTTTTTTGGCGGCTCCGGCTCCGGCTCCGGCTCCGGGCTATATTGTTTCACGGCTCCGGCTCCGGCTCCGGCTCCGGGCAAAATATGCCGGCTCCGGCGGCTCCGGCTCCGACTCCGGCTCCGGCTCCGCATCCCTGGTCACGAGCTGCCATTTTTTGCCGCAAATCGCACAAGTTTGTCAAATATGGTCCGATAAACGTGCAATTCGGTAGAAGGATGCATGACAAAATGACAATTATAAATGCACCACTTTTGTCGCAATGCGCCACATTTGTCACAAGGCGCCATTTCCATCAAATACGGTTAAGAATAATGGAATGACACGAGTAGGAGCAGGGTTAGGAACTCTTCTTTTAGTTTATCAGTTTATCTGATAGTCTGTGACCTCACATGACCCAGTGGCAGTGGTAGGTGTAGTGGTAGTGGTAGTGGTAGTGGTAGTGGTAGTGGTAGGGGTAGTGGTAGTATTGCGGTAGTGGTAGGGGTAGTGTTAGGGGTAGTGGTAGGGGTAGTGGTAGGGGTAGTATTAGTGGTAGGGGTAGTAGTAGGGTAGTGGTAGGGGTAGTGGTAGGGGTAGTAGTAGTGGTAGGAGTAGTGGTAGGGGTTGGGGTAGGGGTAGTGGTAGGGGTAGTAGTAGGGGTAGGGGTAGGGGTAGGAGTAGGCGTAGTGGTAGGGGTAGGGGTAGGGGTAGGGGTAGTGGTAGGGGTAGTGGTAAGAGTAGTGGTATGGGTAGAGTTAGTAGAAGTGTGGTACAGGCCGATCCAATGTGACGTGGTGACCTATACGACCTGGCCTGACCGAAGGTGACCTGGCCTGGCCCAGTGTGACCAGGGATGACCAACTTGACCTGACGTGATCCCGTATGACCCAAATTTCATCCAACTAAGTTATGTTCAAAATTTTCCTCTGCACGTTTCCGTCCATATCTCTGCTTCCAGACGACAGATCAATTTAAATCAAACACCGTTCGAAAGCAAATTGGCTGCTGCCGCATTTTATGGCTACGCCGCGAAGCAAGTGGCGCAGCTGCTTGTCTACTATACTATTTGTGAAATGAAACTCTGTGTTTCTGTCTGTGTGTTTGCACCGTGCAGAGGGGTGCTTTGACGCCGTGCACAGGTCAAACGGTGCGGTCGATTGGGCTGAAATTTTCGCACGGTATTGATGACGTCACGGGCACGTGCAGTGTCGAGGTTCGAGTCCCGGGGGGTGGATGGTTCGCACGTGGCACGCCCTGGAAAAGTGCGTATTTCTTCACAAATTTGCTCGGTCTTCAAGGCATCGGCAGCCGGGTTCGATAAACTTTGCAACTAAAATGCATGGCAAGCGGCGGCGGGTGCCTCTCATTTGCGGATCGACAGCTTATTTATTTTGATAAACAGAGGCGAATGAAGGTGTTGATTTTCGGTAAATAAAGACAGTTTTCAATGCGCTTAACCGAATGCACCGCGTTTGCCGCAGTGCGCCACATTTGTCCACATGCGCTATTTTTGCCGCAAATTGCACAGCTATGTCAAATATAGTCCGATAAAGGTGCAATTCGGTGGAAGGAAGCATGGCAAAACGACAAGTACAAATGCACCACTTTTGTCGCAATGCGCCACATTTGTCACAAGGCGCCATTTCAACTAAGTACGATTAAGAACAATGGAATGCCACGAGAAGGAGCAGGGCTAGGAACACTTTTTTAGTTCATCAGTTTATATGATAATCTGTAACCTCACATGACCCAGTGGTCGTGGTGGTACTGTAGTGGTAGTAGTATTTGTAGGAGTAGCGGTAGGGGCAGTGGTAGTATTAGGAGTAGTGGTAGGGGTAGTGTTAGGGGTAGTAGTAGGGGTAGTGGTAGGGGTAGTGGTAGGGGTAGTGGTAGGGGTAGGGGTAGGGGTAGTAGTAGGGGTAGTGGTATGGGTAGTGGTAGAGGTAGGGGTAGGGGTAGGGGTAGTGGTAGGGGTAGTGGCAGGGGTAGTGGTAGGGGTAGGGGTAGGAGTAGGGGTAGTGGTAGGGGTAGTGGTAGGAGTAGGGGTAGGGGTAGGGGTAGTGGTAGGGGTAGTGGTAGGAGTAGTTGTATGGGTAGAAGTAGGTAGTAGAAGTGTGGTTCAGGCCGATCCAATGTGACGTGGTGACCTATACGACCAGGCTTGACCGAAGGTGACCTGGCCTGACCCAGTGTGACCAGAGATGGCCAACTTGACCTGACTTGACCCCGCATGACTCAAATTTCATCCAACTAAGCCCTCAGAATAGGTATGTTCAAAATTTTCCCCTTCACGTTTCCGTCCATATCTCTGCTTTCATACGACAGATCAATTTACATCAAACACCATTCGAAAGCAAATTGGCTGGTGCCGCATTTTCTGGCTACGCTGCGAAGCAAGTGGCGCAGCCGCTTGTCTACTATACTATTTGTGAAATGAAACTCTGTCTGTTTGCACCGTGCAGAGGGGTGCTTTGACGTCGTGCACAGGTCAAACGGTACGGTCGATGGGGCTGAAATTTTCACAGCGTGTTGATGACGTCACGGGCACGTGCAGTGTCGAGATGCGAGTCCCGGGGGGTGGATGGTTCGCACGTGGCACGCGCTGAAAAAAGGCGTATTTCCTCACAAATTTGCTCGGTCTTCAAGGCATCGGCAGCCGGGTTCGACGAACTTTGCAACTAAAATGCATGACGATCGGCGGCGGGTGCCTCTCATTTGCAGATTGGCCAAGTTATTTATTTTGATAAACAGAGGCGAATGAAGGTGTTGATTTTCGGTAAATAAAGACAGTTTTCAATGCGCTTAACCGAATGCACCGCGTTTGCCGCAGTGCGCCACATTTGTCCACATGCGCTATTTTTGCCGCAAATCGCACAATTTTGTCAAATATGGTCCGATAAAGGTGCAATTCGGTAGAAGGATGCATGGCAAAACGACAGGAAAAAATGCACCACTTTTGTCGCAATGCGCCACATTTGTCACTAGGCGCCATTTCAACCAAATACGATTAAGAATAATGGAATGACACGAGTAGGAGAAGGGTTAGGAACTCTTTTTTAGTTAATCAGTTAATCTGATAGTCTGTGACCTCACATGACCCAGTGGTAGTGGTAGGTGTAGGTGTAGTGGTAGTGGTAGTAGTATTGGTAGGGGTAGTGGTAGGGGTAGTGGTAGGGGTAGTGGTAGGGGTAGTGGTAGGGGTAGTGGTAGGGGTAGTAGTAGAGGTAGTAGTAGGGTAGTGGTAGGGGTAGTGGTAGGGGAAATAGTAGGGGTAGGGGTAGGGGTAGTGGTAGGGGTAGTGGTAGGAATAGTGGTAGGGGTAGTGGTAGGGGTAGTAGTAGGGGTAGGGGTAGGGGTAGGCGTAGTGGTAGGGGTAGTGGTAGGGGTAGTGGTAGGGGTAGTGGTAGGAGTAGTGGTATGGGTAGAATTAGTAGAAGTGTGGCACAGGCCGATCCAATGTGACGTGGTGACCTATACGACCTGGCCTGACCGAAGGTGACCTGGCCTGACCCAGTGTGACCAAGGATGACAGACTTGACCTGACTTGACCCCGTATGACCCAAATTTTATCAAACTAAGCCATCAGAATATTCATTTATATATCTGCTTCCAGACGGCTCATCGGTATGAATCAAACACCATTCGAAAGCAAACTGGCTGCTGCGTATTTTATGGCTACGCCGCGAAGCAAGTGGCGCAGCCGCTTGTCTATATTACTATTTGAGGAAGGCGTAGTTTCTGTCTATTACGAAGGTCGCGACATGGTGCTACGTAGCGCGGGTTACAGGTCACACCGTTGCACCTACCGCGCTGAAATTTGCGCAACTCATAGAACAAGGATGGACAACGTGCCTTTGAGCGGTCTCGGCTCGATCGGATCGATAGCGAGCGCGTGGCGCGTGCCCAAAAAGTGCAAATTCGCGTCATAGACTTTACATGTATAAATCGGCTGGCAAAAACGGGCGAAAATGGCTAAATTTGCCCGACACGGGTCCGTTCCCCGTGCAATATCTCGGTAGCCGTGCGCCCGATCGGCACGGGGAAAACAGCATCGTGTAGAGAATCGAACGGGCAATCGAATAGTGTGCGGTGCAGGGGTGGCACGCGCCACGTGCAAGTGTGAGGGCAATTTCATTGCAAAAAGTGCCGTTTTAAACGGATTTTGGATTTTATTTTATTTTCCCGTGACCATCAGACTGAGAGAGTTGAAACAACGTCAATTGGCAAGAGAAATGTACCGCCTCTGATGGAAAAATTGTGAACAGCTAATTGATCAAAAACAATGTGGAAAAAATCGCTGAATTAAATGGTATTTGTCCATAATGTGCCACTAAAAAGTTACACGGGATTTGCTGCTTAACCTGATACGCTTGACAATTGAAAATGCTATCATTAGAAAGAACATTCAATTCTCTCCAAGATCCAATCATCACGTTTGCATGACAAGCAACAGTATTCTTAAAAATATAAATGTTTGAAACCTCTGCAAAACGATTTTTAGTGAAAATTATCTACGCCTTTAATTTGTCATAAAACTACGCGCCTAAATTATAAAGCACATTTGACAGTTTCTGAAGTGGAAAGCATGCTTATCAGACACGGGCACCTCGATGCGGTGGATATTTTTTCCACAAACCAAAACGTTTAGCCGTCAAAAAGCAATCGACCGAAATGGATAGATAACCCAACCGACACAAGAACAACCGAACACCCGTCCATCGAAAATATCCCTTTTCGCGTTGCGGAGCACGCGGGTCACCCTTCCGCAACCATTTTTAACCACCCTCCCAGGAGTACAGTACAGGGCTGCGGAGTCGATGGATTTTCGGCGAGTCCGACTCCGACTCCGACTCCGGCTTTCAAAAACCAGCTCCGACTCCGACTCCGACTCCGGACAGAATTGTCGACTCCGACCGACTCCAACTCCCGACTCCGACTCCGCAGACCTAGCAGGGCTGCGGAGTCGACAGATTTTCGGTGACTCCGACTCCGACTCCGGCTCGGGTTTCTAAAATCGACTCCGACTCCGACTCCGACTCCGGTCACAACTGTCGACTCCGACCGACTCCGACTCCGACTCCGACTCCGACTCCGCAGCCCTGGACAGTAATATCCCATAACAGTGTAGTCGTCCCTGCTCTCAGCGGACATGTTCGCTGAGAGCGGTTATATCCGCTCAGAGCAAGTACGACTACACCGCAATGGGATCTAGCACTACTCCTGGGAGGGTGGTTAAAAATGGTTGCGGATAGGGGTACCCGTGAAACACCGGTTTACTCGCCGGCCTTGGGTTAAATTGTTTTCAGTGTGATTTAGGTGACAACCTATAATACTCACCTGGCCAGCAGTACTTAGTTACTCAGGTGCAATAATAAAATTAAAAAACAGTCAAGTGAAAACGTGAATACTGAGCACTGAACAGCAACCGACCGTCCGATGACCAGCAGCTCTCAATGCCAGTACCTATGAAACATCTAAAAAGCAATTACTTCGCGTATCGCCTTGGTTTAGTCGTGTCATTCTCTGTCGTACTTGTAACTGATTGAAAGGGCGTGTACGCTCTGATCGCAGCATCAGTCATTGCTATGCATGAGAATGCCCCTGTGTTGAACACCGGGCGCCGTTTAACAATGTGTCCAGGGTGACAGTGCAATGCTGCCTTATGTCATTGTTGATATGCAAAGACACCCATCAGATACCGTAAATCCCCGTGGAGTCTCCAGTTTTTACATTCGCCTTTCAGCAAAATGTCCAGTGGACGAGTGCCAGCGTTTTTGTTGCGGGCGGATTCCGTTCGAGTTCCTCTCAGAAGGAAGGAAAATCAAACGGACGCCAGTCTCGCATTGGCAATAAGCATTGCCGATGTTTATTGTGATGCACGTCCATGTGGATGCGATGTTTTGTATATTAATACGCAGTTCACGTCGCATCCAGCACCTCAAATACTATAGACTGGTTACTTAGCGTTTCAAGCAGTCTGGCTTCCTGATCCACCGGCTTGTTATTTTTTCTTGTCCTCTGACATAGGAAATCCTTCGCTCGGTTGCAGCGTGGTATCATTATATAAAGTACGGCGCTTTATGATTCCGGCCAACACTTGTTATTTGTCAGTTTTAACACCGGAGATGTCTGCCACACGATAGGTCCTTGTGTTTTCCTCGTATTTTCCCCGAGCACTTTTGGAGAAACAAGAGAAGCAATGCTAGTTTACATGCAGCAATCCGTGATTTTGGAAGCCCTTGAGCACAAAGTGACAGGACCAAAATACGAGCCAGCTTCTCCGAAGTGATCAGACATACTGTCCCGAGTGTACTCACTACAGACCCGGATTAGTCAATATGTCCTTTCATAAATATATGCCATTGACAAGCGAGGAGAAGTAGGTACAGACTACAGAAGTACCCTTACCGAATACCTCACGGCTGTGCCTGTTGAGCAGGAGCCATGCGGCCCAGTAAACACCCAGGTGATTGGTGAAGCATGCGAGGTGAAGCAAGCGATCAGTAGCGGCGGAACACCTTCAATTGGGAGGGGGGGGGGGGGGCACTGCCGACTTTTGGTCCCATTCTTTCCAAGCAACGCCCATAGGGCTAATGTTAAAATGCCAAAATCAAGGGGGGCACGGTGCCCCGGTGCCCCCCCCCCGTTCCGCCGCCTATGCAAGCGATGCAATCCATTCCAAGGCGAGCGACTTCATCTCTTGAGTTCTGACTGGCTTTTCAATCAAAGTTTCAAGAAGGGTATGCAATATCCGCTTAAAAATATTGGCGCTTTTTCGGCTGCGTAACATAAACTCCAATGAAACGAATATGTTCCGTGATAATCGGAACGGCGGTAGCATACCCGGTCAATAACGCAAGTTTCAGCTCGATCTGAGGTGTACTGATTCTGGGCTGAATCTGGGCTGTCTTGATGAACATGGCCGATCACCACTGTCCTCCGTGAGGGCAGGTAATTGGACCACCTGCACCGGTCAGCTCATCTCTGAGGACCGGAGCCGGTCAGTTGGCGACGCGTGACTGGCAGTCCGGCCCACCGGCGGCTGTTGTGGCGGAAACGGCGCACTGCGGCGGAGGCGGCGCAGTTGCACGGCTCGAAAGGCGCTAAGGCTCGGTTCCGATGCGGCGCCACGCGGCGGTGGGTGGGCTGTGTGCCGGTGCACATCGGGTGCCGATCACCGACCGCGCGGTGGACCCGGGTCCCGGGGGACGGGGGACGGGGGAATCAAACGCCCCGCCGGTACCCAGAGGCACTGAGCTGCGGCCAGCTCTGCGCCACCCTCTCAGGGATTGGCACTTGGACTCTTGCTTGTTGGCTGCGGACTGATTCCGCCGACCACTCCGCCAGCGGCGGTTATTGCTAATCGTGAGTCTTACGGCCACACCACCAGTTACCAATACTTAATAATTTCAGGGTACGACGCAAGCCCGTGTTCAATAACAACATATATGTATGTAGAACTGCATTTGAGACAAAAATGACCACCGTGGGGACACATGTAAATTGTAGAGTCGAGTTGCTCCAAACACATTCGCACCGACTGAACAAGGAGAACACGGCTGTGGGCACCCGGCCCAGTCGACCCTCGACCGGGATACATGCATAAGGCGAACCTGCGAATGACATGGCGCCCGGAGCCTTATATGGCGAACCCCTCTGAGTCATCGCGTACCCAAAACCCACGCGACGGGCTATAATTTTACCAGGACAGCCACCGCACGACTGAAAAGAACGGCTTAATTGCAATAAAGGCCACACTTGCGTGTTAATATTGGCGTTGCGGTAAAATGCTGGTGGTTAATTATTTGGAGACAAGTGAAAATACATGACACGATTTCGGGGAAATCGCAGCACACATGATCATCAGGAATTTGGTAATACAACACTTGACAATTAGTACCTATATTGATGGCAAATATAAATGGAAGGCAGCCAAATGCCTGAATTTCGAAATACCTGATCATCTTCATAATTAGGCCTATGAATAATGAACTTTTGACACGCGCAAGAAACTTGCTTGGAGGAAAAGGTGACCTACTGAGTGAGGTAATGTGCGAGCTATAGGATTTGCATTGCTGCCACTGCAATTGAAAATGACGTCTCTTCTAACCGTCCAACAGCAGTCTCTCGTCTCTTCGGTCCCTTTCTCTCGTCCGTGTCATCCGTCCCTCTCTCTCTCTCTCTCTCTCTCTCTCTCTCTCTCTCTCTCTCTCTCTCTCTCTCTCTCTCTCTCTCTCTCTCTCTCTCTCTCTCTCTCTCTCCTCCCGCCGGATTGGAGGTCACCGCTCGGTCGCCCTGTCTCCGCCGCCATACAGTGATTGATGCCGACGATGCATCTTCCAGTGAGCGGGCGCGCACGACTCAACAACCAATTAAGACGTCACCGGCGGACCGACAGGCCAGAGCGGCCGGCCCGATATCGATCTGGACCAGTGCAGCGGCGCACGTGGGCACCGAGCCCGTGTGACGAGAACGCGTCTGTCACTCGACCCACGGGTGACCGCCGCCCGGCCCTATCACTGGGTCCAGTTGGCTGGGTTCGGGTCAGCCCCCGCCCCGGCCGGTGCCAGTTCCCCGACTCGATGGTCCCCTGTCCCCCACCTGTGACCGGTGGACCGCGGTCCGACGGACCACAGCGGCGGCCTGTCGTCGGCCGCAGCGGTCACAGCTGTGCCCTGATTAGCGTGCACTGTGCAGTGTGCACAAGGTGACCGCCGGCTTACGGGTCACGCGACCGGCCTCGCTCCCAGAACCGCGGCTGGCGGCGCTCCGAGCGACCGACGGGGAGGAAAGACGCCTGCACCGGACGGCCGACGGTCGCGGCCGGACGAGACACGCTCCTCCGTATAGAGGAACACACTTGCTGCTGGGGGTCGTCCCCAGTAGAGGGCACACTGCTGGACTGTGACTGTCCGCATGGCGCAGGAGGCTGGTGGATTCGTCTCCAGTGGGAGAGAATCTGGCTCGAGTGACGGAGCCTCTGGACCACAGGGATCTCGATGGGCGACAAAACTGGTGGAGCTGGTGACAAATTTGAGGATCAAATTCACGTGACTGAGCATGAAAACCATCTGCATCCTGGTCCCAATCATGCCCACATTTGCCCGATTACAACCTGAGACCAATGGGTGAGACGCGCCTGCCTCTCCACACCATCAGGGAACAGTGACCACCCTCGATCAGACGGCGGCGGCGTCAAAGTGCAGTGATTGGACCGACCGGCCGGCCCGACCAGTACCGCTCGCGAGCACCCCGTGAGCAGCGGGCAACCAATCACACCTCGGCAGATAAATCGACCGCATTCGGGAGACAGATCGCCCCGCATCTGCTGTGACTGCACGCCCGTTTTTCACCAGTGGTACACAACAAATAAGCATGTGATAGTGATATCAGCAGCGCTCGCAGCGCTTAGCGCTTATTTCGGTAGGTAGTGAAGTTCTCAGTGTCGAGCAATTATCCAGATTCTGCGCTACCTTGCAATAGGTATCCCTGGTACCCCGAAACATGCTTCAAATTGAGCAAAACACTACTGAACACGAATGGCGAATGAAAATAATCATCATTTTGACCTTATAAGGTCAAAATACCTATTACAAGTGAGAAAATGGCCTAAATCATGCATTCACAATTTTTCAGCTGCATCATTGCATAATGCATAAGTAATATTCAACTTTACTCATCGAAGACAAAATCGCGGGCTATGTGGGCAGTGCGTACTCTTCCCTCCGTGCTGCCTCAGCTACGGGTGGTCTTTGGGGCTGTGTAGTGGTGCGCTGGTGCTTTCTATACAACTGTAGGGGGGAGAGGGTGGGGGGAGTCTGTGGGGCTGTGGTGCGCTGGTGCAGTCTGTGGAGCTGTGGTGCGCTGGTGCCTTCTATGCAGATCTGTGGGGGGCGCGCTGGTGCCGTCTCATCCCAGTGCAAACAATAGGGCACCGGCGCGAACGCGAGTAATTACACCTGTCATCAGGGCCTCGGCTAACATGTTAACTACTGGGGCAAATGCCCCAGTAGAGTCGAGGAATGCCCCAGTAGTGGTCAGGCTTTGCCCAACCTCCACAAAATGAGAATACATCAATGTTAACGCACATTCTTTCATTCGGGAGCGGTTGAAGACGTTTATGGCAAGAAATCAGGGGCGGCGGAAGAGGGAGTGCATGGCGTGCAGCTGCACCCTCAATGTCTATAAAAAAACATAGGCGTGCATTGGCAAACATATCTTTTTGCACCGCATAATCCATCTTCATTCGAAAGAGCGTCAAAAATAATGACGAAATTACTTCGGCCACTTTTTTGGTCACGTCAAAGGTCAGGTCATGGTGAAGGCCAAATTTCGCCGATTTTCAGGTCGAATATCGACAGTTTACAAGATGCCGGCGCATAACTCGGGAACCAATTAGAGCTACAGCACCGCGGAAAAGCGCATTTGATAGCCATATCAGCATGCTTTCTGGTTATTTCTCTTAGATTTGACCTAACGTCAACGGTTTTGCCTGCAAGGGGCAAAAACTACCAAAATAGAAGATTTCATGCCTTGCACGAGTTTTCTTTTACCGACATCGTGTTCCTCTCGTCGAGACGCATCAAATTAACTACAATTTCACCTTGAAGGTCAACGTGAAAATTCGACCTCAGGTAAGGTCATGATCTGACCGGAAATTGTCATGTTGCATATCAATCGATCTGCACCGTCGAGCCAAACACAACTAAGGCATTTTCATCGCTCTAGCATGCCTCTTTCAAAAGTTATTCGCGAAAAACTGTTAGATGCCATTCGTGAACTGAGATGACCTCAGGTGCATATAAACAAGGGTCACGGGTGCTATTTTCATGTTCAGTGTGTCAAAGTCACGTACAGTGTTTTATAGTGTTTAGAACGACTTTCGTCCAAAAGAGGTGGTTTTGAATTTTTTTCCCATTGACTTATAATAGCGGTCGCAAAATTGAGCTGACCTTAGGTCCCCGATATGAAAATTCCGAGATATAAATTTTGTACATGCTGTTGCCCTTATCAATCGCTGGAAGTTTCAAAGCGATCGGTCACTCGGTGTAGCTACGACATTCATTGAAACATTTTATGAGGTGAGGTCACTTGAAGTGACCTGGTGACCTGATCTTGAATGACCTTGGTCTGAAATTTTACAACACGTGTAAAATTGATGGATGCTGGAGCGCCGCCGTTTTTTGAGATATCTGCGAAAAACCGCAGGAAAAACTGCATGTGTTCAACCTCCCCCCCCCCCCCCCCCAGCAGGGCGCCAACACACTTTGACGATATGCCCCAGTAGTCAAATTTCCTTAGCCGAGGCCCTGCCTGTCATCAGTCGGTAATTATTCGGGTGGGCGGGCGGCGGGCCGGCCCGGCTGCAGGGGTCACGTGTCAGGGTCAGCGGCGCGGCTGGGCGCCGGCGCTGTGTCACCGCCACAGGAAGGGGGGGGGGGGGAGGGGAGGGGAGGGGAGACCAAGAGGTCGAGATGAGCGGCAACTTTGGAAGAAAGCAGTTCGATAGTGAGGCAACAATACACCGGGTGAACTGAAAGTCGGCCATCTTTCCAGACAGAAAAGGATTTTTAATATCGGGCTAGCACACACCGAAATAAATCCACGAAAAGACTGGTTACGTGTAGGCAACTGTGATTTACAGAGTCACAAATACACCGGTGTAAGAATGAATAACACATTGCACAAAAAAATGAATCAAGAGGAAACGACGAGGACTGAGAAACCCGACTATTGCATGCCCACGAGCACACAGAACAGCGCATTTCCGTAGCGAGTCACCTCTGCCGTCCAGACTATCACGCTGGCCGCCCCGAACACTGGGCTTCCTGTGATAAGGCGGCCGGTACCAGGGCCGGCGCGGTAATTGGGGGGCTGCTCGGACGGCGACAGATAGGGATCGCGGCGGCGGCGGAGCGCGGCAGACGGAAGCGGGCACGCCGCCGCCGCCACTGCGCCGTAGCTGGCCCAGCCGCTGGGTACGCGCCCCACCGCCCACCGCTGCTGCACGAGCTGCAAACGAGCCGAGACGGCCGCCCTCCATGACTCGTCGGGCTGATACATTCGGTAAGCTCCCACCCGGCTGATTCTCAGCCAGCGATTCACCAGTTGGTATTTACCGGCATTACCACAAATTGATGCCATGTTCGTAACAGTCTGCCCGTTTTTACGGCCTGTGAGTAAAGAGTTGTCAGATTCAGATATATTGGCAAATATCATGAGTTTGTTAGGTAATGAATGTAGGTAACACAAAGCTCTTCATCAAAGTAGCAAATGTGAGCGCGCCCACACTGCTCCGTAAACGGCAAAACGCGCTGCTATCGTCCGGCGCGGTGTTCCCCTCTTGGTACCCCGAGTCAGTAGTGCAATGTCCCACCCTCTCTGTATCCCCCTCGTCAGTGACGCAGTGTGCCCCCTCCCGGTACCCCGCGGCACTGGTGCAGTGTCCCCAACCACCCGCACCCCAGCCACCCCCTGTGAACTGTGCCGCGGCGGAAACCGCGCAATTTATTTGCTCACCGGAGCTGCGCGTAATTGATGCCATAAATTTTACCGTACGGCGAGCATGAAATCTGTAAAACCGACACAAAAACGGCGGCCGTATGACGGCGCTGCTGCAGCCGCGGCTCCCGTCATGGAGCGCCGCTGCAGCCGCGGCTCCCGTCACGGAGCGCCGCTGCAGCCGCGGCTCCCGTCACGGAGTGCGATCACCGCCGGGCGTTTTTACATCTCATCGATTACGAATGTGATTACGAATGTAGAAGTTTGGATGATTTGAAGAATTGAAGGAGACATGGAAGCAGCGTGGGTAGTTTCATCAATGAATTGAGGCGGAGGCCTGAGCTCTAAGGACGTGGTAAAATGAGACAGTTTCTTCCGGAAGGTAGCGAAAAGCGCAGCAAAGCCTCAGTATGTATGTACATACCTAATGCATACCTACATCAGAAAAGAGTGGTATCGGTTTTCCAGACAAATAATGAAGTAGTCCTGAACACATGGGCACTGCAAGGGAAACAAAGGTAAAGACATCAATGAAGGAGCTGCAAACATGGACTAGACCTGGAGACGAAATCAGCCCCACGGACCGCACGGAAGAGACAAAGAGACGGAGCGATGCCGACGTTTGTGCGGCTCTAATCGTGACCGATGACGGGCCGGTGACCCTGGCCCGCTCGACGTCACCGGCCGGAAACGCCAGCCGTGCCCGGGCTGTCGGAGCGCGCCGTCCGATCCCAGCCCCTCCACCCCTCTCCGGTGACGGAGATCCCAGCGCGTCCCTCTCCCCTCCCCGGGACACACGGGAGCCGCCACAGAGCAGCGGTACTTACCGCGGTCTACCTGGTCTGGGGAGGGGCCGCCCACACAGATCAGTGAAGACCCGGGCTCTGTGTCGTGCATGGAAGTACCAACCCCGCCGTGACACAGAGCCGCGGAGGAGCCGCCGCCGCGCCGCAGAGGGACAGAGCCGCCGCGCCGCTGCAATCAGAACCACCGGCCGAATCCCTGTTGACACCGACTGGTCACTATGATGGATCCATGGCCGGCGAACAAAGGGCCGGTGTCAGCGGCGATGGCGCCGGACGCTGCCCGCGCGGTCTCCGAGCGGGCCGTAATCGGCCCGTGCCGCCGCGCCGTCCGCCGCCGCCGGCACCGCCGAGAGACCGACCGTCACCCGACCGGCTGGCCGCTGACCCATGGGGATGCCCGATCAGGTGCCGGACAGAGCAGACGGAAATCCGCAGCGAAAGGAAGCCACCAATGGATCCAAGGATTGGCAACACTGAAGTGGTCCTTACCTTAGTCCTCAGTCCTTACCATAGGGTCGAACCATAACAAAATATCCCTATATAAAGTTGTGACGTAAGACAAACACAATCATTTTCCCACCATGTCCAGAGGAGTGAATAATGCAGCTCTCCGGCGGCGCGGCGTTTGGGTGACGTGACGTGCCGTACCGTCCTGCAGGCAGCCGTGGCCACCTGGCCGACCCCCCGGTCAGTACGTGCCGTGGACGTGACGGCCGCCACGTCACAGACGTTACGGGGACGCAGCGGGCCCACCGGCGGCCCCGGAACCAATCCACGGACGGATCAATGCAGCTGAGCTCCACCGGTCGACCAATACGGGACGAGGTGGCTGGAGATCACGAGAGGCCATGCATGGGTCCAAGTCGAGAGAGCATATGGCGCGTCAGAATGAATGAATGGAAAAAACTTATCAAAAGTTTTATTGGCCTGGGGGAGAGAGAGAGACACAGAGAGAGAGAGAGAGAGAGAGAGAGAGAGAGAGAGAGAGAGAGAGAGAGAGAGAGAGAGAGAGAGAGAGAGAGAGAGGGATAGAAAGAAAGAAAGGAAGAAAGGAAGAAGGAAAGAAAGAAAGAAAGAAAGAAAGAAAGAAAGAAAGAAAGAAAGAAAGATAGAAAGAAAGAAAGAAAGAAAAAAGAAAGAGAGAGAGAGAGAGGGAGAGAGAGAGAGAGAGAGAGAGAGAGAGAGAGAGAGAGAGAGAGAGAGAGAGAGAGAGAGAGAGAGAGAGAGAGAGAGAGAGAGAGAGAGATGGAGAGAGGGGGGAGTTTTAGTTAATCCTGTGTATAGCATAATCAGCAGCGGCGCCGTTCGTTTCCGATCGCGGAGCCGAAGACTAAGACAGACTGCGCAATACCAGCTCCGATTCCACGTCAGCCGAATTGTGGATTAGCATGACAACTATGCAGGCTCTGACAGCGGCTAATACATTTGGACGTGGACATGAGTTAGATGACAGCCTAAGTAGACATCCATCCTCGTTCATTAAATGCCAGCGATACAACAAAAATGTCTTAAGTTGTCCACGGAATGAGGCCCGAACCACCGTGCAGGCGAACTCGCCAACCAAAGATCAGCTGCGCGTAGTTGCGTCATGGATAACTTGTTCTGGTCGTCAAAACAGAACGCTTGGCTTGCAGAGTCTGCTGGCCTATATGGGTCAGAGGTCTACCTGACTAGATCAGTCGAGAACTTCTAGTAGCTCCAGCTAGCAGTAACGGTAGTAACCTTATTGAAGTATTATAGCCCTTATTTTGTCTCGATATCGATGAATATAGATCGCTTCAGCTCGGTAAAAAGAACTGTTTTGAGATAATAATAATAATATAATAATAACGGTTTATTTCATACCGAAATCGGTACATATACACAATACATATCACCACAACACTTCAACAAACACAAAGACACAGGAAGCGAATGTAAAATGCGTGTTTCCCTATATCCGGTACACAAACCGATCTGGAGCTTCAGCATTCTCCCTTCTACGCACAATTTGTTCGATCCGGGCAACAAAGACATTATGAAGCTCAGAAGGCGAGATAGCGGACAAATCCAAGTCATTGAGCTCATACTGCTGACGCAGTCGCAAGTGCTGCTGCGCTGCCAGACCCACCTGGCCAGCTGGACTATCCAACACGGCAGCAATCAGAGCATTGGGAGAGAGTGAAAGACGGCGCCAGAACAGAATCTGTCTATACGCTATTTGCATTTGACATGTTAACATTGTAAGATCATGACATAGTTCATGATTACGGGCCCATCTGGGAACCTTAAGAAGTCGCTTCATGCAGTTATGATACGCAATGCTAAGCTCGCGAGCTGCTCTCTGATCTCGGTACATGGTCCAGAGCTCACATCCATAGAGGCTGGCGAGGTGTGCTTTAAAGAGCTTCGTTAAAACATTTCTTTTTGCGAAGCCAACAGTTGCTAACAACATGTTCACATTGTTATACAGAGCACGTTTGGCCCTACACATGTCATCGAGATCACGCAAGTCCTCTCGTATTACATGGCCCAGGTACTTAAAACATGGCACCCATTTAAGTCGTAGTCCTGAGAGTACTACCTGAGGTGGTCTCGAACTGGTAAGATGTGATACTGAGTAAGGTCTTTTGGGCAGAAATTGCATACACACCGATTTATCTGGATTGAATTCCATATCCAGCAGTTGCGCTTGTCTTTCACATTCACTCACGAGTGTCTGTAAACCCACCCTGGTGGGAGCCAACAGCACAATGTCATCTGCATAGGCCAGAACATTAGTGGAACACATGCCTATGCAACAGCCGACACTCATTCTACGCAAGTCACACAGCAAAGAGTCAATGTACACATTAAACAAAAGCGGAGACAGAATACCGCCTTGCCTCACCCCATTCGCTGCGCTGAAACTGTCAGATACATGACCATCCCACTTTACAGACAAGGTCTGGGAGCGATACCAGTGAAGAAGCAGCTTTAGATACGGTGCGGGCACACCACGCTCGGCTAAGATACTAAATAACTTTGAATGTGAGACTCTGTCAAACGCTTTCCGTGCATCTAGGAAGCACGCATAAACTGGACTCCCCCGTGTGTTAAAATACTCTATGACCTCTTTTAGAACGAAAGTAGCATGGGTAGTGGAGTGACCTTCTTTGAATCCGAATTGCGCGTCAGTGGTGCGCAAATATGGCGCTAATCTCTCTAGAAGGATCAGTTCAAGGACCTTAGAGACACTTGTTGAGAGGGCAATAGCCCTATAGTTGGACGTGTGGTCCAGAGCACCTCCTTTGTTTTTGACTAATGGCACAAGAAGGGAGTGTGTGACGCTATCCGGTAGGTAGCAGTGACTCAAGATGCTACGAAAGATTAACACAAATGCGTAGAGAACATCATCCTCTAATGGAAGCAAGTGCTCTGGAGTGATACCGTCAGAGCCTGGAGATTTCCCACTTCGGAGCTTAGCGACAGCAGTCCTGACTTCGTCAAGCGTGACGGCAGGTATGCCATCCACTTCCAAACGGGTGAGCTGGAGCAGATATGTTTCATCACTGCTGCAGGTGATGTCATTGAAAAGCCGGGAATAGTGGTCTTTCCACATGACAGCTATGTTTAAACTTCCAGCAACACCTGAGATGCTTTGTGGGATGGGTGGTTTTGCGCTTAAGTGTCTATGGACAATAGCCCAAAAACGATCAGTTGGCTGGCTTACGAGAGCTTCACTCATTCGATTAGCAAGGGTTATTTCATATCTCCTTCTGCAACGTCGTAGCGCATATTTAAATGCCGAGCGCGAGAAACTCATTTGGAAAAACAGTAAACCGTCTCTTGGAGAGCCGTTAGAGCGCCAACGTAGAAATGCATGACGAGCTACCAAATATTCATTTCGTACCTCCAGGTTCCAGCCGGGTATACTCTTTGGATGAGCCAGTGCGCGCTCTCCTACACAGCTTTTACCGGCGCAAGTAAGTATTTTAATAAAGTGTTCGTAGGCGTCGGCCATTCCGCCTAAGTGATCAAATTGATCGCAGCCAAGATCACAATGAGCATGTAACATGGTGACAAATGCATCATAGGGCGGCAATCTGTTCCTTATTTGGGCGTTGTAGCGAGCCAGATCGTTTGCGGACGCTGCTCTCCAATTCAATGCTGGAATACGAGGTGGGGCTACGGCTGTCAAAGCAAAGTGACGAGTGCTTACACTCAAGGCCATGGCAAGAGGCAAATGGTCCGAGGTACAAATATCATACCTAATGGTAACTGACTGGATTGAATCGTGCAGACTAGGAGTGCACAAACAATGATCAAGCCAATGCCCTGCGCACTGCGCAATGCATTATGATGCAACGTTGACGCAATCATTATGATAATGGTTATTGGCACACCATGCGCACCTTTTGGTAAAATCGTAAAAGTACACATACCTATTTTTCTTTCAAATTTGGATGTGAGGAATCAGAGCCCGCACTAAGCACAGCTTGTTGTGCTGACCCTGACCCCACCACCCGATCGCGCAATTCCAGTTGTATGACAGAATTGTGCCCGAATGTTTAACGTGCCCTCACGACTGGAAACGGCCCCCTCCGCTCACTCACGATACCTGACCTCTGTGCGGCCCCTGCCATAGACACGCACTCCATTACACGTAGGAGCTAAATGTGGCCGCCCGCACCGGGGCTTGAACCGGGCCCTCACTACCGTCTAAGCGTCGAATTCCGGCGCTTTTTATCCACTCGGCCACGGAGGGGACTTGCAATAGGTAAACTGTAAAACCTGACCTGGGCTGACCTGCAATGGAGGTCTGTGTTTGAGCTGTTGTAAAAATATGACATTTGTGAATTGAAATGTAGTTTTTTTTTTTGTAGGTACACGAAAAGGGATTTTAAGGTAGTGCGATAAGTTGCCTGGTTGATTTTCAATCGAGAAGTTGTGTCCTTTTATCAATATGATTTGAGCATGTATAGGTGTATTCAAATTGAGTACGATTCCAGTTGGCTATAAGCCAAACAACGTACCGAGTGTGAACGTGTCCATTATCTACACAACTATGCCACCGTGCTGGTTATCGCTGGCAAACATAGTAAAAGAGCTGCCCCGACAAGAGAAGTGTTTGCTGGCAGCAGCACTTGGCGTGTGTGCTCAAGGGTGAATGAAGGGTTAGAAAACAATGCGATTTTTCATGGAGACGATCCCCAGAAGCATCGTGTTTGTATCAGACACACGACTGGGAACTAGCAATTTACGTCACACTAGTTCCGCGTTCATTAGCCATGAGTTAACACTGTTCGTGACGAGGAAGTGTTTCGTGCAAAAATGTGACACCTTCGAAAGGGATTCACCTGTCAGGGAGCAGTGTGTACGGGGTGCGTCCGCATTGATGGTCAGATGGCGTTATGAAGCGCACGCGGGTTGACTTCCTGGCTGCCAGACAGGCAATATGTCACAGGTGCCTTGGATGTTGCCCTTTAAACCCCAGAAAATCTGAGAGCTGAGGGAGCTGTCATGAGTGCAACTATGCTCCGCACATCACGCGAGCGGAATTCCCTGCCCACTGGGGCGTACAACGCTGGTTCACATTAGATCCGTGCACCGTCCTCGACTAGCGGCTGGACCGATGACACTCAGACATCTGTGGCCCGCAGGCCGCAACCAGCTCCAGCGAGGAATGAATGTGCCGACCTCGTCCTCCTGGGATCTCCAGTATGTCAGCGGACTGGCTCTGCCGCCACAGATATGGTCGAATCATCACAGCAACTGCTCATCAGTCTCTTCGTTTCGTCCATGACATGCAAAAATGACTGGTCCTGCCCTGGGCGGATCAATGAACACCTGACACCAGGCTATCACACTGACATCGCACTGTCCGCATCGCCCTGGCATGATTCGCCACATCTTACGAGCACGTTTCAATGTGCAGCGTTTAATCTTTCCTCTCTTTTAGCTGTTTTTCTTCTTTCTTTTTCATTTATTTTGTTATCTACAATCGTCTTTCTGTCAATTATTCCCTATGGATGAAATTTATATTCTTTGATGTGACGTTACACAGCCATAAAAGGTACACTTCCGGCTATCTTCTCCTACCGTTCTCCGGCTGCCCTCTCCTTCCCTCATCCGTGTGTTATCCTCCCGTCCTATTTTTTTTTTTTAAGAAATTTAGTCCGGGCTTTTTGAATGGAAGAATTTGCAAGGACAGAGCCCCCGCTAAGCGAAGCTTGCTGCGTTGATCTTGCTCTCTAGTCTCTACCCTCCGATCGGGCAATTCCGGTTCTATGGCAGAATTTATATTCTTTGATGTGACGTTACACAGCCATAAAAGGTACACTTCCGGCTATCTTCTCCTACCGTTCTCCGGCTGCCCTCTCCTTCCCTCATACGTGTGTTATCCTCCCGTCCTATTTTTTTTAAAAGAAATTTAGTCCGGGCTTTTTGAATGAAAGAATTTGCAAGGACAGAGTCCCCGCTACCCTCCGATCGCGCAATTCCGGTTCTATGGCAGAATTTGGAGTCCAAAGTTTAACGTGCGCACATAGCTCTCCGCCCGGCCGGTCCCCTCACTGACTTCGCCTGGCTACGGCCTGCCACAAACCGCAACCATACCTGTCAGGAGGGCCGGAGGCCCATAAACGTCAAGCGCCCGTCGCGCTTCGAACCCGGACTGTTGTAACCGGGAACGCGTTCTATCACCACGCGGAGTCCAACGTTCTATCAACTGAGCTACGGGACCGGCTATGTCCTCTCCTCCGCCCTGTATCCTCTCCTCCCGTCTTGTATCCTCTCCTCCCGTCCTGTATCCTCTCCTCCCGTCCTGTGTCCTCTCCTCCCGTCCTATGTCCTCTCCCCCGCCCTGTGTCCTCTCCTCCGCCCTGTATCTTCTCCTCCCGTCCTATGTCCTCTCCTCCCGTCCTGTGCCCTCTCCTCCCGTCCTGTGTCCTCTCCTCCCGTCCTGTGTCCTCTCCTCCCGTCCTATGTCCTCTCCTCCCGTCCTATGTCCTCTCCTCCCGTCCTGTGTCCTCTCCTCCCGTCCTGTGTCCTCTCCTCCCGTCCTGTGTCCTCTCCTCCCGTCCTGTGTCCTCTCCTCCCGTCCTATGTCCTCTCCTCCCGTCCTGTGTCCTCTCCTCCCGTCCTGTGTCCTCTCCTCCCGTCCTCTGGGTGTCCTCTCCTCCCGCCCTCGTCCTCTCCTCCCGTCCTGTATCCTCTCCTCCCGTCCTGTGTCCTCTCCTCCCGTACTATGTCCTCTCCTCCCGTCCTATGTCCTCTCCTCCCGTCCTGTGTCCTCTCCTCCCGTCCTGTGTCCTCTCCTCCCGTCCTCTGGGTGTCCTCTCCTCCCGCCCTCGTCCTCTCCTCCCGTCCTGTATCCTCTCCTCCCGTCCTGTGTCCTCTCCTCCCGTCCTGTGTCCTCTCCTCCCGTCCTATGTCCTCTCCTCCCGTCCTGTGTCCTCTCCTCCCGTCCTCGTCCTCTCCGCCCGCTGGGAGCAGCTCCAGGCTGGCCGACTTCCGGTCGGGTCGGGCCTTTTCCGGTGGCGGCTCTTCAGATGCCTATCAGCGCTAACGAAGCCACCGCTCCCACCGGCGGCGGCGGCGGGCTCCTCCGGGAGACGCCGGGCCGCCAGCCCGCCCTCCGGCCACCGGACATCTCCGGGCCGCACAGGATATTGAGGGACCACACGCCACTGAGATATGCCGGATATCAATGGGTAGACGACCCCTCGTCCAGCGTAGGTAGCTGACCGACGCGTCTAGCGGAACTGTTGAGACTGATCTAGCAAAGTGGTGATTTGATGGTAACTGTAGCACCCACCTAATGATGTTTGATTCATGATTGAAGTTGCCAGCCTGTGATTCCATTCGAGGCATCGATGAGTGGTAAAACATTTACCGCATGCAGCCATTTCTGCCTTTTCATATTATTCTCTCCATCACCAACCAAAGCTAGCAGCCGGGCCGCGGCTGCCTAAGCAACACATCCGATCCGGCTCGGTCGCTTCTCCCGAGTTACCCCGGAGGCCGATCTTTCCGGCGAGGTGCCCCGTTGCGTGCGCGTGTTTGCCGTCCGCGTGGGCGTCACCGGGGCGTTACAGCATGCGACCGGGGGGCGGTTCGCACGCGCGCCTGCAATGAGTCGGATGGAGCCGCCTCGCGCGGACGCAGTGACTCGGATGGAGCTCTCCCGAGCGCGCACTGATCGGGATGGAGCCTCCTCGCGAGCGCTGCGACGTGTCACCTGGCGACGCTGGCTTCTTATTTAAATTACCTTCTATCGGTCGTTCATGGCGGAGTTTCATTCACACTTTTAGTCCTTCACGCCAAGACAGTGCTTTTCATGTATCGTGGTCTATTTGGATCCCAGTGTCTTGTTTTGATCTTTAAAAATGAAACATGATGTTTCATCTGCCTGCGTACTTTAAATATTGCTGCATAGTCCTTACTTAAGAAAGTGCAGAACGAAGCATACCCCGCGTTCGATGTCTCCCGGACGACGAAGATTCTATGCCGTCCGGGCCCAAAATGCCGTTCGATGTCGCACGGACGGCAAAGATTCTACGTGACGTCACGTAGAATCTTTGCCGTCCGCGCAGAATCTTTTGAGCGTACTACGGTGGGCAGAGAAGCAATGATGGCGCGTATTTCAAAAGCGGCGCAGCAGCTGTTTGCAGAAGTTGTTGACATTTGTGCGCGGTTTCTATGGAAACGTAAACTTGGGCCTTTTTCGAAACTGACGCACATTGTGTAAGTGGCGCACAAAATGGCCGGTCTCGTCGTCCGACTGTGTGCTTCACCGAACGCAAAATAGAATAATCTGCGTAGAATGTTCTTCGTCCGAGGAGACATCGAACGCGGCCATACTTATGTATCACTACCAAGGGCGGTGACACCATAGAAATAAGGACCGGCGCCACCAGCACCTCGACAGGACCAGAAATAGATCTCCACTGACGTCACTACCCTCCTAATGACGTTTGGCCGGCCATAAAACGCCTGCAGCATTCCGCCTTATTTAATTGAACTGTAAATTACTTTTCAGCACACATTGTTATTAGTTACCGGATGGCCCGTTCGCAGAAGGCAGGAAACAGCTCAGACCAGCCTTTAATAACGAAAACAGTTAATCTTGGTTTAAGATTTACTTGGAAATCCGTAATGAGGCTCGCTCATGACATAAGCCCTCAAGTATATTATAAAGCTGAGAAAGATATACTTTTCAGGTCCACTCCCCACCAGGCGAGCCTACTGGGGCAGTCCATTAAGCGTCGCCTGTCTGAGACGCTCGTGAGCGCTGTCCACTGCCGTGCAGGGCGCCATGACGGTATAATTTGCAAACGCTCCGTGCGGAACCCTTTAATGCCTTCCGAGTAAAAAGGCCGCGCTGTTAATTGGTGTGTAAAAACTAAAACAGTTGTCCGGCGCCAGTCACGGGGCGCGCGCCCGGGCCCGAGCGCTGCCGTCCTTTGTGGCCGGCGATACCGATCTTCACGCCCGCGCCGCCGCCGCCGCCGCCGCCGCCGGACCGAGCCGAGTTGCACCGGTGGCTCCGGCCGACGGCGCGCCAGGAAACTCGTGACCGACACCGGTGTCCCCGCTCTGCCGCTCGGCAAAAAGCCGTCATCCGTGCGGCGCCCAGCGGCCCACAGAGGCTCCCTCCCCTCCTATACCTACCTGCCCGACGGCCGGCTCCCGTCAGCGCGCGCACAGATATCCATCTCGGCCGGACAGTGCAGCGGGACCGGGCCTCAGACCGCGCCGGTGACTCAGCGAGACTGCATGTAAAACACGGCACTCAATGGCACTCAGCAGAAATTCTGCTATATATGGCAGCAGTGTTAACCATTGAAAAACGGCAGTTTTTCCCCGTTCGTTCCAGACAAAAATATCACTATAATAGCTGATTGTATTGCTCTTACGATGCCTTTCTAACGCGGCTTAGAGCCAAATGAGCTATTATCTTTTAGATAGGTAAGCGTTAACGATTAAGTAGCAGCCAGAATCTGACACCCCAACAAATGACCAGCTAGATGAAATAAATGCATGAACAAAAGTCTGCAATTTTCCTAGGCTGGTGTGATTCACTTATCATCTTTTTGACTTTGCACGTAAAACGTACCAATGTCCCCGTATGTGGCAATTAATTGGATCTTTGAGACAAAATCACCCATATTAGGGTCACACTTTCCATAGAAGAGCAAATTCTCATTTAACGACAGACCAAACCAGACCAGACAGACCGAAAGACAGAGTCAGATCAGGAGGGACGGTGGAGACACAGAGACCAGCCCGACGGACGGACGGACGGACGGACGGGCGGACGGACGGACCAGCCCGCCGGACGGACGGACGGACGGACGGACGGAAGGACCAGCCCGACGGACGGACGGACGGACCAGCCCGCCGGCCGGCCGGCCGGCCGGCCGGACGGACGGACGGACGGACGGACCAGCCCGCCGGACGGACGGACGGCCGGACCAGCCCGCCGGACGGCCGGACGGACCAGCCCGCCGGACGGACGGACCAGCCCGCCGGACGGACGGACGGCCGGACCAGCCCGCCGGACGGACGGGCGGACGGACCAGCCCGCCGGACGGACGGTCGGTCGCGGAGAGCGCCGCCCGGCCGGCCGCGCTGTTCCATTAGAAAGGTCGGTCGTCTCCTGCGCCGACCTCCGCCCGCATACGCGGCTCCAATTATCCGTCTCCATTGTTCTCCGGCCGACTCATTTTTGGAAAGTTAAAAATTCATTGGCGCGCCATCCGGACGAGCGGCGCGCGCGCGGCCAGTGCGCCGGAAGCGCCGGCGACCCGCCGAAACTGGCTCCGTGGCCCGGCAGAGCGGCTGCGACCTGCTGTCAACACGTGTGTGCAGCGCGCGCAGCTACAGAGGAGCCGCTCTGCACTGGGGCGACCGGCCGGGCCCGGCGCCGACACGGCGCCCCGCCCCGCCCCGCCCCGCTTCGAACAGAGACGGGTTTTCTAGAGCAGCCGCGCGCTGTTCCGATAATAGACAGATGTGCTCGAATGCAATATCTTTTCCATTTCCGCTGACCAGTCACTAGTTTTTTAACATGCTCCGTTTTCGAATGAAATTGATGCAAAAAATGTGCCTAAGGACGATGAGCTAATTTGGTGTGCCTGTTGTGCCAAACTATTGTTTTTCACTCTGAGATTGCACAATACCCTCCCATTCACCTTCCAACTGTCACATGGCTGCCGTTGTTAACCCAGCCGCCCCCAATGTCTCCGCTCGGGCTCTGCTCCATGTAAGTTCTCTCGCAGTCCACCCCTTGTTCGGCCGGTGATTTGTTCGGAGTTCCGCCCGTGGTCGCTCGAGGTTCCCCCGGTGGTCGCTCGGGGTTCCGCCGGTGGTTCTGTCGCTGTGGCTCGCTCGCCCGGGTCGTACCCAGCTCGTTAGCTGTAAGGTCAGACTCGGCGCGCCGGCGCTGTGACCGGACGGAGCCGTGGACGGCTGCAGCGCGGCTGCAGGGCCCGGTGGACACGCCCGGCCCGGCCCGCGCCGGACACGGGACGTGGAGATGGTGAAAGGCAGCTGTCCTTCGCCCACATCGCCACCTTTTAACGGCACGCCGCCGGTGCAACGCAAAACTCACAAGAAGGTCGTGCTTGTGTCATAGAAACAAAAACGGATGCAGGCCTGAGATGTTGTGATAATGAAAAGAAGTAGACGTCAGCTGCAATAGACGAGTAGAAAAAGGACATAAAAGGGCAAATGAAAATCAAAACGAAGCCAGACTCGGTGCTCAGACTGTGTTTTATGTCAGAGCAAACTCTGACAGACAAGCTGAAAGATGAATTACCATTTGCCTAGCTGCGGGATCCAACCATGCGATGTTCATTCATCGACTAAGACATAGACAGGCCGACTCACCACCGATGCTTTATAGACCCCAGTCTATAAACTAACCTTATCAAGTTAGGTTCTTGAGTCTGACCCTGCGCAATGAGTCTGACCTTGACCCATCAGCAGCCCAGCCGCCCCTCCCATAACGTTACCTCTAACGGAGCCCGCCCCCTTGATTGCACGCTGGACCGCCCCTCCCGTTATATGTGTGCTGGCCTGTCGCGGACATTACGCCCGTGCGTGCACCACAGGTGCAGCCACTGCAGGGTCAGCCAGGGAGGATCCGGGACGATCGTGAGGAGCCTCCCTGCGCGTGCGGCAAAGCACACAACACATGACCAGCGCCCGGACAACGCCTCTCAACAACTCTCCCTTCTCAGAGTGCGTGTGAGAATGGGCGGACCGACCAGGGTGTAGTCGCCTTTTTATCGTGTTTACTGATGCTTACTGGCCTTTAGTGTAAGTAAAATGTGACATCATAGACTCGTGCCATGTCAAAATAGTAAGAACCAAATTATAGCATTGATCTTTTTCATGATCTGCTCACTGACCAGTCATCACGTCATCTGTAGTATGTGGATATGAATAACACGAATATAACACTGAGGTAGCTGGGGCCAAAACCCTAAGGGCCCTCCAACAGATGGCAGGTTCAGCGCCATGGGCCTTCCTCCCTGCGGACCCCTAAAAATGGCACAGTCCCCGCCGCTGCGCCGCGCCGCTGTCAGCGCCTGTCACCGAGGTGGCAGCGCGACAGGTGACAGGTGACAGGTGATAGCCAGCGGCCGAGATGGCGTCCGATCGGCCCATATGGCAGCCGTCACACCGACCTCATATGGCAGCGCGCCTCCGACACCCGTCGGCGGACGATCCCAGATGGTCGGAGACGTCGTCCCGTGATGTCGGATAGCGTCTTACATTTGCTGACGGATGGTGGCTATCAAATCACATGGAACATCTCAAATCGGTTCGGCGAGAATACTTCTAAAAAAAGTACAACCCAGCCCATGCTATAGAGGCCGTCTTGCCACGCCATTAGTAGCGGTGTGCTGACGTGACTGTGAGGTATCCACCTAGCGGACGGCTTGATGTCAATCATCACAATAAACAGCAGGGTGATGTTCGACCAAATGATATGAGCCGGCACATAACTCTGCCAGCAGTTTAACCCGCGCCCCGTTGGGCTCTGCCGAGCAACGCGCCCGGTTGGGGGGGGCATTTTGCCCCCCCCCCTAAGATCTCGAGAACCACGCAACATAGCGACAAGCGGTAAACGGCGTTGGATAGCCCCAACGGGGAACTACCTTGTGAACCAATTTTATTGACCTAGGTCAAACCGATGACGTCACAGGTCAGGTCAAAGGTCCAATTTTCACCGTTTACAGGCACTTCAAGAAATGCGTTGTAAAATCGAGTAAAATGCATTTCATTGAAAATCATCGATGGGGAAATGTTCTTCAAACACATATTTTGCTATTTGAGGTCACTGATACCAGGTCAGGTCACAGAGGTCAGGTCACGGGGGGGTCACAATATGAAAGTGTCGTGTGATACATGTTTTATGGTCCATTTTACATGACAAATGCGATTATATGGGTCAGGCAGCCTTTGGGGCCAGCTTAGATCACGTTTTGGTCAAGGTTAGGTCAAGGTCAGGTCAAATTAGGTCAAATTTCAAAGTTAATATTTTTGCATAAAATGGGTATCGAATCGATGCAGCTCGTCACGGGGAGTTCAATGGTGGTCTTTGTTTTGCCGTACGTGGTCTAGAATTGCTAAAAATTGAGTTCAAAAATTTGACGTCATCATTTTTGAACAGTTTTTTCGCTATAACTTGGCCAAAAAACGAGATATCGATCTGAAATTTGGTATGTATATAGAAGAGCGCTGGGACTATCACATATATTCCGGTTTTTTTCGAAATTCGGGAAAATTTTGGATTTTTTCAAAGTTTTTCTAAAAAAATCAATTTTTTGAATTTTTTTTTGTCAAAAACCAAAAATGTTGAAGATCCGAGATAGCAATTTTGTAGCGCTGCTTTTTGTCTACTAGACCATATAAAGAACTTTGAAATTGCTTGATAACTGTAGATTTGGTGAGCGTTTCAAGATTGCATGTTTTTTGCTCATTTTTGCTCGAACATGACCTCAGTTTGACCTCAATAACTCCTGACCTAAGGTGACCTAAGACTTGAAATTTGGTGTGAAGGTGTCAAATTGATGCCCGGGAAGGTACTGAAAATTTGGCGGCGCTGCGCGCCGTTTTCTTGCTATTCAGGAAAAACCACAGGGGGGGCAAAATGGCCCCCCCCCCCAACGGGGCGAGGGTTAACTTCACTCCGTCAGTCTCCGTGTGAAGACTCGCCCAGAACAACAGATTGTTTATAAGTAGGTACCCGTTAGGTTTGCCCCGGCTACTGATTGACCGACCTTCTGTGACCGGCCCACCCCGAGGAGATGACTAACCACCGGGTCGGGTCGGCTCGGTGGGCCCCACGGCGGCGCTGAGTGGGAGGGTGGGACGGCCTGCTGGGCCAGTGATGGCTCCCCGCCGGCGGCCCGCCGCCCGCCGTGTCCCCCCCACACCCCACCCCGCCACCGGCGCGCCGCCCCGCCCGCCGCGTGCATATCGGAGCGGCGATTGACTGCGATCGGAAGTGAGCCCGCTGCGGCGGCGGCTCCCTGCCCACAGTGCAGCGGCGGCTCCCCGCGGCGGCTCCCACACGGATCACGCGCCGGGCGACCTCAGGTCAGCGGGCAGGGATGGAGGGGAGACCCCACCGAGAGAGAGAGAGAGAGAGAGAGAGAGAGAGAGAGAGAGAGAGAGAGAGAGAGAGAGAGAGGGAGAGATAGAGAGAGAGAGAGAGAGAGAGATAGGGGAGGAGAGAGAGGGAAAGAGAGAGAGGGAGAGAGGAGGAGAGAGGACTGAATAGGATAAACTTGTGCAATTTGATATAATTTGATCTAATCCCACAAATATGTGGATGGTGTCCAATGTCTATACTAGGTCAAATACTATTTAAGAAAATGACAGCGTACCTGATACCATTTTTATCACTTTGTATCATTCAACAGCGTATTTTGCGGCTGACGCGTCATGCGACCTCTCCCGTAACAGGGCTAACTATTCAATGGGATCGGATCATCGGTACAGCATAGTCACTCGGTTCAAAGGGTGCATGATGACGGTCGTCTGATGCTGCCACGCGTCTCAGCCCACTAATGATCAGCCGAAGCCACCGTACGGCGGCCACTTTCCTGTCTGGCCACGAGGCCAGTTTAATGGCTATTGCTGAGGCGCGGCCTGACATCCGCCAATTGGCACTGCAGAATAAAACAGCCACGCTAATCCGGTTTGTTTAATCCGGGAAAAACAAACAGGGATGGGCGCAGTTTTGCGTGCATTTGCTGCACTTTGCATTGCTAATATAAAGTAAGCCTATTTTCCAGTTAGTTCGTTACTTTTAACCCGCGTCCCACTGGGGTCTGTGTATAACACGCCCTACTGGGGGGGGGGGGGGGCTATTCATAGCCCCCCCCCCTCCTAACTCCGAAACTACTGGGCCGATCGTCAAAATTCAAACGGCGTCTGATAGCCCCGGAAAAACTGTCAAGCGAAACCTAATTTCATTGACCTCGAGGTCACCGATGACGTCACAGGTCAGGTCAAAGTAAAAATTATTAGCACTTTGGCTTGTTCACATTTTGGGCTCTGGCCGCCGTCTTACAAGTCAGATCAGGCTCATTTTTGGTTTCCACACTCGTGAACAGATGCTCTAGATACCTTGAGGGTACCAAACTTGTACTTTGATTTTCAGGTCAGGGTCAGGTCATCACAGGTCACGAAAATATTATATCATGCGTCGGTCACGTGACATATGTTTTATGGTCCATTTAGGCCATAGATTTCGAATTTGATGTCGTCTGTGTCATTCAAGGTCATTTTGAGTCGAAATTAGCTTAGGTCAGGTCACTTTCAGGTCAAAAAGGTCAAATTTTGAAGTTGAAATTTTTCAACAAAAAAGGTGTCTATTGGATGCAGTTTGAGCTCAGGAACACGATGGTGCCATTTATATTGGTGTACGATGCCAAATACGTACTGAAAAATTGATTTGAAAAATTAATAATTGTGAATTTTTTGCAATAATGCGTATAACTTGGCCATTTTTGAAGATATTTAGCTAAAACTTGTTCGAATTAGTCATAATCATGCGTTCTGTCACATATATTCCGTTTTTTTCGAAAAGTCAAAAAAATTTTGAAAAAATATAAAAATATAAATTTTGAATATTATTATATAAAATTTTCGAAATTTTCAAAATTTTGAAAATCCGAGATAGCAGTTTGATAGCGCGGTCAATTCTAAGTCCTTTCATGCAAAGAAATTGGATCTAGCTTAAAAACTGAGCTCTTGGGAGCGATTGCCGTGGTTCAATGTTTTGCGTCGAAATCGGACGAACATGACGTCACTCTGACGTCATTTCCGGCCGACCTATGGTAGCTACGAAGTTCAAATTTTGACACAAGGTGTCAAATTGATGCAGCCGAAGGTACTGAAAGTTTGGCGTCGATTCGTCAAGCGGTTTGGAAGTTATTGCAGAAAAACGGGAGGGGGGGGGCTATAAATAGCCCCCCCAGTGGGGCGCGGGTTAACTTATCTACATTAAATGGTAACATAAAGCCATTGATGGATGAGACCAGCTGCTTCAGCCAAGTATTTACAGAATATTATTTCTGGAGAGGTAGCTGACCGTCAGTCATAGAGAAGACAATGGATGATCCAAAAAGACAACACACGACGCCACGACGACCAGCCAGATAAACTGACCCTCCTTTCTCCAGCACCTACTACGGGCCTCATAGGAGCGATACACCTCTAGCTTTAAGTTAAAGGGACTATCCCACCTTTAACATGGGGTTTGAGTTGAGATAGCCAAGTTTGCGGCGAGGTTCAGAAACCACTATCTATCTAGGTTGCAACCCCCGCGGCCTCTTGGTGTTGAAGAAATTCGTTCCCTTCATTTGAAAATGGGCCTTGTACAAGGCCCTATCTTCAACATGGAGCGACCGTTAGTGTGATGTCACCTCGTTTAGTCATTCTGATTTAAATGGGTTTGTTCGTTGAAAAATCGCTTAAAACTTGGTCTGAACTTTGTTGTGGTGCCTACAGAGTAAAAAGAATCAGCTTTATGACAGTAATGTGGCCTGGGGAAGGAGGTAATTTTGGGCTGTGACGTCACATATTTGAAAGTTTGTGTTTGGAATATGGGAAGCCTAAGATGTTTAATGAAAGATAAATGCCAGAACCGTGTTCCTGGTCATCCAATCTATAAAGTCGGGCACAATTTAACTGGTTTTAACAACATTTTAGAAGGTGGGATAGTCCCTTTAAGATTATTTACAAAATGTTGATATTAATATCATTTAGTGGTGCCCATTCTTATTATCAACGTGAACATTTCAGTCGCCTTATTGGCATTCCACGCTGATGCCTGCAGCGCCTCATACAAGCTCATATAGTCAGCGGTGCGTCTAAAATTGAGCCAAACAATACCACTGTCGCCATATGCAGCTGTAGCTGCATAGTCGTATCAGCTGTAGTCAACCGTCTTATTGCGCTGTATCGTCCACACGCTTTCAGCAATCACTCGCAACAAATTGAAACTGTTGCACAAACAGCCTGGAAAAACTCCCTTTCTAACATTACGAGCAAATGGTGGCACCGTTCGCCCACTCACGGGTACAAATTACGGAACGTATCCGAATATCAACCCAAGTGAAATGCTCATATCTGCAATCAGTGCTTAACCCGCGCACCGACGGGGGTCTGCGCCAACTTCGCACCGACGGGGGGGGGGGCGGATGACCGCCCCCCCTGAGATCTCGAGAACGAAGCAAGATAGCGACAAGCGGTAAACGGCATCGGATACGCACGGCCAAGATCTACAATTTTTACTAAGGTCATTTTCAGGTCAGGTCAAAGATGACGTCACAGGGGTCGAAAAAGTCAAAATGGCGGCGCTAGATATGGAGAGAGTTTTTCTCGAATAACTTTCGAATTAGTCAAGATAGGAACAAAGTAAGGGCAGCATCGTGATCCTCTCGTCAATCCGCATCGAATGATATATATGTTGACCTCGAAAGGTCAAGGTCAAAGGTTGACCTCAGGTCACGTGACCTCGAGGTCATCATGTATATCATTCGATGCGTCTTGACGAGCTGAACACAATGAGACCATCCAGGCGTCTGTATCTTGTTCCTGTACGGAGTTATTGGCAAAAAACCGCTGGTGACCTTTGATGACGTCACATGACCTCACAGCTGCCCAACAGCAAAACAGACCTCAAGGTAGTGAAGGTTGATCGTATATGAAGTCATGTATGGTATATGGGGCCATTCCGACCCGTTTTAGTGGTAAAAACAGGGAGTTGATTTTTCCCCCATTGACTTATAATGGGGAGGTCGCGAAATTGACCTGACCTTAGGTCACCGATATCAAAATTCTGAGATATACAAATTGTAGCTACTAATGACCTAATAATATCCTGCGACTTTCAAAGGCCTCCGACATCTACTGTAGCTCTGGCACGGTGACAAAGTTGCAAAAAAGTGACTTGAGGTTGGGTCATTCAAAGTGACCTGGTGACCTGACCTTAAAAGGTAGGAGGTTCAAACTTGCACACCATGTGTAAAATTGATGACGTTATAGTCATACCGAATTTCGCGGCGCTACGCGCCGCGGTTTTCCCGCTATTCGCGAAAAACCTCAGGGGGGGGGGCGGATATCCGCCCCCCCCCGTCGGTGCGCGGGTTAAAGTCAAACTAATGCATCATAACTGTTACAGCTGAAATGGAATGTTGCTGGCATTTCAAAGCTTAGTTTTATTTCAATATAGTTGTGCTCATAGCACAAATCTACCACGTTTGAGCCATGCGACATTTTAAATGCTGAACAAACGTGGGACAAACAAGCAAAGTTCTAAATCAAATATTTGATCTGAAATGAAGCACGACCATAAATCAAACTGTAATCGGTATGGCAGACTGTTGTCACGATGGCCAGATTTATGAAATCTATTCCTGCAGTCTGGTATCGTCGGATTACCTCGGCTTCAGCCACCGAATGACATGATCCGGTGCAGCCTTTCAGGAAGGCTTCAGCTTATGGCCACAAATTTCTTTAGCTACTGAAGTTGAGTTTCTTGATGTATCGTTTCAAATTCCTAGTCTAGCAGGGACATCCTGGATCGACAAAACAATTGAATCATTTTATCATTGCATGTTTTTATTGACTTGCTTTATTTGTTTTTATTGACCAAACACATCTTCAATGTAGTTTATCTCCAGAATGCTGCCACACCCATCAACTCCTGTCTGTGTCTCCGTCCCGTCCCCATCCCGTCTACCGTCTCCGTCCCGTCTCCGTCCCGTCCCCATCCCGTCTACCGTCTCCGTCCCGTCTCCGTCCCGTCCCCATCCCGTCTCCGTCCCGTCTCGGTCTCGTCTCCGTCTCTGTCTCGTCTCCGTCCCGTCTCCGTCCCGTCTCCGTCTTCATCTCCGCCCTGTCTTCGTCTACCGCAAACTGGAACCGCTGAAAAGCAGTAAATCAAACTCGTCCACTGAAAATGCGCACGGTAGTTAACGTTTGACAATTAGTCTGGACAACCGGATAATTGATATTTGGTCAGATCGTCTTAAGCCACATCGATCAATGATCGAAAAACATCACAACAGGGCGCTGTGCAGCGTTGTGCACCGGCCGCCCTTTGTGCAAGCTCGGCCCGGTGACACCAACTGTGCACACGGTGCACATAGGCCGTAGGGCGTGTGTCACTGACTTTGACAGTGCAGTGTGCAGTCCAGTATACCCCACTATTCACAATCAGCCCGGTATCACTGCGCCCGGTATCAGCCACCACTGCACCCGGCCGGTCCAGTATCGCGGACACTGCGGTCCGACCAGCCGGCCGGTCCAGTATCACGGACACTGCGGTCCGGCCAGCCGGCCGGTCCAGTAGGTATCACGGACACTGCGGTCCGACCAGCCGGCCGGTCCAGTATCACGGACACTGCGGTCCGACCCGCCGGCCGGTCCAGTATCGCGGACACTGCGCTCCGACCAGCCGGCCGGTCCAGTATCGCGGACACTGCGGTCCGACCACCCGGCCGGTCCAGTATCGCGGACACTGCGGTCCGACCAGCCGGCCGGTCCAGTAGGTATCACGGACACTGCGGTCCGACCAGCCGGCCGGTCCAGTATCACGGACACTGCGGTCCGACCAGCCGGCCGGTCCAGTAGGTATCACGGACACTGCGGTCCGACCAGCCGGCCGGTCCAGTATCACGGACACTGCGGTCCGGCCAGCCGGCCGGTCCAGTAGGTATCACGGACACTGCGGTCCGACCAGCCGGCCGGTCCAGTATCACGGACACTGCGGTCCGACCAGCCGGTCGGTCCAGTATCGCGGACACTGCGGTCCGACCAGCCGGCCGGTCCAGTATCGCGGACACTGCGGTCCGACCCGCCGGCCGTCAGACGAGGCTGCCGCGGACAGATAACCACCAGACAGAGCCCGCGTCGGCCGGGCCGCCGGCCATCAGAAAAAAGGCCCGACACGCGTCCACCGATCGGAAAGTTCACTTAGATTGAGTGGCTTTTGTGGTGCGACTGTGACAGGGCAGCTGTCAATATGCCTGTGAGCAGGCTCGGTGGGGGTTGAACAGATCAGTCGAGGTGCTGAGAGCAGTGCTGTAATGGAGCGTGTTAATGCGGTAGTTGGGTGGGCTGGGCGCAGATCCAGCGGGCCACCGGCGCAGAGATCCATGTCGCTAATGCAATACACGGATAATGGGTGGTCAGACGGCAGCGATCAGATGACCAGATATGGGGAGGCCGGGGGACGCGGAACCAGTATCAGTCACACCTCGCGAGACTATAGGAGCGCCGGGGGACGCGGAACCAGTATCAGTCACACCTCGCGAGACTATAGGAACGCCGGGGGACGCGATAACAGTATGTATCAGTCACAGCTCGGGATACTGCAGCGTCTGCACATTTTGGATTGTAGTGTTTAACTGAGGCGAATGTCCCAGCTATTTGGCGCAATTTTCAAATGATGGCTTGGCACTTCCAAGTTCCAGGAAGCTTGCCATTGCGTGAACCGAAACACTTGATGGCATGTCAAAAGCACCGGTTTTTATAGGTACAAATTAGTCGCGGCATCTTTAGTGGATTCACACGGCATAAACGTACCCACTTGCTGTTTGACTTTCATGTTTCATTAAAATTCAGCAAAATATAACGCAGATTCTTGTCATGTCTAGGACCCGGCCCGGTGTTTCTGTATGTAGGACGGCCGGCCTGGCTCGCGGCGCGGTCCCAAACCCCTGGCCGTCCTCCGGTCAGCCAGGGCCGGCCCGGGACCCCGTCACCGAGCGATGGCTCTAATTAGGGTGGCGATTTGTCCCAGCGACACGGGAATGTGTCGAACCGGCCGCTGGGGACGCCAACCATTTAACTTCCCCGTGTGGGGTCGGCGCAGCGCGCAGAGGACCGCACCGGCCGGCCGCCGGTGCGGGGCGCGGGACTGGCTCGGTACGCCTGCGTTTGGGAAGTACGACCCTCGAACGCGTGGTACGGATTTCTTCTCGACAAAATCGAGAATGGCCCCGAAGGCTTTGCTATCAGTCAATCGGAAAATGATAGAAGATGGTCGCAAGACACTTCACATTTTCGATTGGTTCAATCAATGAATAAATAAAATATTCGCTCAGTGTAGCTACAAAAGAAAGTCTGTGTTTTTGGCTAAATGCTCACAAACTTTTGTCAATTGCCGCCAGCCTGGAAGGAAACTGGGAGGAAACTGGGAGGACAGATGTTTTAGGACAATTTTGTTGAAGGATTTGCTTAGGCAATGATGAGTAAGGCATGTGCTCTCGTGTGCATTAGCGTTACGATTTCCGAATGACTCATAGCATAGCCTTCGAGTTATTCTCTGTCTTGCTTTTGAGTGTAAAAAAAAGAATTAGTAATTACCTACCACGCTGTAAGTGCGGGATCGGGGCTGTACGGAATCGGCTTAAAATCGCTCAGTTGGGTTGCCCCCGGCGAGTGTTAAGTGGGTGAGTATGAGTAAAGTGGGGGCATGGAGCGGGCAGAACGAAATCATGAGAGCTGTTGGCTTCGTCACTAAATGAGTTATCCCGTCGGCGATCTTTTGAAATAAATAAATAGATAAATAAATAAATAAATAAATAAATAAATAAATAAATAAATAAATAAATAAATAAATAAATAAATAAATAAAGAGCTGGGTAGTTGGGTACCTACTGGATAAAAAGGGAGCACAGAGTCACAAGAAAGGACAGAGAGCAGAGGCGCACCGGCAACTGAATATAGGTACTGATATTGCCTGACGACGTGACTATGAATTATACCTACACGATCACAGAGAAATCAGCTGGTAAGATGTTACGCATTCATAAACGTATTTACAAAGTGTAAAAATGTCTGCACCACTCAGAATGATAATGAAAATAACCAGCACAGGAAAAAAGATATAGATAAAATAAGATAAAAAGAACAATGGGAATAAAAAGAAAGCCAACACTAGGCCGGGCTTACCTTGATGGTTGTTGGTAGCTGGTTTTTGTGAATTAGGTATCAATTCTTTCGTCTGCCCTTTGGTATTTATTGCCTGATGTGGTGACATGAGCGTACAAAGTTACAACGTTGCAAACAAAGATCTTGGCTTGTAGTTCAGATAGATATTTCAGTTCACAGTACAGTTAATCACCAAACTCCCCCCCCCCCCACAGCCACGTTGCTTTTGCTGCCCCACCCGTGACACATTTCTGACAGCCGTCTGGCTCGAGCGAGGTCAGACCCCACTGCCCCGGGCAGTGGTTCGCTCGGCCGGCCAATCAGCTGGCGGCCCGGCGTCTGACGCGGCCGCAGCTCTGGCCGGCCCCTACCCGCCCCGCCCCGCCCCTACGAGTGGAGATGGGGAGGGAGGGAGGGCAGGCTATAGCAAGGAATGGAAAAGTGTTCGTTGACTGGTTGTGGTACGTACAAAATGCAAGAATGCGTGGGCATACCTATTGACATTTCCTTATGCAATTCCATCACAACTCACCTACGTGAATTGTGCTGTTTGCAACCAAAGCCGACTTTGGATGCATGTTCGCCCTGTGCCCTTTCCGTGGGTTCAGCGCCGTCTGTTGGACACCGGCCTGGTCCCACCCAGCCATTGACCTGCCACAGCGCCTCCAGTTCCACTGCCCGTCCCCGCGGCGGCGGCGGCCGCTCCAACGACACAGGGGACACGCCTACCGCCCGGTCTGCGCAGCCAATCGCAGCTGGGGTCGGCGGTCATATAGCCGCCGGCGATGGAGCCACTAGAGTCCCTACAAGCAACCGAGTCCCTGAACCCGAGTCCCCATGGTGGCCGTACCAAGGGCGCACAGCCGCCGTGCCGAATACAAGCGCAGTTTGGACATTGGACAACCTTTATTTCACCACGGATGTCAGAAATGATAGTAGGTACCGTTCCGTCTTTCCCATCCTCAGGATAGTCAAGTCCTTCTCCTCCACGCCTCAACCCCTTGATTCGGGCTGGACGGGCTACTTTATCCCATGCGGACAGTTCCCTGCATAGGAGCACACCCGTGGCCGGGTGCCCGGCGACTTGCCAGGGCGCCCGCCCAGACCAATGTCTCCCCCCTAATTCCTATCATCCTTCCGTCTCTGAAAGGGTCTCGTCAGACCAAAAGGACCTGACCCAACAAAACAAGAAATAATATAATTGTTCAGCCGAAATTCAGCTGTTCGTTTGCTCAAGAAAACAAAAACGGAATGACCCCATGAATGGATTGCCACACATTCTACTGAACTGAACGGCAAACGGAGCGTCAAAGTCGAAGCCGAGGTTCAGCTCTGAGGGATGAATGAATTATGGACTTTGCAATATCAGGAAAAGGCGTGAGTTTGGACCGATGCAGCCTTTTACTTGTAGACCAATCGAGGCCGAACTGCGACTGATCGGTCTGATATGCTCCTTTTAATGGTACAGTATCGCAATGTGGACAGGTGGAATGAAAATTCGGAATTGGATGAGAGAGATATGATAGGTCTTGAGTTGCATATTTATTGATGACTAAGCCTCGAGGTAGGAAAAGAACGCAGTTCAATGGGACTGGGCGTAAATTGGACTGAAAAGGCAAACGTCAGCTTCCTGGGTCCACTATAGGTAATGCTCTATCAGTTAACCATTCACATGCGATGATAAGCATCGTAACAAAATGCCTTTTACTGCCTACGTCCAAGTTGGGAACGAATAATGCATGCCAACTGCAGTTCAATGAACTGTCATACGGAAATGAACGGAATGAAGTCATGGGCTGTAAAATACTGAAGAGGGAGGGAGAGGGAGAGGGAGAGGGAGAGAGAGAGAGAGACAGAGAGAGAGAGAGAGAGAGAGAGAGAGAGAGAGAGAGAGAGAGAGAGAGAGAGAGAGAGAGAGAGAGAGAGAGAGAGAGAGAGAGAGAGAGAGAGAGAGAGAGAGAGAGAGAGAGAGAGAGAGAGAGAGAAGATGCAGCTTTAACGTCATGAAAGCTATCACAAACATGATAAACCAATTCGCTTTGCTCCCTATAACAACACATTGTATAGGCATGTCGCGTATATATTATAAATACAAATTTATATGTTTTCAAATAAATTGTTCTACCAAGCATAACATCACTTATAGTAAAATGAGTGACGGTGTTTGCTCCGTTTGGCCGGCGCTGTGTCGGACATGTGTCCGGCCCGGCCCGGCTCGTGCAGCGCCGCGCGGTGTCGGCCGGGCGCAGAGTGTTGTTCCTCCTCGCTAGGACGTTTTTACGGCGCTCCGCCGGTGCATTCAGCAACAATCACGATCTTTCCTTATCACCGCGGCCCGTTCGGCGAACTGGCTGTCGTTCTTCCGTTGCGTGCACATCACTGGTAAGCCGCGCCGGTGCAGGCCGGTGGAAAAGTGAGCGACAGACGCCCAGCCGCGGCGTCCGGCCTCGCTTGGACACGAACCGGGCACCGCTGTCCATCAGCCGTCAGAGCGACACCCGGCCGCCAGAGCGACACCCGGTCGCTGGGACACTCAAGCGCGCGGCGAGCCAGAGGTGTCGGGAGCGGGGAGTCGGGCCGGGGACTCTTCGTAACCACTCCAATACGGAACAACCCGTCAGGAGACCGTGAAGACACCGGATAATGGGATGATTTTTTTTTTTGCTTCGGGGCGTTTATGCATTACACGCCACGCACCATCCAAAACTGAGGATATGGATGCCTCTAATCTATCTTACTATTTGAACAGGATCCATCTGTCTGTCTGTCTGTTTGTCCGCCACGCCGTGTAGTGGGTTCAATTTAGTCGGCCTACAGGGCAGACGGTATATCGTAGGGGGTTGAAATTTGCACACCTTATAGGTGACAGAGCGGGTCAGCGCCTTTTCTAGGTTCCGACTCGCTGGGGTGCACGGTTCGCGCGTGGGGCGCGCTGGAAGAACGCCAATGAAATTTTGATCGGTTCGTAGATCTTCATTGAGAGCCGGGGTCGACAAACTTTGTGGACTAAATGCATGCCGATCGGCGGCGAGTGCCTCGCATTGGCGGATCGGCAAGTTATTAATTTGAATGAAAAGTGGCGAAAAAATGTGTTGATTTTCGTTCAATGGAAACAGTTTGTGATACGAGTATACAAATGCACCGTGTTTGCCGCAATGCGCCACTTTGGTGACAACGCGCCATTTTTGCCGCAAATCGCACAGTTTTGTCAAATATGGCCCGATAAGGGTGCAATTTGGTGCCAAGGTGCATGCTCAATCGCCGGGTGGAAATGCGCCGCGTTTGTCGCAATGCGCCACATATGCCACAAAGCGCCATTTCCGACAAATACGATTAAGCGTAATGGAATGGCACGAATAGGGGCAGGGCTGGGAACACTCTAAGTCTAATATTTTAGTACTGATTGGATCCAATTATTCTGTGACCTGACATGACCCAGCGGTGTTGGTAGGGGTAGGGGTAGGGGTAGTGGTAGGGGTAGGGTCGTGGTAGGGTTAGGGGTAGGGGTAGTGGTAGGAGTAGTAGTAGGGGTAGGGGTAGTGGTAGGGGTAGTAGTAGGGGTAGGGGTAGTAGTAGGGGTAGTGGTAGGGGTAGTGGTAGTGGTAGAGGTAGTGGTAGGGGTAGTGGTAGGGGTAGGGGTAGGGGTAGTGGTAGTGGTAGTGGTAGTGGTAGTGGTAGTGGTAGTGGTAGTGGTAGTGGTAGTGGTAGTGGTAGTGGTAGTGGTAGGGGTAGTAGTGGAGGCAAAAGTAGAATAGTGGCCCGGGCTGATCCCATCGGACGAGAGGTGACCTATGTGACCTGGCCTGACCCAAAGTGACCGGGGCTGACCACTTGACCCGTCTTGACCCCGTATCAGCCAAATTTCACCCAACAAAGCTCTCAGAGCAGTTCTTTTTTAAATCTCTTCACATTTCCGTCCATATCTATGCTTCTAGACGACACATCGATTTGAATCGAACACCATTCGAAAGCAAATTGGCTGGCGCCGCAATTTTTTCCTACCACGCAGCAAAGCAAGTGGCGCAGCCGCTTGTATAACTATTCTATTTGCGTCGGTTTGCGGGTTTTTTCAAGTGCTCAGTTTTTGCAGCGAGCTTTTTCTCTTAGGGCCTGCGAGATAGCCGCGGAACCACATATCTCTTAAGCATTGGCTTCAGACACAGGAATGCGGCTGATTCACGCGCGATTGTGAGTGAGGTACCCCCAGTTTGAAGATTCGGCTGTAGAATATGTAGTTTTAAATACGTAGTTTGACGTACATCTCAGAAAAGTGAAATACGGCCAGAAATGAGCGTGGGTACCTCCGTTCTAAGGATTCTGATCGGCGCCGATTGAAATAATTCTCGGCTTATTGACGACCGATTGACACCGACACGGGACAAACACCGATCGATACCTACCAAATGGCTGTGGGGGGGGGGGAGGGGAGAAGAGTGGCAAGTTTTCCTACCCGACAAACCTGGAAATATCCCAAGGGGGGTGGGCGGGAGAAGAGTCGGGTGCGGAACTGGGGGGGGGAGTAGAGTGGCAAGTTTTCCTACCCGACGAACCCGGAATTATCCCGAAGGGGGAGCGGGGGGAGAGTGGCAAATGGCTGTGGAGGGGGGGGGGCGGGAGAAGAGTGGCAAGTTTTCCTACCCGACAAACCTGGAAATATCCCGAGGGGGGGGGGCCGGAGTAGAGTCGGGTGTGGAACTGGGGGGGGAGGGGAGTAGAGTGACAAGTTTTCCTACCCGACGAACCCGGAATTATTCCGAAGGGGGAGCGGGGGGAGAGTGGCAAGTTTTCTTACACGACGAACCCGGAATTATCCCGAAGCAGGGAGTAGAGTGGCAAGTTTTTAAAGTACCGAGTACTTTCGCAAGTACCAAGCAAGTACCAAGTACTATTACAAGTACCAAGCAAGTACCAAGTACTTTTGCAAATACCAAGCAAGTACCAAGTACTTATCCAAGCAAGTACCAAGTACTTTGGCAAGTACCGAGTACTTTTGCAAGTACGAAGCAAGTACCAAGTACTTTTGCAAATTCAGCAAGTTTTTCGCGAATGTCGAAGCTTCTAGACGTCCGATCATCACGGGACGAACACCAATCGGTCCCAAATTTTCTCATTAATTATTTTATGGCCAACGCGACGCGTAGCGAGCCAAGATATCTTGTCTATATTACTATTTGAGGAGGGTGCGTCTGTCCGTTACCGAGGTCCCAACTTGGTGGTGCTTTGCGTGGACTACAGGCCAGACCGTTGCACCTAGCCCGGTGAAATTTGCACAGCTTATAGATCAAGGATGCGCGACGTGCCTTTGAGGGGTCTCAGCTCGATCGGATTGATAGGGAGCGCGTGGCGCGTGCTCAAAAAGTGCAAATTCGCGTCATAGACTTTACATGTATAAATCGGCGTGCGAAATCGGGCGAAAACGGCTAATTTTGGCCGACACGGGTCCAGTTCCCGTGCAATATCTTGGTGACCAGGGGTCCGACCGGCACGGGGAAAACAGCATCGTGTACATAATTGAACGGGCTATTGAATGGTGTGCAATGCAGAGGATAGCACGCGCCACGTGCACCGGAGAGGGCACTTTTATTTGAAAATTGCGGTTTTTGAGGGATTTTGGAATTAATTTTATTTTTAGGTGACCGTTAAATGGAGCGAGTTGAATCAACGCCTATTTGCAAGAGAAAGGTACCGCCTCTCATATAAAAATTGTGAAAAGCTGATTGATCCAAATCAAGGTGGTGCAAATCACAGGAGAAAATGGTGTTTGTCAATTTTGTGCCACTTTATTAATCACACGGGGTTTGCTGCATAACCTGATACCTTTGGCAATTGAATATGGTACCATTGGATAGAGCATTCAATTCTGTCCAATATTCACTCTTCATTTTTGCATGATTAGCAACAGTACCTATCCTTAAAAATGTAAATGTTCAAAACCATTACATTGTCATTTTTAGCGAAATTCATCGATGGCCCTCAAAAGACTTCACGCCAGTTTTCGAATCATTCTAAAGTAGAACGCATGATAATACGACACGGGCACCTCGATGCGATGTATCTTTTTGTTTTCTTACGAAATGCATGGCCGTCAAAAAGCAATCGAACGAAATGGATATCTACCAACCAAATCGACACAGACCAACCCAATACCCACGGGTCAAAAAATCCCCCCTTCGCGTTGCGGAGCACGCGGGTAACCCTAGTTTCAGTTACTACTGAGCAATGAGCGAAGACGAAAATCAAAATCAACTCTATATTATTCACACATTTGAAAGCATGCATTGCCCTGAATCGTAAAGAACTGTCAAGTCTGCCTGCAGTGCACTATCGGTGCATTTAAGCGTAGCCCCTGTGAGGTAGCTAAGTGCGGGCGATGATGAATGGAGCCACGGCCGGCCGGTGGAGCGGGTCGGCATTAGCCGGACTATAAACCGCCCGGCCATCGCGATAGCTCTGAGGGGACGACACTGGTTAACAAACCACAAACAGCGTCGTAAAACAGCCGCCCGATTGGCGCTGCCATCTCGCATTAGAGCGCGCCGCCGCCTCACACCGCGTTCAGAGGCATCGGAGCGATAGAGCGCTCCGCCGCCTCACACCGCGTTCAGCCAGGAGTCGGAGCGATCAGGTGGCCGACAATATAGAAGCTCAGACTGTAGGAGCGTCTCGAGCTGCTATCGCCGAGCTCACCGCGGCTACTCCTGCGGCCAGCGCCTGCCCAAGACGAGCAGCGATATCGTGCTCGGTCGGCGGCCGCGGACCGCGAGAGCAGCCGACCAACGACAGGCCTCACTAATATCCTACGACGGTATCGGTTTCGCCACCGCCCTGCAAGGTGGCTCATTAGAACTCGGAGACAAAAACCCCGTTTAGGATTTTTGGCGCGCTAATGATGTCGGTGCGGTGGGTGGGCCGTGCCGCCGGCGGCCGCTCGCCGCTTTACGGCCGCCGCGGCCCACAGATAAGGCCGCCGGCCTCTTTGGAGTCGCTCGGCCGCGACCGTCTCTCCCCGTTCGCTGACGTTAAATAATGATAATTTCTGCTAATTAATTGCGTTGGGCATTACAGAAGCGGCGGCCGTCGGCGGGTGGTCTGCCGGAAATATATGGCCCCGATCGGGCGGCGATACCGGTGGTCAAACAAACCGGGAGACGAGCCGAGCCACTCCGACACCGACCTGAGAGAGGGCGCTGCCGACTGCCGAGGGGGCACCGACACCGAACTCCAAAAATCGCCCCGCTAACGACCGCTGCTAGCCTGTGAGGGTCGCCACACTTTGAATGTTGAGGGTCACGAGGGTTGCGGTGGCGGCGGCTACTCTTGTATCGTCACCAGCCGGTGCCAACTGATGACATAGAGATCTCATTAGGTCTCTATGGCTGACGATCCTCAGTAGTGACCGGGGTGGTCTTTGTGTCAAGCGTCCCATGGGGGGAGTGTCGAGCTCTGTCTCCAGTGATCGACAGGATTGTGCGACTGATCAAAGCCGCAAACCAGACGGAGAATCGGAGCGAACGGCAGCTCAGGGGCTGCGGCGAGGGTGAAAGTAGATCTGGAACCATAATGAAGGACGCAGCGGGTCCATCCACCGTGACCAGAGACATTGTATAAGCGGACTGACCGCATTTAAAATGAATCGGCATGCTGTCACTGCTGTCACTTATCTTGTTAGCGGTAGCACCGGGCGCCTTTCATGACGAGGCCAAAAGGAACAACATAAATATCAGAAAGCACCTCAGCAGTCAGCTAGCCCGCGCCCTGGTGGGGTCTGTTTATAACGCGACCTGGTGGGGGGGGGGCTATTTTTTGCCCCCCCCCTCGTATCTCCGAAACTACTGGACGGATCCGCGAAATTCAAACGGCGTTCGAAAGGCCTGTCAAATTTGTCGGGGGAAACCAAATTTCATTGACCTCGGGGTCACCGATGACGTCACAGGTCAGGTCAAAGATGAAATGTTTCACCGTTCATGGGTCATCTAGGGAATGCGCTATAACACCGAAGAAAACGCATTTTGTCGAGAATCAGCGATATGGCGTCAGTTGCCTAGTACATATGTTGTTATTAGAGGTCACTGACATTACCAGGTCAGGTCACAGGTCAGGTCACCAAGGGTCACAGGTTCACATGAACCTAACTTTAGGTACTAAGGTTGTGCGATGCATGTTTTATGGCCAATTTTTCATTTCCAACTCAATGGTGTTGGTTATAAGACTATCAGGTACGGCTTAGGTCACTTTCTGGTGAAGGTCAGGTCAAGGTCAGGTCAAAAAAGGTCAAATTTTAAAGTTGATGGTTTTGCATAAAATGGGTATTGATTCGATGCAGCTCGTCACGGGGAGTCTAATGGTGGTCTTTGTTTTGCGCTACGAGGTCTAGAATGGCTAAAAATTGAGTTTGAAAATTTGACGTCATCAATTTTGAACCGTTTTTTCGCTATAACTTCGCCAAAAAAAAGAGGTATCAATCTCAAATTTGGTATGTGGATAGAAGGCGGTAAGGACTATCACATATATTCCGGTTTTTGCGAAATTCAAAAAACTTTTTGGATTTTTCGGCTATTATATTCAAAAAATCTATTTTTTGATTTTGGGGGGTCAAAATCCAAAAATTTCAAAAATCCGAGATAGCAGTTTTGTAGCCCTGTCAATTCTACAGCTTTTATGTCTTTATCGTTTTTCTGTATTTGCAAAGCTATAGGCCTGACAGCTCTTCCCGCGAAACCCTTTTTTGGGTCGAAAACGGCAGAACATGACGTCACTCTGACGTCATTTCCGGCCAACCTATCATAGCCTTTGGAAAATTTTTGGTCACAATGTGTAAAATTGATGTCCGGGAGGATACTGAAAGTTTGGTGACGATCGGCGCAGCGGTTCTGGAGATATATCGAAAAGTCTGGAGGGGGGGCAAAAAATAGCCCCCCCCCACCAGGGCGCGGGCTAGACCATTATTCTGCACAGTCGGTGGTACAGTCGAATACACATAAAGAGGCGGCCGCCGTTCTCTGACTGAGGTGAAGAGTAGATAACAGATAGCGGACCGTGTGATAGCGGTGCGCGGTTGGTTTTCCGAATTGCCGCCGCGCGCCGGGTGGGGTCACTGATTGCCCCGATCCATCTCAGAAGTGGAGTGCCGCCGGCAGGACTGTGGCAGATCTCATAGCCGCCCGACGACGGCCGGCCGGCCGCCAGTCGCTCCGGGAAACGGCCGACGGCGGCAGCTGAATTCGCGCCCACACTGGGGTCAATGCTCATCGAGGCAATGACCGACACGATTCTCGAGACGGAAGGTACTCGGGTATTTTGTTTTTACATCCTTGACTTTTCGCCACTTCCTTGCTGGTCAGTCAACATCAGCTTCATAAGAAGTTGGTCAGCAAGCTTCTTAAGTTCGTGCACGAGGTTGCATAAGCACGAAGTTCACAGACAGAAAAGCCAAGTGCAGGACGCCGATCAATTCGACCGTTGCGTCACTGAAGTATGACACTCAAAGTTGTGTGCGAAGTTCTTCATTTCATCACAAGTAGTTATAGTCAGTTCTCACGTGAAACCTGCATCTTATATCAGTCACGTGATTGCATGTAGGTATCTTACGTGCATATCTGCTTATTTTGCACTACAAGACTTAACAAGACGTCTGCTTGTGTTTTGGATAATAGATGTCGTTACTAGTGTGCGCCTGAAGTCAGACTGTGCCGCAAAGCATGCTTCATCTTCGGTTGAAAGCACATTACCGCGCAGTCGTTCAGTTCGCCTGTGGCGGCGTTTGGGTCCCGTTCAGTTTATCTCGGTGGTCACGGCCTCCTCAGCCGTCAGCTGCCCCCCGGTCCGCTCCCCGTCCCGCCGAGTCCGGACTCCGGAGACACGGTGGGCGTGATTGATGGGCCGGGGCGGCTCGTGCCACCCCGCCACCTCCCTCCCCTCCCCAGCAGCGGGGAGGGGAGGGAGCCCACCCCGGCGAGGTCGAGGGGTGCACCACCCCGGGCCCGCCCGCCCGAGTCGCGGCGCGGCGGTGAGGGTGCACAGGCCCGTGCCCGGCCGGGCCGCCGCGGTGTTTCACGGCCGGGGAGCGTGACAGGTGCCGACGCACGCGGCCGGCTGCCGACTCCCCCCAGGGAACGAGGGGTACCCGGCGGGCCGCGGGGCCGGCGTAGCACACACGGGTCGGCGGCTCCGTGTGCAGACGGATCGACGCCAGCGCTGGGGACGCGGCTCAGAAGTGCGCCCGTCTGTTTAACGCTGGTGTCATTTTCTTCTAAGAAAATGCCTCATCATGGAGGCGGCTGCCTCATCTATCTCAACTCTCAACCCTTTCCAACTCCTCTCCTAGTCCTGGTTCATAAAACTTAGGAATGAAAACAAATAACAAAAGCAATACTAGATAAAGTACACTGAAAACTTTTTTACCATTTCCTGAAGGGTAAACCCGCCATAGCATGGTAGCTTGACACACAGACGTTTTTTACCACCTTCCAGATGGTAAATTTTACTCTTTCATGAAGAGTAAACTCGCCAGGGAGGGGTAACATGACACACAGACGTTTTTTACCATCTTCTGAATGGTAAACTCTTTTGATTTACTCTTGTCTAGAGTGTAACATTTTTTGGGTTACACTCTTTGAAAGAGTAAATCTTAAACGGAACCCTTTTCTAGGGAGTAACGCATCATCTACTCTGTGCTTTACCCTCCTACAGAGAGCATATTCTTCTGGCCTACCCTTTGTCACATGGTAATGTTTACTCTTTCCTTTAGTGTAAACCCCCAGAGGATGGTAACAGACTCACAGACGCTTGCTTCAGAAGCTTCACGAAGCTTCTGTTAACCGGAGCTCACCAACTAAAAAACATGCTTCAAGAGCAACAATGTATATTTGGCTTCCGTACAAACAATACGAGGGGCACACCAGCCATGAACATTGTGAGACTCTTCACTTATGCATACGAATTTATACGAAGCGTTCAGCAATGCACAAGCGGTAAATAAACACCACGATACAACTTGAATGCACTTTGAATGTGAATACAAGACATTCAGCGCCCTCATATTGGATAAGGCACAGCGCACAATATTTGAAGAGAGCGACGGCGTTCCTGGGTGGTCGCCCGTCTGCGTGAGATAATGAGACTGGATCACTACAGTGCAAGGCTTTTTCAAAGTCACCAACAAAATGCATAAACTTGTAGTATCACAACAAAATTAATGTACGTACTCACAACCTAGGCCACGTGGCCGTGCACGGGGTCCTGTTAACCAGGTCAAATTAGCACCACTCAACGGCATGCAATGCTCTAGCACATCGGTACTTACAATAAAATGTCCACAGAGGCTCTATAGGCGATGAACAGCACACAAGCACAATCACCAACGGCCACGCCGCGCGGCACCGACACTGCTCACATCCGCTCTCGGAGACCAACGGCCGAAAACTGACAGATGCGCGCGGCCTTCAAACCGCAAACGGCCGATCTCGTTTCTGATTGGCTGAGTGATGCCATTTCAAATATCATCTTCACGAGGGTAAACAAGATCCACGCATGAAACGACTATCTGTACACGAGTCACGATACCCAGAAGGAAAGAGTTTTCGTGATGTTCTGGATCGCGAGAGTAATATTGATATTTGCATGGTAATAATACTCTTCGCTGGCGAATAAGTTCATATCAACCACGTACCGTTACTATGCACATAATGGTAGCAAAGAGTTACCCTTTCAATATACTCTTATCTTGCTGGTTTGATGAAAATGAACCCTCCAGGAGGTAGTAAAAAAGTTTTGAGTGTATACATTGTGTGAAAATTTACAATCTCAGAAAAAAATCCATGCACCGTGCTCCACTACGTCGTAGCGCATGCTAAGTGGTCGGGTGGTAACAGGAAACCTCGGGAAGCTGTACGGGGCATCCCAAATTCAATCCGAGTAATTTCTTCCCTGGGGGGTTCTGAGCTTTCGACGCTCGTGGAGGTCAGCTGCTTGGGCACGTGACCGCAGACCACCGACCACCTGGATGATCGGCGCCAATCAACACCAAACAGGATACCACTCGGCTCACAATCGAGACCAAACAGACCGCCAGCCGGCTCCGATCGACCGCCGGCCCTTCCGCTCACCGACCGCGGCGCAGAGCGGCGCGGCGCCGCCCAGGAAGCCCCAGAAGTCACACTTTCGGGAATAAAGCAGCCTGTCCCTGGATCGGCCGCTCTGGTGCGGTTGCCTTTCGCCGGCTATCTCGTCCATCGCGGCTCATTCCCGTCCGCCGAGACGGTAACAATGAGGCACGTGCCGGCCGGCGGTCATGCGAGCGGCGTGCCTGCGGCGACCGGCCACCGTACGGCACGGGGCTGACCCGGGCGGCCCGGGCGGGGGCGGGCGGGGGCGGGCCCGAGAGACAGGACGGACCTGGCACCGACCGCGCCCTGAGTGAAGGGGAGCCGCCAGAGGCCGGCCACAGGTGGATGGGGAAAGGAGAGGTTAGAGGGGATAAGTAGGTATAGGCCTACCAGTGCAGCTGGGCACAATGGTGAGTACATTAGTGCATCAGCGAATTAATCAAACACATTATAGGTGCATGCAAAGTAAAATACAGAAGGGCAGGGCAGTCAGTGAAAGTAAGCACCCTCCCTACCTACACATGCGCGGCACATATGCATAGAGCTCAGAGAGCAGGCATACAAAATCCGGTGCATTCTAGCGGTCCTTTGTCATTAACAATAGCGCGCTGAGAAACAGAGTGCCGTTTTGTAAGCACAGTCTACGGCGGGTGTTTTCAGCAGTTTAATGGTGGCAGTGCTGCTCAGTGACGGACGTCTACCTCTGTTCCGGGTTGTCAGCGACAACGTCTACAGATCCATGTAATACAGCACATTCCAGACTATTTCCTCGACAATTTGATGCCACTAATGCAGCGTGATATCAGAGAGCATTCCGATCAGAACTTTGCTCCTGGAAGCGGCGGAAAACTTTACCGGGTCGATGCCATCAGTACCAGCCAGTTATCCCCAAGTTTTGAGGAGAGCCGGCGGCTTAAAAATGGAACGACAACATCGGACAGAACATCGGTGAAGCAGCCAGCTCGCTGCGCGCAGATGTCAAACTCGTACTGCCACTGGGACGATCCTGCGGCTTTGTGGCGTTCGCCGTGGAAAAGGAGGAAAACACCGGGTCGGTATGGGCGTTGGCACGCCGGGAGCCGCACTGGCTCCGTGCGCCAGGTGCGCACAGCACAGCACCGCCATCCATCACCCAAAGCCGTGCGGTTAGGACGTCACCGAGCTGTGGCACTGGTTAGCAGGCCGTGTGTTGTGCTGTGCCACTGGTTAGCTGTTATGTAGTTTGTTGTGCCGTGCCACTGATCCAAATCAGCTCGATGTTCATTGTGTAGAATGTCCATAGCGAAATGCCTATTACGAATTAGGTACACATATAGTCCACTAACATACCCAACACATAGATTAGGCGCCAGAGTACTACTATGCATTTCAAACCCCATGAGACCCTGTTTTTCGGCGATAATTTCTCCAGTTTTTGTCCAATTAGCTTGAAATTTTGACATACGGTATTTCAGCTCAAGCGCCAATTTTTGTTAATATGGTCTCTTAACAAAATATCAAAATTTAGAGCACTTGTCGTTGACTCGTAATGTTAATCAGTTTTTGCACCCGGATAGAGGCTCGCTTGCTGCCGCACCGGATTGGATAGGAGCGCTGGCCAATCACGTTACGCCGGGCCCAACTTAACTCCGCCCACTGGCCGTGACCGCGATGGGTCTATGCCGTTTCAGTCGGCGTCAGCACCGCGGGGAGGTCGCAGTAGGACCGCATACTGGAGACAAGTGGAGCTGGCAAAGTTGTTTCGGGACGAAAGCCCAAAAATTATCCGTTCGAGGGCAGTCTTCTCCATATTTTGGTATCAACGTCGGACCAGCTCATAATATTCGTAATGATCAGAGGCCAGTTTTACCAACAGAAAAATAGCCGACTGCCGGATTTTTTTGCGTAGACTGCTTCAGATACGGAGCGTAAAAGGCAAAGCCCTATCTGCTTACGTGCCCATCGCGCTTATGCTCCGTATTTGAAGCGGTCTTTAGGCGAAAATTTCCGGCAGGCGGCTATTTTTCTGTTGGTAAAACTGGCCTCAGAATCAGAGTAGGATCAATTAGAACCGAACCGGCCGTAAAAGAAAAGATAGATGAAATCTTGGGACTCTGGGCACTTATTTACGCCGGAGTTGCGCCTATCTCATCGTCAGGTTGGGTCAGGTCAGTATACCCGATTACCTATGAGATCATGCGTAAGCATCCACATGACCCAAAAATATTGATATATTTGGCAGCTACAATAAATGTTCCTGCGGAAGGCGCAGAAAGCAACAAAGTAGAATGAAGACTTATGTCGCGGGCGCGGCCGAATGCCGATTGTCTGGGGCATCACTCCACCGAGACGACGGTATTCGTGATTCGTAAAGCGGTGCGGGGCGCCGGGTGGAGCAGAAGCGTGATGTGTCGTGTGGTAAACTTGTCCTTTATCGCTGTGTGTGTTATATTTTTAATACGTGCACAAAAAGAAATAGGATTGTGGCAGGCGGACGTTGAGCAGTATACGAGAACGGTCATTAAGAAACACATTTTTTGCAATTTGGACGTAGTCTGACCTGATACATAATTTTACGCAATCATTTGAAATAAACAGGGTATTTTATGTGCGTTTTTCACAAGCCCCGAATCTTGTGTGGAATTATATATTTTTGTGACTGAACAGGGTGTACGTAGATTTGTGATAAATACAAAGTCAAGGGCTAATGCGTTACTTATGCGCGCTTTTTTTTTTTTGCTCATTCGATGAAGTTACGGCTGCAACGACGGCTACACGGCAGCTACGCTGCATGCGAGCCGCCCCGGCGCGGCCGGCGGCAGCCACCGCCGCCCTCTCCACGCAGCCGACTGACCGGCCAAGGTCACCGCCCCGTCCGCCGGGAGGGCGGAGCTTAATGGTCACGTGTTAGTGACGTCACGCGTACACACGGATAGCCTCTACTCCACTGACGGATTTACGGAGCCGATTTTAACATTACGAGGCAACGACAAATACCCTTAAATTTAATATTTTGTTAAGAGACCATATTGACGAAAATTGGCGCTTGAGCTGAAATGTGCATTGTGAAAATTTGAAGCAATTTGGACAAATATTAAATAAATTATCGCCAAAAAACAGGGTCTCATGGGCTCTGAAATGCATAGTAAGTACCTACACATGTACTTTGATACAGCCGGTCAGTCGGGCGGCACTTAACATGTGGAGGAAGGCTGAAACGTTATTGGCAGCGTTATTGGTAACGAACGTTATTGGAAGATAGGCATATGTAATTTCTGCCTTTGGGATATTCCTGATATTTGGCGTATGTTTCTTCTGCAAATTCACAGACACAGGACCCGATTAAAGGTACGACCATGTACGACGTATAGCACATGCCCCACAACTGACCTCGCTGTCCGGCGAAGTCGAAGAGGCCAGCGAACCGGGACTCGGGAGAGGCGCACGTTCCGAGATGGTCTCCGGCGCTGCTGAGGGTCCGGAGGACTCTCGGCAGAGCCGCAGGCAGGAATTAAGCGAGGATCTTGTCTCGGAGGAGTTCGCCTGAAGGCAGAAGTTGCCCTGAGTGGTTGGCCCTTCACATGGAAATAGACACTGGAGGGACTTGACCCGCGCCTCCCGGGGTGTGGTGGACGCTTGCGGTCCCTCCACGTTTTTACTGCAACATCTGTTAAACCCGGCAGCACCATCAATTAAACCTCGCGTCTGAAGAAACTGTTTTATCATATCGCCCTCTCCCTTCCTCACCGGTCAGTTAATCCGCGCCGTGCTGGTGGTCTGAGTTTTCGGTGTCGTGCTGGGGGGGGGGGGGGCGTTTTCACGCCCCTCCGTCTAATTTGGCTCCTGGGACACATAGCGACATGCAGTAAGTAGCAGCCAAAAGAGCGTCAAAAATAATGTAGAAACCACTTCGGCTATTTTTAGGTCAGGTCAAAGGTCAGGTCGCCAGAGATCATCAAAGGTCAAATTTTGCCCATTTCAACAATGCTTGAAAACCCGGCGCATAACTCGGGAACCAACAGAGCTACAGCGCTGCAGAAAAGCGCATTCGATAGATCTGTTTACGCTCTTTCGCTACAATGTCCTTAGATTTGTATTCACGTCAACGGTTTAGCCTCCAGGCCAGGGGGCAAAAACTAAAAAATAGCCGAATTTCGAAAAAAATGTTTTTATGTAGGTAATAACTTTCACTCAAGAGAGGCAGGACATTACTCTGACCAGCATCGTGTTCCTCTCGTCGAGACGCGTCGAATGAACTTAAATTGACCTTGAAAGGCCATTTTGAAAATTTGACCTCAGGTCAAGGTCATGACCTGGGTCCGGAAAAGGTCGTGTTGCATATCAGTCGATCCGTATCGTCGACTAGGACACATTTACACATCTAGATCTAGGGTGTTTTCATTCCTTTAGCATGTCTCTATAAATTGTAAAAAAAAACTGCTGGGACCTTTTATGACCTGAGATGACCTAAGGGGCACAAAGAGGCGTCACGGGTGCAATTTCCGACTCACTCAATGTGTCATGTTTACCCATAAATTAATGTTTGAGAGTGTTTAGAAAGACGTTCATCCAAAAGAGGCGCATTTTAATTTTCTCCCGTTGACTTAGATACCTATAGGTAATGGAGAGGTCGCAAAATTGACCTAACCTTAGGTCACCGATATCAAAATTCCGAGATATACCTACATTTTATACATACCTGCTGCAACCGGTGCGAGCGACTTTAGCGAGTGTCATTTGAGCGAACGTCATTTGAGCGAAACATTTTCAGCGACTATAGTCCGTTTTTCTTAAGTTTGCCCCTCACTGTAAACGTCTCTTTGAACACAGCACGAGAATTGCTAGCAGAATTACTGAGAAAACTGGTTAGCGCACATTGTATTGTAGATATGAATAATATTTTCAAAAATAAGTTTTGAACATCGACGATTTAACGTTATGTTAAGCGCCATGCAATTTATTTATTAGTTCAGACATAATTCCTGAGAAGTCGTCTATCCCTGTGGGGCTGTAGGTATTGGCAGATACGATTTACGAGTCTGTGAAATAGTAAATAAATTTGATGAAATTGATCGTCTGTGAAATCTGGTTAAATCAGTGTGCGCCTACCAGTTTTCTCAGTAATTCAGCTAGCAATTCTCGTGCTATGTTCAAAAAGACGTTTACAGTGAGGGGCAAACTTAAAAAAAACGAACTATAGCAACTTAGCGAATATCAAATTGAGCGATTATCAAATATAGCGATTATCAATTTAAGCGAAAGCTATGTTTCAGCGACATCTTTTTCGTCGACCACAGTTTGAGCGACTGTCATTTCAGCGAAACACTTCATCGTCCCGTAACGGTGTTTTTTTTTTTTTGCGAGCGTACGCACAACGAATGTTTCCGGAACTTTTCATGGTTATCCGGAACTGGATGGCGGATGTCACGTTCAAAGTTCAGACATTAAGCTCCAAATTTAATGCCACATTTCTCAAAAATTCCAGCGGTTCGATTTCACCCCCCACCCATGCTGTTTGCCAATCATCATCATCATCATCAATTGTATTACGTCTAGAGACAAGACAAGCATGGGCATAACAAACATACACAATGCACACAAGACATACGCCAGAAAACATATGCACAATCATACCTACACCAAAACATAGGCATACCAAAAACAACATAACACTATCATATGGGTGGCGCTAATATCATTTGTATTAGTGCCCATGCCTCCCCAGTGTTCTGAGCCAGGAGCCAGCTGAGCGAGTCGGTGACTCCACAGGGGGGTCTTGGGGTGTACATAATCTCAGGTGGGATATGACCTCCAGCAACCTGTAGAAGCACACTCATATTGGCCCCACATACGATGAACATAAATCTAACGATAGGCGCGCAGTGTCCCGATGAGGCATCCCCAAGAACAAGAGTGGCCAGGCTGGCAACCAGAATTTGGCGTAGGCGGTGATTTTCGCGGAACGCATCACGGAAGCACGCGATGATGGAGCGACGTAGAGTCTCCTGTACCTTCGGTATGTGCAGAGCAGCGAGCAAAGCTGTGTGGTGGGCTCTGGATGGCAAACGTAAGGCAGCTTTGACTGTTGCTGCTTGCCAGGACTCGAGACGAGAGATGTCGGCGGGTCCCAGAGGGCACAGAGCACAACCAAATAACAGGGTCGGGGATACTATGGCTCGCCAAAGGAAAGCTTTGTCAGGGCCAGGGAGCTGCGAGCTGAACAAACCCGCTCGGGAGAGACCGAAATAGGCGCCTCGTCCACGGGACACGCGTGCATCTACGTGCACTCGGCCCTGAAGGTTCGGGTGCAGCTGAACACCAAGGTGCTCAGTGTATTCCTTACACGTGAGCAACTGGTTGCATAAGTGCCACTCAGGTCGCTGGGCTAAAAGACCAGCACCGAAAATGAAACAGTGACTTTTGGTTGCGCTCGGGACCGGGTTAACAAATTCGAGCCTCCAGCTAACTGAGAATTCTGAGACAGAATCCAATAGCTTTTGCAGGTCAAGTGCGTTCCCCGACATGACTAGGAGGTCATCAGCGTAAGCCACTACTGGGACATGCTTACCACAGACCATTGCACCAAGGCCGGTATCGTCCAGTTGCTGTATCAGCGGCCTTAAGAAAATATTGGCCAAGCATGGTGACAGAAGCGCACCTTGCCTCACCCCTCGTCGTACGGAAAACGCATCCGATATAGAACCTCCGAACCGAACTCGTGCTGAGAGGTCGCTATACCAGAAGGCTAAAACCAGCCAGCTTCGGCGAGATAAGTAGTCTTTAGCCCGAAGTAGGATGCCAGCGTGCCATATTCGGTCAAAGCACTTACGAGCGTCGAGATTAGCGACAAACAGCGGGGATTCGTGCAACAAATAGTGGCCAGCCGCTTCCTGGACGAGTAGCGTTGCCTCTCTGGTGCCCCGGCGCTGAAGGAATCCAAACTGTAGGTCTGAAGGTCGGAAAGAAAGTTGGATTTCTCGAAGAAGCAGTAATTCGAGCAGCTTTGATACCGTGGACACCAAAGAAATTGGTCGGTAGCTATCCGGACAGTTTGGGTCCAAGCTGCTTTTTTTAATAAGTGGGACCACTGTGCTTCGCCGGAAGCTGTACGGTACTCGCATCTCGGCCAGGCTGGCAGATAAGAGGAGAGCGATTATGTCCAGAAGCGTTGGTGAAGAGCCATGGATATAACGATGACCAATAACGATGACCAAACGTTTGTTCAGAGATTCATATTGCTTGTGCTGTTTTTCGCGAAATTCCCCCGCTTGAATTTGGATCAGTCCCCATGTTGTAAAATTTGTTCTTGCCCCAAGCAACGTACGAATTTCCAGATATTTGGGTGAGGTCCCTGAAACATAGACTGGATCCCCCTGTGCCATCCCTCGAGTTTATTTATTGGTCCTTGGCATTCCTTCCATCGTCCTATCTCTCACGTTCCACATTTCCAGATCAAGGTTGCAGAATGAGGCCATATTTTTGTGGTTTCCAAGCAAAAAGCAAATTTTTAATTTGCCGCGCGCAGCTTGAAGCATGACACATAACAGCGGGTATGTATTCCAAGGGCAAGAATTCCCGAAAAGTAGCAAATGATTGACTTCCGTCGCGTTCGGTTTCGCTGTAACTGTGTTCGCTCAATTGGTCCCCCATTGACCTCCATATATTCGCTCAATCTGGTTTCGCTGATTCTGGTCCTCGCTTAAGTTGATAATCGCTGTGATTGAATTCGCCGACTTGGCAATCGCTGAAAAAGTCAATCGCTTAAATTGATAATCGCTGAAAAGGCTTCGCTCAAATGTCGTTCGCTGAAATGACGCTCGCTCAGGTGTCGCAGAACCGCTGCAACTGTTACTCTTCTCAATCGCTGAAAGTTTCAAAGCGATCGTTCATTCGGTGTAGGTGCCTAAAGCGAGCATTGGAACTTTTTATTGACGTGATCTAGTGACCTGACCTTGAATGACCCTGACCCGGGTCTGAAATTTGCACATGTGCAGAAAAGATGAACATGTGTGCCAAAAACGGCGGCGATGCGTGACGCCGTTTTTTAGAGATATTCGCGAAAAATTTGAGAAGGGGGCGTACCCCCCCCCCCCCCCCAGCACGGCGCGGGTCAATTTGCAAATAACCTAGCGAAGCCTGAGATAATTCCCATTCAAATTATTTATTCGTAGCAGAAAGCTCACCTTTTCTTCCTTCTTCAAAGACACGGGCATTGTCCAATCGTCTCAGTCTGATCACTCATTAGCCGGGTACACAACGACACAAATCGGAGCTCATAAGAGCTCATGGCTCACATAACCATAAGTTCACACTTCACAACACTGCAGGAGAAATTAGATTTCAAGGTATATACCTATCGCCTGGAGGCAGGAGTTCAAACAAACATTTTTCAAAACACCCGCCTCGCCCAAGCCTCACCGCTTCAGGAAATCAAAATAAAGCCACAGTTTGTCTCCGTCGCTTCATATATGTACTTGATGTACTTCAACTAAATTTCACCGTGAAACTAATTTGCTGCAAAATTCCTGGACCAAGGCCCTATTCCTGGAGGAACATCACTGCAACATTATAAAAGCAGGTAGGGTACAGCGTGGTTTACAATGTTAGTTTTTATTTGTTTCATTTTTAGTGCATTGACGGAGTAACTAGTGAGTCATTGTGAGTGACTTAGTGAACGGGTTAGTGATAAGTGAGGGAGAGAGAGGGAGAGAGAGAGAGAGAGAGAGAGAGAGAGAGAGAGAGAGAGAGAGAGAGAGAGAGAGAGAGAGAGAGAGAGAGACAGACAGACAGACAGACAGACAGACAGACAGAGAAGATAGCAGTGGATTCGTCAGTAAGTGCATCGGAAGGTACAGTTTAGTACTTAAGTCCTTGCCTGGGACGGTGCCAAGGGGGCCATGACCCCCCCTGAAGGCAAAAATAAAATAAAGTCAAATAAAACTAAAAACAAATAAAAACAGCTGCACCACATCCCAAAAATAGTTGGCCAAATCCGAGGAGTTTTCCTTTTTTGGAGGGGGTACGACACTAGGTTGTAAGTTGTAACCCGTGGCCCCTCCCTGAGCAAAATCCTGGCTACGTGCCGAGTCCTTGCCAGTTGCCACTTCCATAGCTGCAGGCTGTGGCACTGTGCGGGTGAGTTGGTGACTAAAAAGCCTCTCGCGACGGTCTGGCCCAGGCTTCGTTTGTTGTCAGCGGTTAGCTGTCTCGTTAATTACGCTGTGCCGTTGGTCGCTTGTTCGCATATTGTCAAATTTACATTTTACAAACCTCGAACTTTTTTTATAAATTAAGTCAAAATTGTCGAATGGATAACTAAGCAGCCCGGATGCCCGCTAAGGGGAATTATTGCGTAGCGCCACCATCCGACCACACCGCCAGCGGCCGGTTCACCGGAAGGATTTCGAGCCCAATCAAAGCCCATATGGTAGATGGCGACACGACCTTCCCGGGTCTGGCGTGGCTGTCACCAGCTTCCACCTGGCCTGAATAACGACGCGTCAAACAGCGTGCACTCCCCGGTCTTCTAGGCGGGCATAAAAGGGTAAGATTTTCTTTTGAGGCGGCCTCGAGACCTGGATGAGTCACTTCCCCTCCGCCACAAATGAGCACAGTTCAATTGTCGCCATCCTGGAAGTAAGAAACGACGAAATTACCTGCTAGGCATTTTTGTTCTAGTTCACCGGTGTTTCTGCCAGTTTGGAAATGTTGCCACAACATCACCGTTAGTGGTTATGGGCCTGTTTACGATTCTGTTCGGACAATTACGCTCGCTCGACGGTGATCAACGGGGAAACACCAGTTAACCACGGCACGAGCACCATTGGCAAAACCTGCTCATGTAGAAAATACACCTTTTGGTGCTTGGAGACACTCAGTAAACCGGTAAAGCGTCTTGTCCAGCCATTATTTTCAACTCCGCTCACAGTACACGATTTGATAATGTGCGATCGTCCTGCATCTGTGACAGTTTGTCGGCGTTAGAAGCAGTTCGGAGAGGGCCATCACGAAATGTGACGCAAAGATAAACCATGGAATCTCCACTGGGCCAAAGTTTGTTCCACAAATAAAGGCACACGGCTATTTACTTTAGCTAATGCTACACAGTACACACCATGCCACCACTGCTATGCATTCTATATTTAACCATCATTTTTTTATACGTGGCGTCGACCGGACCATTTTTGTTTCACAACGTAAGCGCACTGACATTTATTTATTCAGACTTTCCCATGCACCATCGTCACACGTTGTCCCTTGCCTCTCCAGCCTCCAGGCACTCTGAGAGCTCTAGAAAACAGAACGGCACCCACACAGTCACCTTCTCGTCCCCAACTCACACCCGCACACTCGGAGAGTTCTCACTAGAGCCGTGCCCGCCTCCCTCAGCTCTCCTCCTGGCCCTGCCGTCCCGCTGCCGCCGGCTCGCTGTAGGCCGTCAGAGAGCGCACCAGCGCCGCCTGGTGGTGGCCCAGCGAGGCACTGAGGCCGGCCGCCTGCGCGCTCAGCAGGTGGCAGAACTGGGCCCGCAGCGCGTCCACCGAGGGCAGCTGGGCGTACCGCTCCAGGTCGGCCACCGACATGAACCGGTCCTCGACCACTCCACCTGGGGGCACATTGGAACCGTTTACGCCTTCACTTGTTACACACGTGAATCCACTCCAGACATTGCAGCACTAATCTCAATGCAATACCATATCGTCAGCCAGACCAAATAGTGTCAATCCGTTACCTGCCTTATTGCAATAATAAAAGACCAACTCAATATATTGCCCGTAGCAGCCCCCCCCCCCGCCCCTACCCCACGGCCAGTCGGCAACACCCACCGATGACGACCAGTTGCGGCAGCCGCTTCTGCAGGCTGAGCAGCTGGGCCACGCGCGGCTCGGGGCACGTGACCAGCGCCGTGTGCGAGCGGCACAGCTGCAGCACTGGCCACAGCCGCGTCTCCGAGAACGCGTGGCCGGCGATGCGGTTGTTGAACAGCTTGTGGTAGGTGAAGCCGGCGCGCTTCAGCATCTGCCAGGCCTGCAGCGCCGCACGGGGAGGGGAGCCAGGGGCGGTGAGCGGACCGCAACACTGCAGCTTTAGACACAACTATCACGTAAATAATACAACTAAGGCCAAAGTTAATCGCAACGCAGTGAGACATCGATTAGTTACATCGACACTTGCGACATACCGCTGCCGGCGGTGCATCGCAAGCGTGCCTAGGGGAAGTCCACTGCACTAGGTCACATGTAAAACAGTAAAAGAGAGCGACAGTCCCGTAGACGATTGGTCCCGATTTGTCCCGACACTCCAGACAATCGACCCGTAGACGTAGACCATCCCGTAGATCGATCGTTTCTCTGATTACCGAAACGGTCACACGGGCTCACTGCTAGATGCTTACCTTATGTACTTCAGTGAGCGTTATAGAGTTACGATGGAAAAATATGATGAGTCGTGAGTTCTCGCAGGTTTTGCGGAGCTGTTTTCCGATAAGAACTTCCAAAGGATTGTCCTGAGGAGACAGTAGAACCACACACATTAGCACAACAATGCAAGACAAATCAGCAAGCAATAACAGGTCACACAGACATCTAATCATTCAAAGTCCCCACTTCCCTGCCATCACGTCCTCACTGACCTCCCGTGCGGGCGGGACCTCCACGGCGTGGAAGCAGCCTGCGTGCGGCGCCAGCCTGGCATCCACTGGGTCCGGAAGACGTGGCTTTGTCAGCCGCTGGAAGCGCGCCTTCTCCCAGTGAGGCAGCTTTGGCTTCTGGATGTTTATGCGTGCCTTGTGACGGACAGAGGCAAGGAGTGGTCCTCTGACCACCAGTCCTGGGGAGCACGGGCTGTGTTATAATTCTATTTCTTAACCCTCACCGGACCTATTGGTTTTCTACATACGCACCGGCCGAGGGGGGGGGGGGGGGTACGACCGCCCTCGCCGTTTCGCCCTTGGTGGAGCTAGCGCGTCGCGTAAAAATGAGCGTGTGCGCCGTTACGAGACGCAGAGATTGATACCCGATTTTAAGGTCCTAGGTCAACCGGTGGCCTCTGAGGTCAGGTCAAGTACCCCAAGGTACGGTTCAGTTTTTGGTGAATAACTTCGCAAACAACGGCCGTAGAGCCACGATTTTGGCAGCATCGTGTTCGCCTCGCTCAGGCGCGTCGAATGATATACTTTTTGCTTAGGTGAGGCCAACTTATGGTGTTGACCTCAGGTCACGGTCAGGTCAGCGCCCCCAGGTCACGAAGTTTGTTGAAGGAGGTCATGTCGCATATCATTCGATTTGGCAGGTCTTCCTGAGTCTATTGGCGGCTTTCCCGACTCGCTAGCTCAATTTGATCGAGAGTTATTGACGAGAAACTAATGTGACCTTGATGACGTCATAAATGACGTCACGCAAGGTCAGCATTGCAAAAATGACGCATCTAACCTTACAAGGAGTGCATGAAATCACAATTCTGTGTGCTTCAGATAGTGGGAGATCGTTCCCGGCCCCAGAATAGCAGTTTTTATTTTTCCCCATTGACTTATAATGGTGAGGTCACGAAAATGACCTGACCTCATATGACCTTTAGGAAAAATCTGAGATATATAGCTAGTGAGACTCGTAATGGATACTAGATCCTGCAAATTTCATTTCCCTGTGAAAGCAGTGAGGACGTTGCAAAGTTGTGATATCTGAAGACTGTGCAGAGGTTCACTTATGACATCATAGGTCAGTGACCTGACCTGACCCAAAAATGCAGTTGGTGTCAAAAGATTTGGCTTGAATCAAAGGTCAGATATGCCAAGTTTCAGCTCTCTATCGCCAGCGTGTTCAGAGTAATCATGAAAAAACCCTATGGGGGGCGGCACCCGCCACCCACCCCCCTCGGCCGGCGAGGGTTTAAGTCTGTCCTATTTCTTTAAAAGCTTTGATGAGAAGCACACATGGAACCTCACTACCTTTAACATTTGCCAATTAAAAAAAATCATCTTTTCTTGATTTTACTTCAGTTGGGCAAACTAGACCTTTGGAATCAAAATATGGAGGCATCAAAAGATTGATTCCTTTTGACCATATTTGGGCATAAATGCAGACCATTTCTAACTTACCAAACACATAAAAATAAGAGAGTGTTTCCAGAAGGAGCATGCCTGATCTTGAACAGAAATGCTGAAAGTATCTCCTAAGCAAATAATATTGCTCCTATCATAGCAATTTGAATTCTATAGGTAGTGAAAGGCAATCAAGGAATTGATTCACTTTAAACAGATAATCATAATATTGATTCCCCATCAGCTGGCTAATCATTATTTTGATTCACAGGTAATGTTAAGAGATAGGTAACAATGACTTGCAAGAATACAGCATTTATCTTGCTATTATTCTCATTAAGTGTGATCCTCAGCACCACTACAGATACCTTTAGCATTGTTGTACATAACCTTCACAACATTTGATAACAATTCACAATTTTTAAATGTCAAGAATACAAAAACTGAAGCAACAGGTAAAAGCCATATAATAAATATAAAAGCACTACAACAGTGATAATTAGGGGTTTGAAAATTTCATTTTGCCATTTTACACAAATACTGATTGTTTAGTATGCAATTCATGATACAAAAATAACAAACAGTGTGATTTCCTCAAAACAGCTTTTACGTGATGGACAGTGCCTCTATCTTTTTCCCATTCACAAGGCCAAAGGGACAATTTGTTAGTTTTGAGGTAACACTTTTTGCAAACCTACCACATTTTTCTACCTTTTTAAAGAAAAATCTCACCGTCATGGGCCTTTTTTCAACCGTAACGATACATTTGAAGTCAAAAGTGTACCCAAATGAATCAAAAAATTGATTCCATGCCCATATTAGGTCATGGCTCCTCCCACCAGAATCAAATTATTGATGCCTCCATATTTTGATTCCAAAAGTCTAGTTTGCCCAACTGACTTAGAACTCTCTATTCAATTCCATTGCTCATCTCGGGCCACCTTTATTTGTGTACTTAAAGCAATCAATTCAAACAGGCTTGAAAAACCTGACTATAGGTAAAGGCTAGCGACACCAAGACCCGAATACCTACTGTCAACCAGGCAGGGCTACTTTGATAGTTTTTTCGACACCCCGTCAAGAAATGGTGAGACTTAAAACCGTTGGCTCTTCAAAAAGGGTAAAATTAATACAAATTTAAATAAGTTGAAGTAGGTATAGAGTGTTTAACTTTCATTCTGATTCACCTTCATAGACACGTGCTCAAAAGTAAATAAAACAAAGGAAGATCTTACCCCTTAGACAGCAGGCTGATGGAATGGACATTTCGAGTGTTATGTGATGTTAACGTGGTCAAATTTGACATAAATTCAATGAAAAATATACATAATACGGTCAACTACATGCAAAACGTGAAAAATCATTTCGCAACAGTTGCGCAGCATTCCCCGTTTCGGTATGCTACCATTTTTGAAATAATTTCGCTAGTAGGTAATTAACTTTATACTCAAACATTTTTCGCTTTATTAGCAAAAAATAGTTTAGAAGAAAGCAATAATTGCATAAAGCAATTAGATAAAAACAGTTTCAAATATTTCTGGCGTATGCAAATCATGGACTAAAGGCTATTCAGTGGCGAAATCAGTTTTGAATGAAGTGGACAAGTGAAGGTAATTTTGGTGTTGACTTGCATCATGCCAAACTGCTGCCATATCGGAAAAAAAACTCACGTTCGGGCTCCGTGTAGCTCGGGGCAGACGGGTTCCGGTGTAAATCGGTAGATTGTCTTTGTTTTGAATTAGCAGGTACCCTGCACTGAAATACATTACAAGTGAGCGTAACTTACCTCATCGCGGCCACTGAAACCGAAATCGGTAGTAGAAACTCTGAAATTATTGGCTGCTTACCCCGCCCCCGAAGCGACGAGCTTGGAGGAGTCAGTGTGCAAAGTCTGTTGCGTGATTGATTGCGAGACTTCAGGTGCTCAATTTTGGCAACGTGTGTTGTCAGGTATGTGAAACGCTTCACTCTTGGAAGCGTTTTCGAAGGGTGGCCGCAGACAACTTCAGGGCGCAGCTACAAGGAGACAATAGTCTCGTCATTTCCACGGCGAAGAGGCGCATGTCAATGTCTGAGTTTGTGTTACAAAAGAACTTCTGAATTTAGGTGGGTATGTAAATGGTAATAGTACATGCTGGGGTTTGTTAGTTAACCTTGCTCAGCTTTATTGATAGAATAAGTAGCAGTTGCTGAAAGCTTGCATCACTATAGATCTGTGCAGTGTGCGCCTATCTTTTGAACATAGGACAGGTGATAGAATGTATCAGTCCGGGTAAAATGTACCTATTAAATGTTGTTGAGACTTTGGTTTTACAGCAAGCTTAATTAGTTTAGTGTGTGGCACATCAAAGGACTAAAGGTAAAGATTCGTTAGAATGTTGGGATTGCTGAGCCTGTCGAGATCAGTGTTTAAATGCATGAATAAATATGATTTAAGATAGGCTATATGATTGAATGTAAGTCAAAAAGTAAAACTACGAGCATGGTGATGTTATCAGCTGGCTGGTACCTGTTAAAGGTGTTGCCTATTAAAGGATTCATGTGCACTAAAACACTTAAAACAATACAAATAGGCTTGCAAATCTGATATGACTGTTAGGAAAAACCTATAAGCCTCATGCTAATAAATGTATTTGAAGTAAGGCTCAGAAAATAAGACTTATTTCTATTTAGACTTGTCTTATTTTTTGGCCTTGTTTTAAATACATTTAATTTATTAGCATGAGACTTAGGTTTTTCATTACAGCTATATTTATAATCATGAGCCCTAAAAACATGCTTTCTTTAATCATTTAATTAATCATGAATCTGGCTATGATTGGGCAGATTATTGCTACCAACCACAAAGTTTTTGCTTAATTCTGGGCACTGTGACCTGATCCATTGTGCCACTAATGCTTCAGCCACATAATTTTGCCATCAAAACCCAATTTACAGATTTGTTACTATAAGAATGTGATCAAACTAGCTGATGAGCACCTAACTACATTGCCACACTTTACACCTGAACACTGATGAAAGGTAACAGGTAGGTACCTACCTAGTGAAGAAATGCTGCTACTTAGCTACATGCTAGCATATGCTTGTGGGTGCTTTCATGTAAGAATTGATTGTTGAAGTTGATTGCTATATGGTGATTAACTGATCTGTTTCAAGTCATTGATGACTGGTGTAAAAAAAGAAATAGTACCTACATCATGTTTCCTCACTGTCCAAAATGTCAAAATGTACTGTGGAAATGTCAACACTGCACAGTTCTGAGGCTAAGCCTGCCAGCATTGCCACCTTACCATTTCGAATTTCTGAAGCATCTCAATGGGGCCATTTACCTTCAGAGGGTTGCAAGGCTGAGAAAATTAGGAAATCTGTATGGAAAGGTGCTAACACTTATCAGCAAAGTTAGATGCTGTCCTCTGTTTTCCTTCTTGCCATTGTTCTATGCATGGTAGGACATTGATGTCAACTTCACAGTTCTTCAACCCAGGTACCTGTTTTGTGTTAAATGATATCCTGTTTTGGTGGCTTGGAAAATTAACCTGAGGCAGGCAGTTTGGGAACTCTGACTAGGTATGTGTCTGGTGGACCAGGAATGGCTGCACCTGAGTGAAAACAGCTGGCAATTAGGTGTGTGCCAGCACAGTGATTCATGTATTGCACCAGCCTGCTGGAGGAGCCAACTGCTCTGTCCCTACCATGGAGGCATTTCGATGCAGCTATAAATGTGCCTATGTAACCCCAAATTTACCATGACAACTTCTGTAATGCCTAACGAAAATAATGCGTGATTAATTTTAAAATAGTTGCTTTATGTTTGGTACCTTTCATAATGCTGCTGACCATTTTTAAAAGCACTCACATGTACAGGTAGAAGTTTTGTAGACCCATTTGTTCCCACATGATATACCTAATTAGGATCTGATTGGCAGCAGGTTCCCTCTCCCTGGTACAGTGCTGTCCACTGTCCAGTTGTGGTGTGTTGGGTGTCAGATGTCATTCAGCTGAACTGAGCTGTCCTGCCATATTGTGCTAGTGTTCCCTTCCAGAGTGGCTCCCCTGACACCCGCCCCGCGGCGGCGGTCCGCTCTAACGCCCGCCCCGCCGCCCGCACCGCTCGGTTGTTGTCGCGCTGTGTTTGTTGACGGTCGGCCGGCGGCTCGTGCGGACCGGAAGTGTTCCCCTGGCCGGTGTGACTGACCCGTGACCCGTGACCGGTGACCCGTACTGTCTGTGTGATTGACCCGTGACCCGTGCTGTCCGTGTGACCAACCCGCGACCAATACTGTCTGTGTGACTGACCCGTGACCAATACTGTCTGTGTGACTGACCCGTGACCCGTGACCTGTACTGTCTGTGTGACTGACCCGTGAACCGTGACCCGTGCTGTCTGTTTGACTGACCCGTGACCCGCGACCAATACTGTCTGTGTGACTGACCCGTGACCCGTGACCCGTACTGTCTGTGTGACTGACCCGTGACCGGTGACCCGTGCTGTCTGTGTGACCGACCCGTGACCGGTGACCCGTGCTGTCTGTGTGACTGACCCGTGACCCGTACTGTCCGTGTGACTGACCCGTGACCCGTGCTGTCTGTGTGACTGACCCGTGACCGGTGACCCGTGCTGTCTGTGTGACTGACCGGTGACCGGTGACCCGTACTGTCTGTGTGACTGACCGGTGACCCGTCCTGTCTCTGGCTGACCGGTGACCCGTGCTGTCTGTGACTGACCGGTGACCCGTGCTGTCCGTGTGACCGACCCGTGACCGGACGTGACCCGTACTGTCTGTGTGAGTTGTGACTGACTGGTGACCTGTCGTGGGCAGGTGTGCGGCCGCCGTGTTGCGTGCTGTGGGCGCCGACAGACCGTTGGATGGCAAGACGGCGGCGGCGAGCCGCGCTGCACACCGAGCCGTAGGCTACCGCCGAGCCCACCAGGTGAGCTGCAACGTCCCGCGGGCAGCCACTCAGTCAGAGCCAGCCACTACCGCCGAGCCCACCAGGTGAGCTGCAACGGCCCGCGGGCAGCCACTCAGTCAGAGCCAGCCACTACCGCCGAGCCCACCAGGTGAGCTGCAACGGCCCGCGGGCAGCCACTCAGTCAGAGCCAGCCACTACCGCCGAGCCCACCAGGTGAGCTGCAACGGCCCGTGGGCAGCCACTCGGTCAGAGCCAGCCACTCGTCTGGTCAGCAGGTTTGGAGGGAACCAAAGAATACAAATACTTATGTACTACCATCGGTATGGTATGATGCCGCGATGGTAAAATTCAGCCCATAGGGACCCACTGAGGAGACCGACTGTTCCTTTTGACCCCGGACATCTGCTCGAGAGGTCCACCCACCGCCAGGAGTTAGCGTTATACGCTCAGTTTGAGGGGGGGGGGCAGAGAGCAGCATTGACTGGTTGACGTTAAAGAGTGTTGCAAACTTAGTCCGGAGAGTGGTGTCAAATGACGAGTTGAGTCGTTTTCGACATGTGGAGGCCACGATCGCCATTCTTTTTCTTGTCACCCCCTGGCTATCCTCTGTGCCATTCGTTACCTGCCTCCAAGATGGTCGTGAGCGGTGCTCGGCCGTTCCAGTTTTCGCTCGCGTCCGGCCGCCGCTTTACCTGCTTCTAAACAAGTCCTTGCGTGATGTGCGGATCAGACGCCGGCCAGAGAGAGCATGCCTTTGGAGGTGTATTCTAAGCGTCCTGTTGCATCACTTCGCTAGGTTTATGGCTGAAAATAACCGGCACAGAGGCCTCAAGGCTTCTTTCTGATTCAGACCTCTTACATTTAGCCATATCAAAAGTTATATGCCTTTTAATACAATTACAAATATATTAAGGGAAGCGTATCACGCTATTGGCGGCAATCAAAGCGTTAAATGTGTTCACACCGAAGCAAGCATTCAGAGGGTGAAGTCGACGACCGAGCTCGTTATTTTTTTTTTCAATTTGCCATTGACGGAGTTTGTAATGACTTCGCTTTTGTTGCCTCGCGTTCCATTGGCTGGATGAGGTGTGATGTCACGTGAAGGTGATGACGTCATCATGCTGAGTGGCGCCGACACGTCGGCCGAAGCTGGCGGATTTTCCCTGTTGGCTTAGGACTGGGGCTTTCAAACTTGCTGCATAAGCTTGTTGGTTGAGGAAACAGCCGGCGAAGGTAAACCACAACGGGGCATGACTTTCAGCGCTGGACCCGCGATATGAAGTGGATTTCCAATAAACTCGGCGGTCTGCTGAATACATTGTGTATTACGATGCTTGCGCGCTGGGAACTTAAACCTGACCCTAATTTTTGCATACCTTTTCATAAACATTGTTATCGTTGCCATGAATCGATTTGTGACGTGTTTATCCGTTGGTGTGGCGATGTTTTCTTTGTCATAGTTGGGCGACTGTTTATTTTATGAGAGCTGCACACTGCTACGCACTCGCTGGGAGCCTCGGTCGGAGATTCGCTGCGAATTGCGTAACATTTCCAATGTCGCAGACCACCTTAGACTTACAGCAATCGTGGGTGTCGTGGGCACTTCATTATTTTCGCTTGTTCCGAGAAGTTCGCCGTTCATAGGTTACGAACGATACTTTCAATGATGGACTGCCGCAAGACAAACGCATGGATGTAGTCGGACGCACTAGTGCATGGACTAGTGCATCAATTTACGAGTACATTATGCGTCATGCATTGCATTAGGTACACTCGGGGGCAGATTGATACCACCACTCCCTACCCATCGGGCGATCCTGCATGGCTCAGCACTGGCTGCTGCCAGTGTTGCCTGCCCTCAGCACTGCTCAGCACTGCCTGCCAGTGCCAGTGCTGGCAGTGCTGCCACTGGCAGCAGCCAGCGCTGAGCCATGGGAGCCCGATGGGTAGGGAGTGGTGGAACATCAATCTGCCCCCGAGTGTACCAGTTTTCTACGGTTTGTTTTAGATTCCTGAAGTATTTGGTATCCAGATGCCTCTGAAAGGTCCCTGTAAAGGCAGTCGTTGTGTGGGCGGTAAGAAGCAGCTCTTATGTGGCCTGTGGCACTCGGTTCCTCGCCGCGCCCTGCCTCGGCCTCTGCCTAGCTCTGTCCTGTCCTGCCCTGCCCTGCCCTGCCCTGCCCTGCCCTGCCCTGCCCTGCCCTGCCCTGCCCTGCCCTGCCCTGCCCTGCCCTGCCCTGCCCTGCCCTGCCCTGCCCTGCCCTGCCCTGCCCTGTCCTGTCCTGTCCTGTCCTGTCCTGTCCTGTCCTGCTCTGTCTCTGCCTAGCTCTGCCCTGTCGTGCTCCTCCTTGCCGTGTGGTGTCGAGCGGGAAAGAGAAAAGTCCTGCCACCTCGGACCTCTCAGTCCCATTCTGTCCAGCTCGGCGGCCGCTCAGAAAGGTGTGGGTCGTGGCTGGGCGGCCGCTCAGAAAGGTGTGGGTCGTGGCTGGGCGGCCGCTCAGAAAGGTGTGAGCCGCGGCGCGGCGGCCGCTCAGAAAGGTGTGGGTCGTGGCTCGGCGGCCGCTCAGAAAGGTGTTAGGTGTGGCTCGGCGCTGGTCAGTAAGGTGTTAGGTGTGGCTCGGCGCTGGTCAGTAAGGTGTTAGGTGTAGCGCGGCGCTGGTCAGTAAGGTGTTAGGTGTAGCGCGGCGCTGGTCAGTAAGGTGTGAGCCGCGGCGCGGCGCTGGTGGACCGTGGTTGGGAAGGGGTGACTGGCCGCGGTGGCGGGCCGGACCGACACGTCCGGCTCCCCTCCCCGCTCCCCTCCTGTCCGTCCCGTCCTGGTCGGAGCCGGCCGACACGGCGGGATATTTCCCGCCCCACATGACATTGTGGCGACACGGCCGCCAGTTATATAAGGCGGCGCGGCTTTCTAGAAACGGCCGGTGCTCGACTATTGTTACCCGCGGATGTCGGTGGCACGCTTTTATATGTTGATTGTTGGAAGGAGCGTTTGTGAACTTCAAAGGCAAAACGAAGCCATTTTTAATTGATTGCTTGCATCATCAACGTTCAAATGTTGTGTCGGCATTTCTGGCAGATGTGACTTTGGAGCTAAAAAGTGTAGATTTTATTTTTATCCATGCGTATGCTAACAGCTAAGATGTGGAAAGAATACCGAAGATAATCCCATCATTTCTTGAGAATTCGTAAGGAGTTAGTTTGCATCCAGGGGAAGGCACGGTATCGCCCTTCATGGACCTTTGAATAAGGACATTTTGCCACTGTTTCGGCCAATAAGTCGTGGCGATGTTGTCAACTAAGGGTCGAGCTCCCGTCACAAACTGTTCACAGGTAGGATTAAAAAAAAAAAAAACACGAAGGACTGAATCAAGCCTCCTATTAGAGGTGAGTGTGAGAAAAGGTCATGAGAAGGAAAGTCTGGGTGCGGCAGAGGCGCGGTGCAATGTTCTCGCCGGAGACCTGAGCCAAATCCGGCAGATCGGCCTCGTGTAGGAACTGACTGCAGTGTTGTGTGCCGCCGTGCGTGATTGGGGATTTAGTGGGCAGGCAACGGAAAGAAGGCTTAGTGGGGGAGTTAGTCTTGCACAGTCACCTGACTGCAAATGGTAGAGCTGAATTGAATGGAGAAGTTCAAATCGAGCTATCATTTGCCCCTGGCGGGCGCATCCAAGTGTCGGATAGCGTTAAGCGCCAGTGGTTGACGTCCTGATTAAGCGACCGGTTTTGGGTTGAACTATCGTTTGAACGTCAGGGACGGTTCGACCTCCACTGGTTTTGTTTAGAGTTCAGACGGTGATGGGTGGAGCAGGTCCGAGGCGGGCCAAATCCCCGCGGAGCGGATCTCGGTCCGAGCCACGCCGCTTTGACACGGCAGCTCGGACGGCGGTGGATGTGCTGGCTGAACCGGCGGCCGGGGAAAGCGGCCGCGGTGCGGCGGCGGCCGGCCCTCCGCCGCCGCGCCCCGGCCACCCGGGGGGCGTGCAATGTGAGGCACGGCCGCGACCTGGCCAGACAAACACTCTGATAGCGGCGGCGGGCGGCGCCGGCCGGCCGGCCGGCGGCTCGAGAGGCTCAACTGTGAGCGGCCGGCCGGCTATCGGATGGATTACGGCGGGCGCCGGAGCGCGGTGGAATGTGGACAGCGGGCAGCCGGTGCCGGTGGATCAGGCGGGTGGCGGTGGACTAGAGACGGTGGGCGGTGGGTTTCGGGACGGTGGACACGGGGCGCGGGCCGGGATAGCTGCTCCCGGTGGGGGCGAGACGGACGGCGGGGGCGGCGATGACGTCAGATGACGGCCGATGACGGCCGATGACGTCCGTCGGCGGCGATGACGCGCCGACAGACCGCCTGGGGGTGCCCCCTCGCCGTGTCCAGCTGTGACCGGCCGCCGAGCCGCGCTCGTTTTTGCCTCTCGTCCGGCGACGGTCTATTTGAGTAGCTGGGAGCACTAGTCTCTGGAAGCTCGGCCGGACGCACTCTGCTGGGAACCGATTTCCAGGCCATTAATGTGCTGTACCGGCTTCATGGCGCAGGTACTCGGTTATGCCGCCGCCCGCTGCTGTTTTTTCTTCTTGTAATGGGTGGCGCTCTATCGGCGGTGTCTGAATGGATGACGAGCACTGCGGTGTCCCGGTTGGTGTTATGTCGTATTGCGTTGCTGTTACAGTTTCCTCGGCTGCGACTCGACGATAACAGCTGACGAGAGCTCTGGAAACGATGGAAACGGGCTGCGGAGCCCGGTAAATAGAGTGCGTGGTTGTCGACTCCTTGCTAACCTTTTCTTACAATGTGGGCACTACCTAACGGTCTAGTGTAGACATTCCTTAGTTGCACAATGAGACTGACTCTCGCTGTCTGCCGCCCTGGTGGCTCAGTGACTGGCTCAGGACCGGACTGTGGCGCTTCTGACGCGCTGTGTCCGAGCGTGGATCATCTCGTCGCTCGCTGTTTACCTCCCCGGGATTTCCGAGACTGTGTGCGGCAGCGAGACAGTGCTGGGAACCAGGTACTGGTGCTTCTCCATCGGCCACGGTAATTTTGCTCGACTGCCGTCCGCCGATCTACAGTCTACCACCTCCCGGTTCTTCCGCTCATTGCATTAACCTTCTCTGGCTCAATAGAGACCTCGTCAGCCTGAATGGTAACCGTCTCGCCGTTTATATTTAGACATCAGTTCGTGGAATCGCCAAGATATGCCTGTTAAATATGGAGTCGTTATTGCGGCACGCGGATGTCTGGGCTTATCTCGACACTAAAAAGGCTTCTGGACGTATCTAAACTTAGCACGAAACCATGCTGCCGTTATAGCTTAGTGGGAGTGACTCTTTACCAACAGATTGCCATCTGAATTATTTGATATGCTGCGGCCCAGCAGCCATCCAGTCGCTCGTACAGTCCCCGGTGAATCGAGTGTTACATGTCAGCTAATGGGTGGGCAGCTGACGTGCGGTATGTCGCCGCGAACCGTTAGGTCTCGCCTTTCGTCAGCCGGGTGCTGAGGTTCGGTGGCACGTGTCACCGGCGCGGCGGCCGCAGCGGCGGCGAGCTGGCCGTCCCGTCCCTCCGGGGACTGAGCTGCCCGGTGACGGACCCATGTTCTCCCCTGAGCTGCCCAGTAGTGCACCCCTGTGTGTTCAGGACCCGAGCCGCCTGTGGTTGGCTCCCTGCGAGTCTCTGTGGAGTCTGAGCTGCCCGGCCGCCGCAACCTCCCCTGTGGCAACGGCAGGTCCCTGGCTGGCTATCCCGAGGGACCAAGAGCTGCTGGCCGCTGCAGCCCTCAGCCCTCAGTCGATGGCCCCTGGCGGGCTCCGCAGCCCTCAGCCCATGGCCCCGGGCGGGCTCTGCGCTGCACAGTCCGGCGTGTTGACACAGGCGGTGTCGGCGGGCGCAGGCCGTGGCTGGCCGGCCGCGGCGCAGCGCGCCCTGCTTTATTGGCGGCCGGGCCGGGGTCTGCCCCCCCCCCCCCGCTCCGGCGTGTTGTTCCGGGGTGAGCGGTGGCCCGGCGGCGGTAACGGTACCCGGAAGGCCGGGTCGTGTGTACGCTCACCGGCGGGCTCGGCTCGACCCGGGCGGCGCAGCCACCGCTCGGAGCAGCCGAGGTCTTCACTGGATTCCTGGCGAGGTCGGGCAGACCTCCGCCGTGCGTCGGGAACGGACAGCGGTCGGCTGGAGTCCGCCGTCCATAAGTACGTGTGGTATAGTCGTAATTTTCACCGCTGTAATCCTCACCATGGCTGGTCATTTTCTGCTTGTCGCCTAACAAACAGTTGGCGCTCCAGCACGCCGTTTATAAGCACATGCGATTAATGAAACCACGTCGTATGAATGGGACCCAGTGGTAACGCTACCTCTAATGGAGGAGCATTACCAACGCGTCACGGGCTCCACCCGATGGGAAATCAATGGACTGGTAAACATCCGTCTAGAGGGTATATTTGACGCCAGATTGGCAAACACCTGTCACAGTTCAGCAAACGCAGAAAAAAGCGAGGTCGACCTGATGCAATCCGGAGCAAAAACCCATGTAGCCCAAGCAGGGCATCGTTGATAGGAAAGCGGAATATAGAAATATCCGCAGTCACCATCTGCCCGGGTAGTTATGAGCCGATCCGTCGGCTGAAAGCCCCGGGGGCGTGCCGTCTCTGTCGACCCTGGCCCCGGTCCCCGTCTCCGCCTATACTGGGCCCGGGCCGTCTCTGTCTATACTGGTCCAGGGGGCCGGGCGGGACTCTGCCTCGGGCCCGTCTCTGTCGACCCTGTCTGTCCCGGGGGCGTCCCGTCTCTGCCGACTCTGTCCCGGCCCGTCTCTGCCGACTCTGGTCCCGGGCCGTCTGCCGACTCTGGTCCCGGGCCGTCTCTGTCGACTCTGGGCCCGGGCCGTCTCCGCCGGTGTCGTCGGTCGAGAAGTCGCGGCGTCACCGGCCGGGTCATGTGACCCGACTGGAGACGCTGACGCAGCCAGCCTGCAGCCGCGGCTCTCGGTGCCACTTATCGATTGCAGGGGACGGCTGCCGCCGGCCGCGCCGCCCAACGGCGGGCGTACCCATGGGTGCCCACGGGACGACGAGCCGTGCTGGTGGGGACTCGAGTGGCCGGCCATGGGACGAGGATGCAACGAGCCACCTCTGACCCCTCGGGCACCTCCGTAGTGCTATTTCCGCGGGGTGAAGGGTGCCGTAAAACCATAGGACCGGAGGGTGAGGGCAGCCCATCTAGTAATGCCAAGGGCTCGTCGAAAGTAAATATTGATCTCAGGATTCTATTGATGAATGTGCAGTAAATTACCTGCTTAATAAGCATTATTCATTAAAACCCCTAGAACCTTAGTTTTGTTTTCTTTGTTGATGGCCTTACTGAGTGGGGACTCGTGACTGAGTTCGGCTTTCCATGCGAAGCAGACAGACCAAGGCTCGGAAAGGACACATGCTGTCCCACAAGGCCGTTTGACGAAAGACCACAAGGACATACACTATTGACCAGACTCTTACGGTTGTATCCTTCGTCATATTGAGGAATTTCATGACTGGGCCGGCACAAACAGGATAATTTCTGCATGTTTCATCATCCTTTATTCTATAAATGGAGCAGCGGTTAAAAATGAAATAAGGATAAATGTAGAGTGTGATGTGTGCCTGCATGAATGTTAATGTGGAGTATTTCCTAACCTGGCAGAAGCGTTGATCAATGGAATCGTTGAGGTGGTAAGTTGCAGTATATCTAAGTAATAAATAGATTACACCATTTATATACCAGTAAGTTATTTTAGTTCTTGGCTCTTCGATGCGTGATAGTGAGGGTAGGTTAATCTGTTATGACTCCCTCCACAACGGTAGATGTTATCACGAGAGGCTGCCTAACTACCACGGACAATTCTTTTTACGCTTCGTCTGCGTTGGCTGTGAGTGCCTTCTCTGGCTATGAGTGCTCAGCTCAGAACAGCTGATTGCAGCGAGTTTCGCCACCTCATGGTCGTGGTGACGCCGATTTCGCGAAATGTCTATTGCGAATGCCGCTCGCGGTGGGATGAGGGTCGTTCTGCGGCTTCTCTGGTGTCCGTGGGAACGCCGCGGGATCCTGGATCGCCGGGAGTCCCCCCAGAGGAAGAAGTCTGAATCATGAGGTCTTTTCGGTACATTCTCTTCATCTCCTTCCCATCCATCCCTCCCCCCCCCCCCCCTGTCTCCCTGGCGCGGTCACTGTGCTGAGGTTTGCTCGATGCGCTGGGTGCGGGCGCTGCCCGGGTGTTCCCTGGCCGCTCTGCGGTCCGCCGCTCACGTCAGTGGCCGCCCCGAGAGAACGGCACGTCACGCCGACCTGGATCACATGGCAGCCGACCGATAATCAAATAAAACAAAAATACGTGCCCCGGCTGATGAAACCCGTGTAACGTGCCAATGGTTTGTAAACGGGACTCACTTCTAAACATCTGGTTCTGAGGGCCGCGCCCGCTGTGTTAAACCCGGTGGGAATGTAGACGCGACCCTCGAACTCGGTGTTCTGAGCTGCACAGTAACTGCGACCGACGCCCTGGGGTGAACGGACGTTGTTTAGTGGATTTGGGGACTGAATTTACTGTCTGCGCCGTCCAACCGTGTGAGGGCGATAGAACGTAACGCATGCAATATGCATGTATGTAAATTCATAACTGGCGCTGACCTGAAACGGCTCTTCCGAGCTGCTTAACGCTGAGTGGCGACAAAGACATGTTAATAGGGCGACCCAAGAGTCGCACATGATATTCAAAATACCTTTCCTGCAATCTGCACGCACGCCATGCAGCCCTAACTTTGAACATTGGAATACATAGTCGGTGCTTTAAACGCCTTTATCCTTAGGAATTGTTATGTTTCACATGCTTAACGAAGGTGCTCACTTTTCATTTATGTGAACAGTTACTTATGATTGCTGCATTCCCTACCCACGAAAAATCGAAAAATCGAAACGTCAGTCGTGAAAGAAAGTATACGAGTATGCCTCGTATGTAGTTATGCCTCCTGTAGATGTGCAGAATTTCAGCGCCTTGGGCATTCCTCGCTCTGTGGTCAGCGTATCGCCACTGTAGCCATTCAGATTCGGTCCGTGGCTGATTTAATAAATCAGTGCTGCACAGCTCGTCTTTAATAGTACCCAGTTGTTAGTGTTTCACTGTCCATGGCTATAATTATACCTTTGAAGCTCAGTGGCAGCTCATTGGCCCTGGTTTACTTTCACTTTAATTTTGTTTGTTCAATGCGGTTTAAATGATTCATTCATTATATTTACGTCAGCAGACACTCCACAACACGGTGGCTATTACGTGTCAATTGTCAGTGAATAAAACGGTTGGGAAAGTCGAAAGGTACACGGCAAACAACAATCATCCGCCGAAACAGCACACACACGCACGCACAATCACTCCAAATAAAAGAAACGTTTCGCTGCCGGTTTAAAAGCCGCTGGCTCGAGCCGTGTCACGTCACTGGGCATAGAGTTTAAAAGCGAGGCTGCTCGATACGCAAACCCTCGCCGCCCGACCGCTGTTCTTGTAGCTGGCGGGCGCAAGTCGCGGTCTTGTCTAGTGGGGCGGTTACACTGCCGTGCGTCGGCGAAAGTCAATAACAGTGAGGCGAGCTCCTCGGACTCCTCGGCATTAACTTCGGTCATTCATTCATTGTTCAGTCATGCTTCCAACAGAGGACTGCCTTTTATCGCGATACTTTTCGCTAAGTTAGCCGGTGTTCTGCGGCTGTCCCACCGTGTGCCGCCCTGTCAGCCGGTGTTCTCCGGCTGTCCCGCCCTGTCAGCCGGTGTTCTGCGGCTGTCCCGCCCTGTCAGCCGGTGTTCTGCGGCTGTCCCGCCCTGTCAGCCGGTGTTCTGCGGCTGTCCCACCGTGTCCCGCCCTGTCAGCCGGTGTTCTCCGGCTGTCCCACCGTGTCCCGCCCTGTCAGCCGGTGTTCTCCGGCGTGTCCCGCCCTGTCAGCCGGGTGTTCTGCGGCTGTCCCACCGTGTGCCGCCCTGTCAGCCGGTGTTCTCCGGCTGTCCCACCGTGTGCCGCCCTGTCAGCCGGTGTTCTGCGGCTGTCCCACCGTGTCCCGCCCTGTCAGCCGGTGCTCTGTTCTGCGGCTGCCCCACCGTGTCCCGCCCTGTCAGCCGGTGTTCTGCGGCTGTCCCACCGTGTCCCGCCCTGTCAGCCGGTGTTCTGCGGCTGTCCCACCGTGTGCCGCCCTGTCAGCCGGTGTTCTCCGGCTGTCCCACCGTGTCCCGCCCTGTCAGCCGGTGTTCTCCGCCGTGTCCCGCCCTGTCAGCCGGTGTTCTGCGGCTGTCCCACCGTGTCCCGCCCTGTCAGCCGGTGTTCTGTGGCTGTCCCACCGTGTCCCGCCCTGTCAGCCGGTGTTCTGCGGCTGTCCCACCGTGTGCCGCCCTGTCAGCCGGTGTTCTCCGGCTGTCCCACCGTGTCCCGCCCTGTCAGCCGGTGTTCTCCGCCGTGTCCCGCCCTGTCAGCCGGGTGTTCTGCGGCTGTCCCACCGTGTGCCGCCCTGTCAGCCGGTGTTCTCCGGCTGTCCCACCGTGTGCCGCCCTGTCAGCCGGTGTTCTGCGGCTGTCCCACCGTGTCCCGCCCTGTAGGGGACGGTGTTCTGCGGCTGTCCCACCGTGTCCCGCCCTGTCAGCCGGTGTTCTGCGGCTGTCCCACCGTGTCCCGCCCTGTCAGCCGGGTGTTCTCCGGCTGTCCCACCGTGTCCCGCCCTGTCAGCCGATGTTCTCCGCCGTGTCCCGCCCTGTCAGCCGGTGTTCTGCGGCTGTCCCACCGTGTGCCGCCCTGTCAGCCGGTGTTCTGCGGCTGTCCCACCGTGTCCCGCCCTGTCAGCCGGTGTTCTGCGGCTGTCCCACCGAGTCCCGCCCTGTCAGCCGGTGTTCTGCGGCTGTCCCACCGTGTCCCGCCCTGTCAGCCGGTGTTCTGCGGCTGTCCCACCGTGTCCCGCCCTGTCAGCCGGTGTTCTGCGGCTGTCCCACCGTGTCCCGCCCTGTCAGCCGGTGTTCTGCGGCTGTCCCACCGTGTGCCGCCCTGTAGGGGACGGTGGAGGATTGTTGATGATCTACTCACTACTCCGTACTCGCCTGGCGGAGATCGAGCCGCCGTGCCGCGGCTCTGTCAGCCGCTCAGCTCTGACCCACCGGTCCTTGTGACTGCCGACTGTCGCCCTCGGATGAGTGAGGTCCTGTGTGACCCAATCTGTCCCTGTGTGACCCAGGCGTCCTGCGGGCGAGGCCGTCGATGTGACCCAGCCCTCCCCCTGCCGCAGGTGGCTGCATGTCGACAGCCAGCGCGAGGGGCGGCGACTCAGACGTCGTTGCCAGCCCGGCGCCACCGGTACGTTCAGCCGCTGTGAATGGGGGCGCGCCGGCGTGTGTCCGCGGGTGTGTGGGGCGGGGGCGTGTCTGTGTTCGTGCGTGTGTTGTGCTGGTGGGTGTGGGCCGTGCGGGCATGTGTGGCGTGCATTGGTTGGTGTGTGGCGTGTGCAGGTGCGGGATGAGGGTGTGGATGCGTGCACTGTGATGTGTGCGTGTTGTACGTGGGTGCTGGAGTGGGATTTTGACTTTATTTCGCTCTCACTGATGTGACTTCGCGTGTTTATTGGTCGTGTGACGGTGTGCGTTGTCAGGATGAGCTTCTGAGCGGTATTGATTGCGGTGACCTTAGGTGGTCAATGTGCGTTGTGTGCATGGGTTTCATTACGTTCGGAGGTGCTATGGGCACGGCCCATGTCCCGTGACAACTGCAGATGAATGCCAGCTAACTTTCGTACAAAATCCGTCCCTGGCGTCCATCTCCGTTAGTACGTACCGTGTGCACATTACCGGGCACACCACACCGGAGCGCGGGTACCGTCCTCCAGCCGGTGAAGGGCGGCAGACACGCCAAATCACTGTCACCGGACGGAACGAGGCGGCGAGGGACAGGACACTCGTATCGGTCAGCATAGACTGAGGGTAGTACCGGCTGTGGTGACGGCTTTGTGAATCGCTGTGACTGTGTCGTACCTTTTCTCCTGTCATGTTCTGATATTTTGATTGATGTATTATGAATTGTTCATTGATTAAACGTCCAAATGTTGCTGGAAATTGTCATATTCGTCCACCCTCAATAGCAATTAGTTTATGCTGGCAGACAGCATCGGCTTAGCGACAGAGAGCTGCTCTCGTGAGATACGCACACAACACGGCCCATCAATTTACAGCAATACTTCGAACGCTCTCAATTACAGCCTGAAAAGCAATATTATGGAGCCCGTGTGTAAATAAATACAAATATGTACAAATACAAGTACCAATTTTAGAACACTGTTCTGGTCTGGGCTGTTCCGGGTCTGGATATAGTTCATGTTATGTCGGACGCCGTGTCTCCCGCCTGTGTTTGTGCGTTTCTGTATGTCTGTGTCTGTGCCCGGTTCCATTGCGTAGCTCCGAGCCTGTACTGTACTGTGTGTTCGTACCTACTGTATGTCTGTGCCCGGTTCCGTTGCGTAGCTCCGAGCCTGCCACCCGGCGGCGCAGGAGCGGTCATGACAGTCCGAAACCCAATCGTTTACGTAGCACTTTGCCTAGTGCGCCCGGCCCGGCTGAAGTGGCTTGAGTAAGCAATGATGCTGCGGCCTGGCGGGCCGGTGGCCGGTGGGATTTGTTGGGACTGCGCGCCGCCGGCGTGAACTGCATTACTGGTCCATATGGGCGGGGCGCCAGAGACGGCTCCAGTCCAGACGGCCGAAACCTCAGCGTCATCGCCGTCCGGTGCGGTCCATGTGGGGTGTGCCGTGGGTGGGAAGGTGGGGCCCGCTGTGGTATGGAGGCGAGACGCGCTGTAGTATGGAGGCGTCCCGACTCGGCCCGGCCGGTTGATTGCCCATGTCGCCGGACCGTCGGGCGCTGAGCACTCGTGCGCTATCGACGTTCGGAGCGATAGGGCTGAGGCTGTGACGGCCCGCGCCCCTTAGCGGCCGCCCGGCTGAGTGGACCTGTGCACGGTTTTGCCGAATACCAGATTAGCGCGAATTTAATCAAAAACCCGACTTTCGATAAACTGTTATTTATACCTATCAGTGGGTAGGAAATTGTCTGAAGTTATCTGATAGAACCTTATTTTTAAGCCACTTTACCATTTGAGGACTTATATCCCTGCCGAAAGTAGACCCACGCTCCGGTTCCTAAAATCGGGCTATGGTACTGATAAATATGGCCAGTTTTCAACGTAAATTTTACGGAAGTTTCGAGAAGATATATGAGAAAATAGCATATCACCGGATAGCACAATTCATGATGAAGCTGTTTCTGCTATCATGGTAGCTTTTCAATGAATGGTTTTTGAGTTTAATGAGTTAGAACAAGAGCCCTGCATGTGTATCGTTCTCACGATAGTATTTAATAAAGAAGTTGAAAAATGTCAAAATGGATAAAAATGGATATGACGAATAGGGCATGGCTGAACTCTCCGCACCTTTCTGAACATGAGCGAGCAAGTTTCAGCTGCCAGTTTTTGCCTATTTGCCGTCAACTCAGCTTTGAACATGTCTAGTCGGCCGCCCTATGTGACCTGACCAAGGTCGGGGGCGGCGCGGCCGGACAGGCTCCAGCCTAATAAACTATCTCAAGCACACGAAATCGTGATTTCATGCACTCCTTGCAAGGTCCGATGCTTCACCTATGCATTGTTGGTCTTACGTGACGTCATTTATGACGTCACTAGGGTAATAAGAGTTTTTCGTCAATAACTCCCGATTAAATTGAGCTAGCGAGTCGAGAAAGCCACCAATGGACTCAGGAAGACTTGCTGAATCGAATGATATGCAACATGACATCCTTCAACCAACTTCGTGATCTGGAGGACTCTGACCTGACCTTGACCCACGTCCCACGGTCAACACCTGAAGTTAGCTTCAGCCGAACAAAAAGTATACCATTCGACGCGCCTGAGTGAGGCGAACATGTTGATACCAAAATTGCGGCTCCTCGGCATTTTTTCGCGAAGTTATTAATAAAAAATGAATCCGCACCTGGGTCACTTGACCTGACCTCAGAGGTCACAGGTTGGCCTAAGACCTTAAAATCGGGTACCAGTCGCTGCGTCTCGTAACGGCGCACACGCTCGTTTTTTCCGCGGGGCTCTAGCTCCATCAGGGGCGAAACAGCGACGGGGGTCGTACCAACCCCCCCCCCCCCCCCCACCCCTTCGGCCGGCGCGTATTTTGAAAACCAATAAGTCCGGCGAGGGGTAAGTGTCAGTTTTGGAACCAGAGAACCATTTTCAGTGGATCCGAGCAGCGCTGGGATTAAATTCGCGCTAAACTGGTGTTCGGCCACACTGTGCTGTGGTGGCCGGTCACTGCACGGTACCGTGTGCCCGGCCGGCCGCGGGCTGTGACGTCCGCGCCCCTCACTGGCCGCCCGGCTGAGTGGACCTGTGGTGGCCGGTCACTGCACGGTACCGTGTGTCCGGCCGGCCGCGGGCTGTGACGGCCCCCACCCCTCAGCGGCCGCCCGGCTGAGTGGACCTGTGGCGGCCGGTCATGGTACCGTGTGCCCGGCCGGCCGCGGCGCTGTGACGTCCCGCGCCCCTCAGTGGCCGCCCGGCTGAGTGGACCTGTGGTGGCCGGTCACTGCACGGTACCGTGTGTCCGGCCGGCCGCGGGCTGTGACGGCCCCCACCCCTCAGCGGCCGCCCGGCTGAGTGGACCTGTGGCGGCCGGTCACTGCACGGCACCGTGTGCCCGCCGGCCGCGGGCTGTGACGTCCCGCGCCCCTCAGTGGCCGCGCCGCCCCACGCCGGTCCATCGGTGCGTCGGCCGTGTTTGCTTGTTCTGGCTGTGCGTCATCCGTAATGCCCCGACTCGCTGTTACGTCAGCAGTTCAGCACTGCAGGCCTTCCGCCTTGCGATGTAACGACGACGGGGAGCGCAGATCTCCTGTAGGGATTGTCATCGGCAGCGCTATCTCGTTTTTATGGTGCTGCTTGTTTGGCATCGTTACTTGCTGTGTTTAAGTCTGGTAGGTATCGCCACCGCACCGGTCGTCGTAAGCGATGAAATAACCTCCCTAATAAAGGATTATCAGTAACGAATAGGTCGCTGCGAATGTTGCGTTTCTGGTTGATAATACATGAATTTAGTTTTCTTAGCTTGTCAATTGTTCTTTATAGACGTTTTGTCAAATTACAACATACAGGGTCTTTCATAATGAATGTTACTTTTGAACATTTAGTTAGGAGCTCTTATTTTATCACTTCCACGTGAATTTTATGTGCGTATTGTTGCAAATTGATTAGGGTTTGTCCCAAAAAATAAAAAATTCACAACGCCAATTTTCCTTCACGCAAAAACAGTGTGTCAACACCACTAAAACGCATTACGGATAACGGTCGACGGACAAGTCTTCATCCATTGGCTCTCCCCTGGGTCAACACTGAACTGGGTGGCTTACCTCAGGCTGCTCAAGGAATGCTTCTGCCTCAGGCCAGGGACAAGTTTCAAAGAGACGGCCTGTGGTTCCAGCAGAATGGCGCCACAGTGCACACCACGGCTGAGCTGTTGCGCCAGTGGCTGATCGAGAATTTCGAAGAGCGCGTTATCAGCCGCCACCTCTCCCCGCTGGACTACTGGCTTTGGGGAGTCGCATTGGCAGATCTGAGACAAAACCCCCCTGCAGCCATCCACTGCGAACCACAGTGGAGAGGTTTGCTGGAAGCCTGGACCCAGACGTTGTGAGGCGCGGGGTGCGACACCTTCGTCAGAGGGCCGAAACCTGTGCCTTAATTAAGGGCGACACAGTGGAAAATTCCTGAGGAGCATTAAAATGAAAGTTGTATGTGCAAAAACGCTAATGTGTTTCTGTTTCATGTGATGGTACATATTACATGAGGAAAATATATGTACTGAGAAATAGCTCTTTCAAAAGTAACATTCAATATGAAAGACCCTGTAGGTCCTGACCCTTCCCAGCTACTTCCTGTTCTGACCCATTCTGACCCGACATACACTCGGCTCCCCGTCCTCCGTGACGGCAGACCGGTCACAGTTCACAGCCAATGGTGGCCCGGCTGCCGGGACCGGCCGGCTGCCGATAGCCGCTGCACTAACGAATTCACCCCGCGGCTTGTCTCTGAGCTGTACGACAGTGCCCGCACGGCCGACACTGATAGTAGCGGCCCAGCTGACCGGCCGGGGCGCATTAGAGACGGACGCGAATCTGTCATCCAGTGCGGCTATTAATATTCACACACGCTGCCCTATTTCCCTGTTCGTGTCGCGTGGTGCCGGCTCGGGCGAGTGTTTGGGCGTGCGGCTCTGGTGGCCGCTGCCGCCTCCGGCAGACGCGCTGGGGGGCCGCTGTGTTGCGACACCGGCCGCGGGCCCTCTGGGTGGATCGCTCCGCCGCCCGCCGCCGGTCGGCCGGTCGGCGCCGGCGGCCTGCAGCGCAGCCGATTCCAGAAACCGCCGTCACGCCGCCGACTCCGCCGCCGACTCGAGGGCGATTCCGGCGGACGGAATTCTCGCGCCCCGCCCGCCGGCCGTCCCCCGCCGGCTCTGTCTATAATGGGCGCGGCTTATATTTGGTCGCCGCTGTGCCGTACCGAATAGATCGCTTCCGGCCCTGCGTGGCATCGAACGCCGACTGCTCGTCGGCGCGCGTCCCGGCCGCCCCTGGGCGGGGCCGTTCTGTCAGCGGGCCGAGGCCGCGAGCTGTCGCCGCTGCTCCGGTCCGCGGCGACTGACCTGCGCGGACTCCCCGTCTGTGCGGCTCCTGTCCGCATTTCATTGCTGCCGCCCGCGATGAAGCATGTCGGCAGGGCGACAGGTTAGCGCGGCCGCTGACCTTGTACAAACGGCCGTTGCATCATCCGACGACAGGTCCTGGGCCGATAGCCGGCTTATGACGTCTGTTGTCGGCCGCATGGCCACATTTACCGCTGCCGGAAATCAGTCACACCGAAAACAGAGCCGGCGGCGGCGGCGGCGGCGGCCCGACACGGCGTATTGTCACCGCCCGAGGTGTGGCCGGGCACGGGGCAGGGGCGCCGCGGTACGGCGGTCACCCGGGACGCCGGGATGCATTGCCGGTGGTCTTTGTGCCAAGGAAAACTCGGCCGGACGGCAGACGGCGCCCGGCCCTCGGCGCGGCGGTGTGGGTCCGCGAGTCTGCCGGTCTGTCAGTGAGCTGCGACTGTTGTGTCTGGGAGGTCCGGGGGTCTGCCGGCCTGTGTCTAGTGGTCTGTGGTAGCCGGACGGTGCGGGAGGCCCGGCTATTCCCAGTATTTTGAGGTTCGATATTCTGGTTCTTTTGGTTCTAGTGGTTCGTGTGTTATTTTTCCGGGTCTGTCTGCTTGTCCGTCTTGAGATCCGGTAGTCTGGTTCTGTCTGCCAGTTTGTATCCAGTTGTGAGCCCTGGTAGTTCTTTTGTCCGGTGGTCTGTGTCGGGCGCTGTGAGGCCCGGTGTCGCCGTTATATATCGCGGTTTGTCGATGCTGCAGCGGTCTGTATGTCTGTCGATGGTGCAGCTCTGTGATCTATCTGACAGAAGTCCTGTTTGGTGTTCTCGTGGTGACCTTGGTAAGCCTGTCGCCGCCTCTGACGCTGGCTCGTTGCTGTCCCCCAGCCGCTGTGCGCCTTACGCCGGCTGATTGTCGTGCTCCTGACGCTCTGCTCTGCTCGTCCCTGACCCCCGGTGACCCCTGTAGTGCTGCTGTGTGCTGACCCCGCTGACCCGTGTAGTGCTGCTGTACTGACCCCCGGTGACCCGTGTCGCGCTGCTCTATACTGACCCCCGGTGACCCGTGTAGTGCTGCTGTACTGACCCCCGGTGACCCGTGTCGCGCTGCTCTATAATGACCCCCGGTGACCCCTATCGCGCTGCTCTATACTGACCCCCGGTGACCCGTGTCGCGCTGCTCTATACTGACCCCCGCCGACCCGTGTAGTGCTGCTGTGTGCTGACCCCCCGTGACCCGTGTGCCGGCAGGGGAGTCTCGCGATGGCCGCCCCGGGCCAGTTCCTGATCCAGCGGGTGGTGCGGATGGCGGTGGACGTGTTCCGATCCACGCCGCAGGGCACGGCCGCCTTCCGCGAGGGACTGTCGCAGCTCACCCAGCTGGTGCACCAGCTGACACCGCAGGACGTGGCCTTCGACCCCAACTGGGTGCGCGACCGGCGGCCCTTCACGCAGGACCGCAACATCATGCCGATGACGTACGTGCGCCTCTGTGAGAACGAGTACATCAGCATCGGCATCTTCATCCTGAAGAACGGCTTCACGCTGCCGATGCACGACCACCCGAACATGCACGGCGTGCTGAAGGTGCTGCACGGCCAGCTGCAGATGCAGTCGTTCACGCCGCGCCGCGCGCCCCAGAGCGGCATCCTCAACGGCGGCGACTCGGCGGCGGCCACCGCCCAGTGGGACGTGCGCCAGACGCGGCTGGGCACCATCTACCACACGGCCAAGGAGCTGCCGCGCTTCATGGGCCCGGCCGACGGGCCGGCGCTGCTCACCCCGGAGATGGGCAACATCCACCAGATCTGCGCCGTGGACGGGCCCGTGGCCTTCCTGGACATCCTGGCGCCGCCCTATGACGAGCACGAGCACATTTACCACACGTTCCGCGAGCTGGACCCGGTGCGACTGCACCAGCTGACCAACGGCGAGCTCAGCTCCGAGGGCTGGCTGATCCGCGTGCGCGACAACCCGTTCCCCTCTGACTCGGCCAAGTACCGCGGACCGCGTGTGGACGATATCGGCTGAGAGCCGGCCGCCGGCGGACGCTGCGCCGGGGTCGCCGCCGCGCGGGACGGCCCGGTGGCGGCGGCGGCCGCGGCCAGCGGCCTCAGTGGTGTCTGGTGGTGCTAACAGCGGGTGGCGCACAGTGTGACGGCGAGGGAACGGCGGCCACGCGACCGACGGCCCGCCTCCGGGCTTCCAGTGTAGCGGGCGGCCAGCGGGCCTGGTGCGTGAACCTGCCACTGCCGCGCAGCAGCGACTTGAGGGAGGGACTGAGCGGCGGCGGCGGCGGCGGCGGCGGCGGCGGCGCCCAGTGATCCGCCGGGCCGGCTCCAGCCGGGCGCTGCCAGAGAGTGAACGCGTGCGAACGAGTGAGAGCGAGTGCGGAGTGAGAGTGAGAGTGAGAGTGAGCCGCGGGGGCGGACGGCGGCGACCGGGACCACGCCGCGGTCCCCCACTCAGCCATGATGAGGTTTTCTTATGTCATGGCGTGATATGAATTAATCCGAATGTTGTCTTTTAGTGACGCCTTAGGGTGGTGAGTTCTAATGTTAGCTCACTCTCTGCCGGCGGCGCGAACGGCCGCGCTCTCGGTGGAGGGTTGCTGCGGCCGCGGGAACGGCGCCGGTCGGCCGCACGGAGCTCTGTTTCCGGCGAACTCACCAGAGCTCACCCGGAGAGCAGTGCAAGTGCGCGCGTGTGTCGGGGAGTGCGGAGTGACTGCGGGGGCGGCGCCGGCCGGCCGGGCAGTGGACGGAGGGAGTGGCGGCGGACGGCAGGGGGCCGCCGCTGGCCGCCAGCGAGTGGCACGGCTCAACACCCCCAGTTGTTCGTCTAGTCACCCGAGCCGCTCGCACTCACACAGCTACACTCACACTCCTACACTCACAGCCACAGACAGAATCACGTCGCAAACACAAATACAGTCGTACACAGCGACACATGACACCTGTACAGCGCATACAACACCACACCACCACACTTTGTGCATGCTTGAACATGCACTTTTTATGCCCACAGTTTTAGACCTGTTCAGTACTCACCTAACGAGACACTGACACACAACATTTACGCACACGAACACAGAACACACGTACAAGAACACCGAATGGCCCACGTCCACGTGTCGCGGCCCGGCCTCCCCTGATCCGGCTGGTAGTGGACGCCCAGGTGCGCCGGGCGGCGCGGTCTCCTATAGCGGCCTGCGCACTGACCCGCGCGCAGACCTGGGGAGCGGGCGGGCGGCCGGCGCGCCCCGGACCGACCTGGTGCAGCAAGTGCATCTTCCTATGCTTGGCCGCTTTGTATGAAATACAGTTACACATGACATTGGCCCACGGTTGTCTGTGTGTCTGCGGCGACTGTATGTCTATCGGAGGCGCGGAGCCCCCGTTATGCTGGCCGACAGAAGGGAAAAGCTGGGCCCGTGGGAGTTTGGCAGGGTGACGTAATGCACACCGGTGACCTTGGGGAACTGGACGGGCGTCGCGCCGGTTTGGGAAGGTGGTATTGTTGACGAGCGGTGCGAGCCGTGTGTCGCTGGAGGCGGCGGTGTCTCTGCGGCCGGCCCGACGGACAGCGGGGGGTCAGCCTCCTCCCCGTCAGATGGCGATAAGGGCCGCTCGATGGATATGGGGCCTGTCGGTCGGGTCGGGTGCCGAACACTGCACCGGACGGAGGCGAGTCGCCGGGGCTCCGGGACTCTCCCGGCCATGCTGAGGCCTTCGCTGAGCACACCAGATGAGGTACATGCCTGGTGACTCTTGTACGATGTAGAGCCACAATTAACGTGACTTTGGCTGAATCAGAAATGACGATTGACGAATAACAGTACCTATTGATGTGTGGCTGTAATTGTATTGCAACGATAGCGCCAACTTTTCACAAAGCATTAATGACATTTTCGGCATTTTGTTGGAATTGAACCTTTTGAACTTTTGACCTTTTGGGATATTTGTATAGCGAATTGCCGAAAGCGGTCATGCTTTTGTGGTCATTGAACTCTGGTAATGGATGGCCAGCCCCGGTTTGCGAGCTCCCCGCTGATGTAGTCCAAACGGCTGCGGTCGGCCCGCTCGCCCTCCCTCCCGGTCCGGAGCTCCAGTTCAGGTGATGCCCCGTCTCCGCGGCGGGCTCGGCCCTCCACGCTGCGGAGGAGTTCCGACCTTGAAATGGCCCAAGACGCCGTGAAACATCCAAGTCATCCGACGCTGCAACGTGGGATGATGCACGATTTGGACTTTGTTCGAGTGGCTGGAGTTTGCACCGCGCGGCCGGACGGTGAATCTCTGCCTGGTTCGTCCGCCGCCAGGTGGCAGGGTGGTTCCGTACCCTGACCGACGCCTCGCCGCCGCCGGAGGTCCACGGACTCGCTAAGCGGACCTCCGGGCTCCGCTAATGACACCAATGAGACTTTGTGAGGGGGCGTACTTGACTACTTACTCCCTCACAGCTCTCTGTGATCAGCCGACAATGAAATCAGGCGCCAGTTTACCTCCAGAGGATGAAACACTACAGGGACGTGTCTGGACTACGGGCACTCTATCTACAACACCGGCAGCCCGGTCCCCTCAGACCATCTGGAGGGGCGGGGGGCACCGTGAGTCGTTTTTTTTTTTTGCGATCCCACCGACCGCGGGCGGCTGGGGAAGCTTTGCGAGGAGTTGGCATAAACAGGGCCGCGGCGTGGCACGCTGACGCGACCTTGACCGTGCCCGGCCACCACCGGCAGATGATGCAACGTGTTCTTTGGCAGCCTCAGCGCCGCCGGCCGCCGGATCGGGAAGTGAAATTTGGACATAGATTAAGGTTTTAGCCCGGGAGGTCGTTGGGTAGCGGCATCAGCGGTCTGACAGGCCCTGGTCATATAGCTGTACCCTGGCTGGCAGCTGAGACTCGGAGTGGGCTGAATAGGAAGTGTGTCTTTTACGCGTCTAATAGGAGGGGGATGGGGGGGGGGGTGCCTACACCGAATGAAACTACGGCTATCCTGTAGTCAGAACTCATGCTTACAGGGCACCGTTCGCAGATGAAGTGGGACACAAAATCGTAAAGTAAGCCAGGACGAATGGTATGCCTATATAACTGTCGAGTTACCGTCATTAGTTAATCGCTAGGCTAGGCATCAAACCAGCCTGAAAAAGGTGCACGATAATTTCCATTCCAAAATTTTTGCATTCGTCAGCATATCTGTGCTAACGGCCTTAGCCGTCACACTCACAGGATCTGAAAGGAAACGGAGCCAGTGGGATTTGAACCTCCTCTCGGATGGAGCGCGCAGGTAACCTACAGATAAAACAAAACTCACGTTTTCAGGTAGTTGTTCCACGAGGAACCGATAAAATTGCTTCCATCGATATTTGGTACATACCAGATTTTCCGGATGATAATTTATTCACAAAAGGCCCAGCCCCGCCCACCGGGACCGGTGCGACCATCGCACGTACGGGATTTATGCGCTTCCAGTCACCGGACGGACGAGCCCGGACCGGCAGGACTAGCGCGGGCGAACCAAAGGAGGGGACGGCGCAGGAGCGAATGGACGGAGCGGCCCAGCCCGACCTTGACCTATAGAGAGGGCACACGACCGGCCCAAACACTAACAGGGGTCGGGGAGGGAGGCCGCTGAGCTGCCACCCTTCGTTTTAGCCCTCCACAGCTGGTGTCGGCATCAGTCTATTGTTGACAATTATAGGTACTTCTCTTCGCGATCGTTTGAATGAGCCAGAACGGATATTCTGACCGGTCGCCATTTTTCCGTGGCAGACGAAAAGACATATCTATTTTCTCAAGCTATTCTTTTTATCCCAATATCTTTACGCTTTTTAAATGCTGGATATTTTATGTCACAACCGTTTGGAAGTTTATTTAATTGTTCTCATCCTTCCATTAAGTGGTTATCGCAAATATTCTCTGTCAGTTTTAATGCCTGGAAGATGTTTATCTCAGATGGGAGGCGCGGGGCAAAGTGGACGAGGCAGAGTGAACAGTTTCTTATTCCATAAACTGTTTCCACTTGGACAACAAACGTCATTATTGAAATGCATCGTTACGCGTTAATCTCGACCCGACCGCTTTTCGGTTACAAAGTTACCCAAATAATGCAAATCAATGTTTTTCCATAAATTTTCTTGCATTTTTCACCAACAGGTGAACGATGGCAAAATTAACATCCATCCTCTCTTAAACCTTTTTACAATCAACGACTTTATTCTTACATGAGGTAACTATCTAATCCTGTATCTCATATTGGGGCAAGAAAGTCGCCTGCAGTGTCTGCTTTGCCCCGGGGTCTGGGGCAAAATGGCCAATATGCATTGGTCAATGGTTTAAAGTTTTGCCAATATCTCCTATATGTGAACGCCTTTTAGAAATGAAACGGAGTTGAAATAAAAGCCAATTTTATCGGGATCACATTGGCATAGAAAATATCATTCTAAGTTTAAAAATCGGGGGCGGACCGGCGCGGTCGGCCAGAGGGACGGCGCCAGAGCGATATTGCACGGGCTCCAGTCGAGCACTGAATGATTGGGAACAGACATCGCTGGTAGTTTCAGAAAATGCTTAAACGGTGATTGACTTAGGAGAAAACGAGGCCCAACGCTTGCGACTTCTGGGTCCATAAAGGTCGTGCATGCTATTCCATTCACGGCATTTTACAAAATTTGCCTGCAGTGATACCAGTGCTGGCAAATGCGTACTCGAGTCAACGAAACGATTCTTGGAACCGTCAATGTGCTAGATACGTGAACGTGAAGGTTCATCTTATTAAAAATTGTAGGTAGGTCATATGTGTGCATTTACATGTAGGCCTAAGTACCGTCTTTTTGCATACCTACGGCAAACTTTATCCGTGTATTTCATACAAGGAAGTCGTCACCAATCGGTTCCTGTAAACTGACTCTCGCCAATGGATCTTGTAAATTGACTCGCGTTGTGTACGTACAATGTTTATCTTACATCTGCTCTGGAGGCGGACTTGCTTCATTTTACACCTCCGGCTTCAGCGCCACACAAACACTCGAACTGCCGCAGGTCCGGGAAAAAGTGCCGGCTCCGGCTCTGCACCCCTTATGCTCACTTAGCTACCTGTTTGCAAGCATATACGCACGCATAGGACGCAATGGTACTTGATTAGTGATACCGAAGTAGCAAGAATCGGCTTACACGCCTCTCGAGGCGGCGGAGCCAGAGCCGACTGCAGCGAGAGCCGGCCGTATAAATCTCGACGGCGACCGGTCAGTGCCGCAGGCTGCCATCGTCGGTCACAGGGTGAGCCGACGCGACGCGACGGGAGAAAAGGCTGACGGCTGACGGCGAGAGGCCAGAGACGAACGGCGGGAGACGGACGGCGGGAGACGGACGGCGGGAGACCGGAGACGGACGGCGGGAGACCGGAGACGGACGGCGGGAGGCGGGAGACGGACGGCGGGAGGCCAGAGACGGAGGAGCGGTGGCACTGATAACGGGGAGGCGGCGATCTTTTGACCGTCCTCCCTGTATTTGCGGACACCCAGTTCTGTTTCGAGAGCACCTTTGCTTCAGCTCTTCACATACTTCAGGAATTTAGTCTGAGTTGCAGAGACTCCTTGGAGATGAACTGTGCCAGTGCATCGCAGCTCCCCGACTTGAGCACGCTGCCTGGTACATGCAGGTCACCTTCTCTGCCGTTTTGACCTGCTGGTGGTCAGTCTTTCGCACCCTTCCTCCCCTCCTGTTCCCACCGTTCTGAACTCGCACCCCTGCCACCCTGACCCTCCGTCGCCCTGACCTCTTGCCTCTGCCGCTCTGACCTGCCGTCGGCATGTTGCACGTGATCGGTCTGGTCGTGGGTCTGCTGATGGCCCTCAGCTCCTGTGTGCCCGGTCTGGCCATCGTCAGCGCGCGCTCGCTGCGCCAGCGGCCCATGTTCCAGCTGCTGCTGCTGATGGCCTGCGCCGGCGTGCTGCTGGGACTGCTGATCGCGCTGCTGGAGCTGCTGCGGCTGCTGGGCGCGCCGCTGTCGCCGCTCGGCTGCCGGCTGCTGCTGACGCTGCAGAACGCCGCCGGCGTCACCTGGAACTCTGCGCTGGCGGCCGTCAGCGTCGAGCGCTACGTGGCCGTCGAGCACGGGCTGCGCTACTTCAGCCTGCTGTCGGCGCGCCGGCTGCGGCTGCTGCACGCCGCCGTTCTGCTCAGCGGCCTGCTGATGCTGCTGGCCGCCGGGCCGGACCTGGCGCGGGACGCGGCCGGAGCGTCGCGGCAGGTCATGTGCGTCTATCTGGAGTTCACGTCCGACCGCGTGGAGGCCCTGCTGCTGACGAGCGGCGTGTCCGTGTCGACGGTGACGCTGCTGCTGAACGTGGTGGTGGGCGCGCGCGGCGTGCAGCAGGACCGGGCCATCCGGCGGCAGCACCCGGCGCTGGGCGGGCGCGCGGCCGGCGCCGGCGGCCACCGGGCCCTGTACGCCGTACTCCGTCTGACGGCGCTCACCACCCTGCTGCAGCTGCCGCACCAAGTGTTCACGGCCGTGCACCTGGTGACGGGCGCCGAGCTGCGCCGGGCGCGCCACCTCGCCGGCTGGCTGCGCGTGCTGCTGTTCCTCGCCAACGGCTGGCTGTTCGGCTACTGGTGCGAGGATCTCCGGCAGCGGTACGCCGCCGCGTGGAGACGCCTGTGGGCCAGGTGGAGGGGACGCACGGCCCCGGCAGCGGCGGTCATCGCGGTCCCCTCACCGCCCCCGTCACCACAGCCGTCACCAGCGCCACTGCCGCCGCTACTGCCCCCGTCACCGCCGCCGCCGCTGCAGCCGAGATCCCGGCCTCGGCCAGTGTCGCCGCCAGAGCAGTCTCCTCCCGTCCTGCACCCGCCGGTGGCCGAGAGACGTAGGCCGGTGCCGCCGCTCCATCAGGTCATCCTGCAGCCTGCGGACCTGGCTCAGCTCACCTTCAGTCGATACGCGGCCGGTGTGATCTCGGGCGTCGAGCTGACACGAGCGCATACCGCATAGATGGTCCTCTGGAGTCCAGCAGCTTACCAGGCAACTCATCTCATTACTTACAGGAATAAATGAATAACTAAATGAATAAATAGAAAAAAATAATATTGTTCTTTATACAATAGTATGTGGTCATTTTGACAGGACTGAAGATTCAACCGAGTAGAACCCGAAACCAATCGGGCAGAAGCCCGAACCGAACCAACGGACCCTGAGTCGTCGGGCGCTGAAATGGCATGTAAATTCGGCGCATTATTTAGCTGCGCTGTCGGCTATGTCAGGTCAAAGGCAGACGAGGACAATGTTATAAGGTTAGACATATTACAAGTGCGTTACTAGTGACACCGAGACGAAATGCAATGTTTGTGTTGCAATACTTCCGTAACATTTAACAGTTAACGTTTACCGTTTATCGGACAATAAAGCTCATAATGCCCCACAAATGTATTCAAGCAACCAACACACATGACAACTTTAGTGCACATTGGCCGGAACCACACTACGGACTATCTTGTTACGCCCGTCATTTCATCTTGAACCTGTTGGTCGAACGTGTCCCTCCGCCGCTCTTAGTAGAAGGTGCCGACACAGTTAGGGCGCCGGCGGCTGAGACCAGGTCGGTCCGGTACCGCGGGCAGGTCCTCAGTAGAAGCCGGTAGGTAGAGATCGGCTCGTTGTACCGTGTGTACCTAGGGCCTCAGTCGAAGGTGGGCGCAGTGAGGGCGCCGTCGGCCGAGACCGGCTCGGTCCGGTAGCGCGGGTAGGCGCGCTCCCGGCAGTCGCCGTCGTCGTTGGAGGCGTCCAGGATAAATGTGACCTCTGTGAGACAGGAGCCGTTCCCGTCGCCGTCCAACTCTCCCGGACAGTTGGAGAGCGTGCTGCTACCGCGGGCGTACGGGTTCGAAAATCTGCGCGGAGAGGTTTAGTCGATCAATGAACATAAAGGCAAATGCCTACAGCCCTTGCCTTATTGTGATCGTCCATGCCAGAACGTTTACTAATTTTCGAGGATATAAATCGTCTACGTCAATAGTCATCTGAACAAATAACATTGTTTGAATAAGATTAAGAAGTTGGCAATGTTGCAATGAATTTTACTAATACGTCAGGTAATCGTGAACTCTAATACACACATCGCTAACATGCAGTTAAAACGTTATGCTATCATTTTGAGGTCGCGTAACGATTTAGCAATTATTAATGAATTAATTTCAATGAGTTTGCTTTTAAACGAAATACGATTTACGTACCTACAACGCTTTGACCATTTTCATTGTATTTTTAATAGTAAATGTTGATTAACTTCCATTGCCAGCGCCGTCGTCCAAATGCATCACAGCTGATAAAGAGCCACAGCGATAAATAGTGCTCTTTCTGTCTCCCACTGACCTGAGCATGACGACTCCAGCCTCCGAGTCGTAGAAATACTTGGAGTTTGTCGTGTCGGCGCTCAGCTCGTCCAGGGAGCTGACGGGTGTGTAGCTGTCGGGTTTCAGCCTCAGGGTCTGGCTGGCGCCGACACAGACACCCACCAGCTGGGTGACGTTCTGGTCCAGCGCGATCACGGCTACCCGGAACCGGGCCGGCACCGTGGTGTTCATGTGCAGGATGTACGACTCGGCCGAGTTCAGGGCGTAGCTGATCTGCTGCTCGAACAGCGACACCTCCACCTCGGAGGCCATCAGGTCGTTCCGGGTCAGGAAGGTGGGTATTTTGCCGACTCCGTCCAGCCGGAGCCGGGTGAACCGGTCGGGGCAGAGCGCCGAGCCGGGCCCCCAGTCGGGCACCTCCACACAGCGAGCGTTGGTCAGCAGCGGGATCGGGCGCACGAGGCTGGAGCCCGGGTAGGTGGTCAGCGAGCCGTCCCAGTCCAGCAGGACGTTGTGCCGGTTCCCGTCCCGCTCCTCGTATCCGACGACGGTGCCGTCTCCGTCATAGAACCTGGCGCCCTCCGAGGGGTCGCTGAAGTCGAACGTCACGTTCCGAACGCTGTTGATTGGTGAGGAAAAGTATGGGTTGGAAAATTTCTTGCCAATGGCACCTGCTGGGTGGAGAGCGTTCGCCTTGAACCCAGCAAACGACGTGTCCATGAGGTGAAGCGGGCCGCGGTAAAAGACAAAGCCTATCAGGGCGTACTCGGGCTCCTTCCTGGGAATGGACCGGTTCATTACGATGACCTCCCCAGATTCCAAAGTCACTTCACCGGCCGGCTCGCCGAAGTTGGCCGTTTCACCGACAATGCGACAGTTTGCCATGACTTGGTAATACGGACCGAAATCCTCTGGGAAAGAGGACGCGATGATGATGCCCACTCCGTTCTCAGCCAGCCGGAAGTTGGTCAGAAGCGACCACACGCCCTTGATCCACGCGCCCTCTGAGTTCTTGTAGGCGGTGAAGTCGTCGAGCGTCATGAGCACCGGGTCGCTGTCGGGGTCGGTGGGATCCTCTCTAGGCTCGTAGATATCGGGCGCCACCGTCCCGTCCGGAAACAGCTCATCGTCCAGCCGGAAGCCAAAGTTGCGGTTCGAGTGTGCTACGTTGCCTCGGAACGCTTTTAGAATAGTGCGTCTCGCCTGGAGTTCAACTAGTCCCATGTCGACGCTGGCGGACGGACCCGTGGGCAGGCGGGGCATCAGGATCCAGATCCCGATGCCGAACGAGCCCGCGGCGTGGTTGTTGATCAGCGCGTTGTCCGGATTGGTTATCCAGAATGTGGACACCCTGCCGAAGGCATCGGTCGGGAGCAATGTGCCCGGTCTCGTCCCAAATCCAAGATTCTTTTTAAACGTATTGTGCTGCTCCCCACCGTCTTCTAGGAAGTAGCAGTGGCCAAAGTGATCGAAGGCCATGTTGTTTTCCACGGTGACGTTGTGGGTGCCGTGGATGGTCAGGCAGCGAGAGAATGTGTGGTGGATTGAGTTCTTACGAATGTATACCCCCTTGGACGATGTGTCCAGACACATGTGGAAATGAATTGGGTACGACCCGATGACGGCCTGCTGTCCCATATGGAAAAACTCAGCATTTTCGATCTTGACGGTTGTGAAATCCATCAAAACTTTGATCTGTCCTCCGAAGGTGTCCTGCTCAAACTCATCGCACAGATTGCCGCCATAGCACTGAGGCTCCATCTCTCCGTGGAACCGAACGTTTCGGGTCAGTACGCCGACCTCTGCCCTCATGTCGACCCCATCCGTGACCTCTCCCCAGTGCGTGTAGCGGACGGGACCCCGGATATTCACCTGGTACTTGCTGCAGGAGCTGCACTGCAGGACCTCGAACACCTCTGCCTGCAGGTAATCAAAGTCGGTCGACGCTATGGCGATATGGTCGCCAGGTTTCCAGGTCCCGACGCCGTCCACCAGCTCTACGGTCTGCTCCAGAGAAGGCACGCCTCCGGCAGTGTAGGTGGCGGCCTCCACCTGGTCCTCCGCTGACCCGGAGGACTCCAGCGACACCACGGACATGGCGGCAAAGTCCACGCCGCCGACGGTGGCGTACACCCAGCCCGTCTCCGACCGGTAGTGGACCGGCGAGCCGACCCTCTCGGTGCTATCGCTCGGCGAGCCAATGTGGCACACCGCCGCAAAGGCCACCCGCTGGCCGTCCACCATGGAGGCCATCGCCGACTGCCGGCTGCCGCCAAAGCACATGTCTTCGAAGGCGTCGGCGGTGTCTGGGGAGGTACTGTCGAGCACAACATTCTTGGATAATACAACAACCACTACGCTGCCGGTGTTATCTTTGACCTTGTTGAACTTTTGTGGATTGGAGACACGACCCCAATTTTTGACGACATTTCCGGAGCTGTCAAACTCGATCATACGGAACCCAGTTCCCGGAAAGGTGGCGTCGCTGTCAGTGGCGCTGTAAATTGGATTTCCAATCACCTCGGACCGGGTCGTTTTGGGTACAGTCGCAGCTAGCTGAGTCCAGGGACGTTTAGGTTTTCCATGCACCTCCAGAACCCCCTCTCGAACCAGGACGGCCTTCTGGACACTGGCAGCGCCCTCCGTCTCGTCCCGCTGCCCGGTCAGAAGAACCTCGGCCTCGCTGACATAGGGACAGTCCTCGGAACCGATCCACAGCTCGCCGCCGGTCAGCTCTATCATGTTGGCGGTCAGCTTCAGGAATTCCACCGAGGAATCGAACACCAGCCTCCCGCCGGTGGCGATGGTAACCGTGTCCATACTCGGCGTGCTGACGTCAAGAAGTATCGGCGTATTTATCGTAATGTCTCCTCCAGCTGGCACCTGTAAAGACGTCATTAGGGTAAGCTATGCCGGATATGCGGTACATATTCGTAGATATTCCTTTACGCGTTGCTTATCGAAATAGACGTCATCAGCAGCATATCACTGCTTTCTGAAGGTAAGTGGATATCATAAACCCAACCCTGGCCGGCCCTGGAGTGCTGCATGGACGCGTCTAAAGGTCTTATTGACTTCCGTTACCAGCATCTGCGATGCTGGGCTCCGCATCGCGGGACCGCAGGCTGTTTGAACACACTCACCCGCAAACGCCGCAAAAACGCCCGCCGCAAAATGCAAAAATAAAGGTCTTATTGACCTCCGTTATTTTATTACCTGTGGGCTGTAGGCAAAAGGAGGCTTCTTTTACTCGCTTCTTATCTGCGACGTTTTAAACGAACTGAACGGCTTAAGAGACCAAAGGTGGTATGATCTGCTTAAAATCGTATCTCTGCAGCGGAGAACAATAAGTCACCCATTCTTCCCTCAAGAAAACTCCCGCCTTTCACCTCACACTGCAGAGTAAGGACTCTCAACTCTCAACAGTTGACTCACACGAAGTGACTCATATGTTGGTTCACACGGACTCTGACTCTCTCACCTGTCGACTCACACGGACTGACTCTCACCTGTCGACCCACACGAACTCTGACTCTCTCACCTGTCGACTCACACGGAGTGACTCTCTCACCTGTCGACTCCCACGGACTGACTCTCTCACCTGTCGACTCACACGGACTGACTCTCTCACCTGATGACTCGCACGGACACTAGCTCACCTGTCCGGAGTTCCACGAGTCTGCCGAGCTCCACCGTTTCAGGTCGCCGGCGGAGTCGGGACATTCCGCGCGGACATCCGCTGTGAGCGCGGCCAGCAGCGCCAGGAGCAGCGGAGCCGACATGGCTGCCGTGTCACCTACAGCGGCACCCCTGCAGCGGCTTATATGCCGGTCGGCGGCGGGGTGCGGGACCGAGTCAGACCCCTGCCTCGCGTGGAGGCTGATTTGCAGAACGGCAGAACACTTGTGGAACGCTCTGTTCGCCGTTTGTCGCTGACTGTGATATATACGGCGTCTGGGATGACGAACAGCCCTGTGAGAGGGGCAGGCGCGAGTGTGTGCCTTTGTACGTTTTGCAACTCTAGCACGCGCGTCATAGGCGGCGGTATGATTCGGGGCAAGGGTGGGACACGCTGATGCCGCACCTCGCGAAGCCTTTATAGGTAGGTATGTGCTTCTATATACGGCTCTATTAGGTACCTGTAAATGTGTGGTAGTATGGGGTCACAGTATTCAGATGCTTTCATCCCTTCCGTCCTTTGTGTGTTGAACGATACCAGTTGGCTTGGCAATCGACTCAAGTGGCTACTGACTTATATCTATAGATATAAGTCGGTAGTGTGGGACCGATTCCCTTCTTCCATATCATGATAAAGAGAGTACACGTGCAAGCTTTGTTATATAGAAATAGCCGTCACTTTCCCCACGTGTCGGCACCGTCCACCGACCCGGCGGGTCGGCGGACCGGTCCTTCATTGTGCAACCACCCTGCATATAACGCACAGGCACTGGCGAATCAGAATCAGAACCACAGTTGCAATACAAGTCTCGGCCCGCTCAGTCGTCTCACCTTCCGCGCCTCCGCGACAGTAGCCATTTGAGTCGATTGCCAAGCCAACTGGTATCGTTCAACACACACAAGGAATAGCATTTGACGATCCAAGAAAACTGTTGCCTGATTGGGGATAACTGAAATACAGCAGCATGACTTTTATATAAAAAGAAAATTACATACATAGACGTTTACAAGAACAGCAAGATACCAAACCAGCAGCGTAATCATATCGATGACAACGCTGATCGATGACAACGCTTTTATTTAACCTGCACACACAGCATGTCACACGCTGGCACTGCAAAACACAACAGAACGCAGCACGGATGATGTGCTGGTAAGTAACCCGTGGCTTATTGATGGACTGCATTCAGCAAAATATTGCAGCTACAGGAGCGGTGCCGTAAACAGAGCCATCGTTTTGGCGAGGATTAGTTATATGCGCTGATGGTGTTAAATGAATCAGCCGCATTGGCAGAATAAGAAGCCCCGTTGGACGAGTCAACACCGTAAGACAGCGAGGGGTTAGAGTTCGACCGAGTGCCGTAGGAGGGTGCGGCGGCGTTGGATGGGACGGAGCCGTACGAGGGAGCTGCGTTATACGACGGAGCTGCATTATACGTAGAAGCTAAGTTGCGCGACGGGACCGCGTTGTATCCAGCTGCCGTGTTGGTGGCCGCCCCAGCGCCGTAGCCCTGGCCCCGGCGGTCCTTGGGGTACTGGGCCTCGCCCTCGTAAGTGACCTCGGCGTTGAAGCCGTTGTAGTGGTCGGCGACGTAGTTGACGTGCTGGATGCGGCCGTCGGGCAGCGCCACGCTGTAGCGGCCCTGGGTGCTGTGGCCGTCGCCGGCCTCCTGCTGCGCAAAGTTGGCGCCCGAGTACGGGTCGCTGACCGAGTACTCGAAGGCGTACGGGTGCTCCTGCTGGTCGTACCCCGTCTGCTTTGGCTGGACGGGCCGCTGGCTGGGGCCGGTCTGAGACGCCGCGGGAACGGGGGAGTACGAGGCCGCGGCCACCGCCACCACAACAAACAGCAGGAACACCTGGGAACGCAGACAGATGCTGGAACTGAGAAGCGATGCTTACCATATTCATTCGCGTGTTTGTGCCTCATCATACCTAAAAATCAAGTGGCTCTGGTTTGCAGGGAATAGCGCATCACCGTCTCAGATATCACGAATTAATGACGTTAATGCGTAGCACTTATATCAAACCAAAACTTCTTCCTACCTTCATCGTTGTTGGATTCAGTAGTACCTACTGATATCCCTTGGACCAGCAAAATGCGTTATATAGGCAGGCACACTTTCTCTTGCATCGTCGTCATGGCCTTTGAGCGGCCTGTATGAGCACCGACAATGCAAACTTGGTCGGCAGTCACCCGTGACGAGCTGCTCTGGTTCATATCTAGTCTGTGGAAATACTTATGCAAGCTTCTCCAGCCAGCCGGGCACTCTTCGGCCATTCCGAACAGTTGCTGTTTGGAGATAACGTACGACATTCGTCAGATAACCTGCAATGATAGTGATATTGCCGCAAGAAACGGAAGATTATGTGATAATCAGATTCAATGTGGGTCACAGATAACAATAGGATGTTACTGCATGGTCTAGTGCTTTCAACATGATAACATCTCATTGGACACAGTACACACTGTGCCTTTCTTTCATTGTAATTATAAATGCTAGTTGAATGATGCTTTTAACCTTAAAACAAAATAATAACATAAGCAGCAATGACATAAAGTGCACTAAAAAAATTTGAAACCACCCCTTTAATCGTGCCGTGCTGGTGATCTGAGTTTTCTGTGGTGTGCTGGGGGGAGGCGTTTTCACGCCCCCTCCGTCTAACTCGGCTCCTGGGCCACGTAGCCACACGCAGTAGGCGGCAATCGAAAGAGCGTGAAAAATAATGAAGAAAATAAATCCGTCATGTTTAGGTCAGGTCAAAAGTCAGCTCACCAAAGGTCATAAAAGGTCAACATTTGTCTATTTTAACAATTTATTTTCGAATCACCGACGCATAGCTCGGGAACCAATAGAGCTACCAACACATCAACAAAATATCAATATCAAGCTGTAGCTTTAAATAGAAAATGATGGGTAGAATAAAGATGAAATTTTGTTATACGATATAAACACTCTATTGGAAACGTAGATTCAATAATTACGTGTAATTCATGAAACGTCCTCTGATTTGACTTCAGGTCAATGACTGAGCATCGAAATGAAAAAAAAACTAGAAATAGCAGTTTTACGGGGCAAAAATGTTTTTTCTCTTATTACTCTTGACTCAAGGGAGTCACGACATTAATTTTGCCAGCATCGTGTTCCCCTCGTCGAGACGCGTCGCATGAACTATCATTTGATCTTAAAGGGACACTCCCACCTTAACATTAGTTTTGAGTTGAGATAGCCAAATTGGTGGCCATGGCCTGCAAATACCGGTTTGGGCACTCACAACATCGAAAAATGCTTTAATTCGAAGATATGGAATTTCAAACTTGCAGTTTTCGGATTCTAAGGGGCTAATGCATTGGAATGCCCCCTTAGAATTTGTGACGTCAGCGGAGATCTAACGATTTTTAAATCTTAGACTAAAACCATCGTTAACACGTGGTGGTATACGCTGCTTTGCGCGCAACGTCTGTCGCACTTTAAGGCTGCCAAATTATTGCTTCCAAATAAAGTCGCTAGTAACAGGGTAGATCCCAAAAAGTAAACAAAAGTAAAAGCCTAATATCTTGAAAACCAGTGAATATTTTTCGGTGAAATTTGGTAGATATTCGTTTTCGCTCTTTCTGAACCAAGGGACATCACTTTCATGCCAATTCATTAACTTTTTTGAAGGTGGGAGGGTCCCTTTAGAAGGCCATTTTGAAAAATTGACCTCAGGTCAATGACATGACCTGACCGGAAAGGATCATGCTTCATATCAGTCGGTCCTTATCGTCGAGCTGAACACATTTGCGGTGTTTTCAGCGCTCTAGCACGTCTCAAAAGTTATGGTCAAACAGTGCTTGGGACCTTGGATGACCTGAGATGACCTCAGAGGTACTAAAAGGGTTACGGGTAGGTACATTTTTCTGATTCATTCTGTCATGTTCACCTATATGCTGCTATCACCTATAGTGTTTAGAACGACATTTATCCAAAAGAGGCGCATTTCAATTTTCTTCCATCGACTTTTAACGGAGAGGTCGCAAATTGATCTGACCTTAGGGCAGAGATATCGAAATTCGAAGATATATATCATATACATAGGTACTGTAACCCTTATCGATCGCTGAAAGTTTCAAAGCGATTCCTCAGTCGATGTAGCTAAGTACAGCAAACAGTGGATTTTTTTAGGTACCTAAGGTCACTTGACGTGACCTGGTGACCTGACCTTGAACGACCCGGATCTGAAAATTTCACAACATGTGCGGAAAAGATGTATGAACAGGTGTCGTTTTGGTTTATTCGCGAAAAATCTGAGAGGGCGTGAAAATGCCCCCCCCCCCCGCCCCAACACGGCGCGGGTTAAATCGCCCCTTTGAAGCATCCTATTCTAGCTAAAATCGTGGTCAAATATGCACGATCTGTTTTCACCCAAGGCCAAATAAGTTTCCTCCCTGCTCTACAGTGACATCCAGCGCTGTCGCTGCAAATTCGGATATATTGCGCCACATTGAGCACCACCGAGCCGTTAATGCCGCACCAGCTGTCGGCCAGTGGGGCGGATGCATCGATCGATACAGATATATGCACTGGGCTATCGCCGGTGCAACACAAGGCTACTGAGCAGTAAAGTATTAGTGTGAATGTTTATATAGACTATGTCAAGTGTGTACCTATGTATTACTAAGATTGGAGCATCACAAACGTATTTCTCGGACCCTAGTCCTTATTTTAGAAAGTCGCATAACGACATTGAGAAGATACTCTCGATGCCTTTGCGCAGATACATTCACCTTAACGGACAACAACAATTAAGAATAACATGACACACGAATATCTTTTTTTATAAATTTAGTCCGAACCTTTTGATAGGAAGGATTCACAAGGACAGAGCCACCGCTAAGCGAAGCTTGTTGCGGTGATCCTGCCCTCTACCCTCCGATCGCGCAATTCCAGTTCTATGGCAGAATTTAGAGTTCAAAGCTTAACGTGCGCACATAGCCACGCACGGCCGGTCCCCTCGCTGACTTCGCCTGGCTATGGCCTGCTACCAACCGCAACCATACCTGTCAGGAGGCCCATAAATGTCAAGCGCCCGTCGCGCTTCGAACCCGGACTGTTATAACCGAGAACGCGTGCTCTCATCACGCGGAGTCCAACGCTCTACCAACTGAGCTACGGGACCGGCTCGGGACCTTTGCTCTGGACGCTCGTTTTTTTCACCTGGCCGAGTAAGACCGGATTGTTTACCCTTTCTCTGAGGCTCGAATCAATTATAAATGTTCGTTGGTGTTTCTCGTGTATAAGGTAGTTAGGTTCCTTTGTGTATGTACGCATGAAAGTGAAACTAGAAGCTTGACCTAGTCTTTTTCGTGCATTTATGTAGCATTATATCGCACCCCTCCCGGTCTGATATCTTGGAAGTAGGTAAGTACATGTGTGAGATGTGACGAAACGAGCTAAGCACCGTTTGCGCACACAGCGTGACGTCGTGCAAACGAAGCCACCGTCAGTGAAACGAACACCTATATATTGTCAGATCGGCGTGACTGTAGGCGTCAGTTGTGTGGTCCACAGCCTCCAAAGACAATAGCTATGAAGGTAACTATATGCTGCAAGTGATAGAGACTTCAGCTGCTCGCTTTTATCGTAGTTTTAGTGAAATAGCTTACTTTGTAGTTTCCTGCACCGAGAATCATGTCAATATCCTGCAGTTGCCAGTTATTGTGATCGCATTTGGTATTCATATTGCATTACTTCTTGCATAAAATCCTTCAATTTTCTATTCAACATGAACGATTATTGACAAGTGACCAATCATGAAGGAGCCTGTCATTATCGTACTGCCTCTTTGCGTTCTCAGGTGTTCCTGCTGGCAGCGGTGATGGCGGTGGCCGCGGCCTCGTACTCCCCCGCTCCCGCGGCGTCTCGGACCGGCCCCCGCCAGCGGCCCGTCCAGCCGAAGCAGACGGGGTACGACCAGCAGGAGCACCCGTACGCCTTCGAGTACTCGGTCAGCGACCCGTACTCGGGCGCCAACTTTGCGCAGCAGGAGGCCGGCGACGGCCACAGCACCCAGGGCCGCTACAGCGTGGCGCTGCCCGACGGCCGCATCCAGCACGTCAACTACGTCGCCGACCACTACAACGGCTTCAACGCCGAGGTCACCTACGAGGGCGAGGCCCAGTACCCCAAGGACCGCCCGGGCCAGGGCTACGGCGCTGGGGCGGCCACCAACACGGCAGCTGGATACAGCACAGCTCCTTCATACAACTCTGTTTCTTCCGGTGGTCGCCCCGCCTCCTCCCATAGTGGTGCTTCTGGTTACAACGCAGCACCTTCCTTTAACGCAGCGCCTTCGTACAGCGCTGCGCCTTCGCATAACGCAGCATCCTCCTATAACACAGCCCCTTCCATTAACGCAGCATCATCCTATAACGCAGCCCCTTCCATTAACGCAGCCCCCTCGTACGGCTCCAGGCCTCTCAATGGCCCGGTTTCTTACAACGGCGCCTCTGACTTCAATGCTGCTGTGTCCGGTGCCGGTATTGTTAACGCAGCTCATTCCCTGGGCAATGTTGGCGATGCTGTTTCTTCCTACACGAGCTATGCGTAACTAGCTGCTGCCGGCTGTCAGGTGCTCCCGCGCTTTTTCGATAATACACATGTCTCAGCAGTGAACACTGAACAGCTTCGGGGCTGATGGCTTCTCAATATTGCTCCTGATTAGAGCATAAAAATGTTATTTGCTACCAGCTGAGCTGTTACCTTTATACTGGCACCTCCTTCGCTAGTCGATTAACATAGTTTTTTTTTAGTTTGGTTGTGAATACCTTACAAATCATGATCGCCGAATACAAATATCGGGAGAAATAAGCATTTGACGTCAAATAAAATTAGACAATAATTGGCTTGGTCATGAAGTAATTAAATATACCTAATAGCTTAAAATATAGGTACGGGTCTCGCGGGTTTTAACGGTAGGTTTTGCACCTAGAAAATTTAGTGTACTTCAGGCTATATCTTCGTCGTCTTAAGCTTTTAAGTGTTGAAGATGCGATCGACTTGTTGGTTCACAAGACGGTCATGATCGTGTAAAACGGCTTCATCGTAGATCGATTAGTTTCTGAGATATAACCGGAAATGTAAAAGTGCAAAACTTGCCGCTTAATCTCGCGAGAACCGCACCTCATAGGTTGTGTCCATAATATTTTATGCGTGTTGAACATGTTTGGGAATTCGGCTCCATCTTACTCAAACAATATGTAATCATTTGATATATTTCTCAAACACAGATTGTTTTATTTATAGATGTGACCACAACAGACGATAAACAAAGAGAGAGCAAAAGAGAGACGTCGTTGAGATCTAAGGCACTGTTCTCTTTTTAGTGGATGAATATATCACAGGTTACAATTGACACGAAACACCAGCCTAACGATACAGGAAAACACCTTATCGAATCTAACACAGCGAGTTTAAGGCTCCAGCAGGAGCACTATTCAAAGCAATGGCGCGTCTGAAAGGGCACTTGGACCGTGTAAGATGATATATTATATCTTATGTCCAATGCATGGTCCTGAAATTGTGCACATGCTTCTCACTCCATGTTAAAACGTACTTAGATCCAAATATATTACGAGGATACAGCCCACAGAACAAATGTTAATTGGCCTTAGCATGGATATTGGTATTTACGAAATTCATTGATAAATGTTTTGTCTGTTTAGGTAGGTACTGAAGTAGGTACGCCACAAAGAACATTAAAGGGGTACATTGAGTTACGGCTATCACTCGGGTAACATGTAATGTAAACGCCGGCTGTTTTCAGGCCCGTGACACAATGAACTGATGTGTAATTCGAAAAGAGCATCTTCTAGATTGAGATGCCGTCTTCGTCTAAGAATCTGATAGCGTTTTATCCATACCCCAGTGCTGTGCCATTACTAACGAATGCTTATATAACAGATACATGTGCTTGCTTGTGCGACATGTGTGCTGTTCTTCATCGCTTCCACAGAAACTGTTGCCCTAAATTTATAAACGCATTATATGGCTCTTTGTTCTGCTACATGTTTTCATTTTTACTATAAAAATATAGGTACGTGCATCGGGCACTCGAGACAAAAAAAAAATGACGTGAGACAAAACAACTATTTTGAGAATACAACAAAAAATGCACATACACTAAAAAAAGAATCAGCGTATGCACATCAATCAAAATATATCAATATTTTTAATACACGGTTTCCCGTGCATAAATGGTTTTAACGCAGGAGATGAGTGATTAGAGCACGAGTGTGTTAATGCACGAGTGAAACGAGTGCATTAACGCACGAGTGTAATATAAAACAAAATAAAGTATAAATAGCATGTGTGTAACGTTTCTTTCAAGACACGTATCGGCCAAATAAAGTGCAAAATATGCAACTTGCTTCGGCACTTGTCCTTCACTTCTAAGACAAACCACATCTGTCGTCATGTAGCAGCGCTCCTTAGCCTGGAATTTGTGCGCTGATCCCAGTCCTTATGCACACCACTTAGACCAGCGGTCAGTGAGTCCGCGATCGAATAACCTCGCTCAAAAGAGAGCTCAACTTGAAAAGCGACATTGAGCGAGAGGTCACTTCTCTCAGAGACGCCCACATCCTGTTGGCATCTGCCGGCTGGACCGAAAGGTCACCTCAGAGAGGCCGGCACCGGTCGGGTTTGGTATGATGGCGCCGGTCGCGTAGGGTATGGTCGGGATGGTTTGCAGAGGCCGGGAACGTTGCTACATGACTGTGCAGATGGAGCTGCTGGAGCCATTGCTGGACCGGCTGCCACGGCCACTGTCATCGTCATCGCGGTCATCTGAAGAGACGGGTGGTAGAGGTTAGAACCAGGGGCAGGGGCGAGAGAGAGAGAGAGAGAGAGAGAGAGAGAGAGAGAGAGAGAGAGAGAGAGAGAGAGAGAGAGAGAGAGAGAGAGAGAGAGAGAGAGAGAGAGAGAGAGAGAGAGAGAGAGAAAGAGAGAAAGGGAGAGATAAGAGACGAGCTTTAAGAAGCCAGTCAATAAAGTTCAAGCATTGATTTACCTTCAGTGGAAAACATTTTGCTGCTTAAATCTATTTACTTGATCGGCGTTTCAATGGGATATACCGAGATGTTTCTTCATTTGTTCCCGATCAACACGCTTACAGAGTTCAATGCCACTATGAAAGGTGAGCCAGAATAAACAGCACATACCAACTGCTTCAACGCTCGGGATGTAGGTTGCTGGTTGACTTTTTTTTCGATCATAGCATTCGGATAGTCAGGACGTTCTCGTTCTGCTTGTTCGAATTCTCATATTCTTAGGAGGTAATGTAAGAGTAACACTTACTTAGCAGATTTGCCACGATAGGTGCGCGCTTGCCCGAGTTATCTTTATGTGCCGTTTCTGCCGCAAACATGTGGGTGAAAGCGACTGAAATACGATTCTCTACGTGCGAAAGGGTGCGAGACGGGGGGTGTTGTTCCAATCCACGAAGTGTTGTTGTTGGTACTAGGTGCATCAATTAAGCACGGCACATCTATGCGAGGGAGCAGTATTTACCTATTTACCTTCGAGATCCCGGATGCACTTATCCACCTGGGCGGAGGTCTGGGCGTCCAGCGCTCGCTTCATCAGCTCCACGGGCACGCGGTGGCGGGCCATCTTGTCGGCATGCTGCAGCAGCTTACGGACGCCGTCCTGAGGACCACGCCAGTCACACGGGGTCACATGGGGTCACATGGGTCACACAGGTCGGGTCACATGGGGACACACGAGTCAGTCAAGGTAGACTAGTCTATCTCCTTCAATGTATGCAGTTTGATAACAACTAGCAAATTTTCAGAATAAAAACCGTGAATATTTCCCCCGGGGTTATGTATGTTACGGGTCATATGCTAACTTGGGCAGTATGCAAACTACCCGGGCAGTATGCATACTACCCAACAGCCCGGGCAGTATGCATACCGCCCGGGTAGTATGCATACTACCCGACCCCTTGGGCAGTATGCATACCGCCCAAAAGCTTGGGCAGTTTGCATACTGCCCGCTGTCCGACTTAAAGTTGTGTAATCCATGTCCACATTAAGAATATAAATGGCTCTCTAGATAACAATACATAGATCGACCGAGAAGAATTTTTGTCGTCCAACGTGATTGATCGATCATAAGATGGAATGAGGATTGGAATAAAGTGTTGAAATTACTTTTTCCCAAATCCATTGTTGAATAACCAGTGGCCAACAAGTCATTGTCATTGTGAAGCGTGAACTGAATAAAATGAAACGACGACGACAAAATTTGACGTCATCAACTTTGAACAGTTCTTTTTTCGCTATAACTTTGCCAAAAAAGAGGAATCAATATCAAATTTGGTATGTGGATAGAAGGCGGTAGGGACTATCACATATTTTCCGTTTTTGTTCGAAATTCAGAAAACAACTTTTTTGGATTTCTTGCCTATTATATTAAGAAAATTACTTTTTTGATTTTGGGGGGTCAAAATCTAAAAGTTCAAAAATCCGAAATAGCAGTTTTGTAGCCCTCTAATTCGACACCTTTTATACCTATTCTTAACCTTCGCCCCAGTGGGGGGGGGGGGCATATGTTACCACCCTGTCGCGTTTTTTGCGTGTGAATAAAAAACCGCGGCGCGAAGCGCCGCGCCGCCTGGGGTAGCTTTTGGTACATCAATTTTGGATAATGTGTAAAATTTTTGACCCCAGGTCATGTCAGGTCAGGTCACCAGGTCAAGTTAACTGACCAAGCCTAAAAAAAAGTTTCCAATCATGTCCAGCCTACAGTGTTTGTCAGAAAGGTTTCAAACTTAGTGGATTGCATGCTGTTATGGGCGCCTACAATTTGTATATCTCGGATTTTTTATATCAGTGACCTAAGGTGAGGTCAGTGGCGTGACCTTTCCATTGCAAGTCAATGGAGAAAAAATGAAAATGCCTCTAGATCCGTGTGTACGCATCGGAACAGTCCAAATATTTCAGAATCACAATGATTTAGTCCACTCGTGATGACCAAGGTGTCATTTTTGCTGATAGCCTCTAGACAGGTCATCCGAGGTCACTTGAGGCTACAAACAGTTGTTTGCCAATAACTCGCGATTGGAAAGAGATAGAACGCTGGGGATGGTCTCATTGTGTTTGTCTTGTTGAGACGCATCGACTGTTATGCAACATGACCTTTTCCGGTAAGGTCATGACCTTGACCTGAGGTCAAATTTTCAAGTTGACCTTTCAAGGTCAAATTATAGTTCATTCGACGCGTCTCGGCGAGGGGAACACGATTCTGGCAATAGAAATGTTGTGGCTTTTTGTAGTCGAAAGTAATTGTCGAAAAACACTTTTAGTAAAAACAGCTATTTTTGGAGTTTTTGCCCTCTGGAGGCTAAACCGTTGACCTGAGGTCAATATTGATAATGACCTTTTCAAAAGAAGAGTTCAAAAGCTATCGATTGCTCTTCCATGCGTTTTCTAGCTACCATAGTTCATGAGATAGCGGCATGTTTTCTGAAAAATATAATGACAATTGGCATATTTTGACCTTTGATGACCTCTGGTGACCCCAATATTGCTCTAAGGTGAAAAATGACCGAAATACTTTCAAACATACGCATTAACCCGGCAGTTGCTGGGGTATTTCGCCACCCACCGTTTGCTGGGGGGGGGGGGGGCGTTAAACGACCCCAGCCGATAACTCGAGAACCAATAGGCGCAGCGAAACGCACGAGGCGGCAAACGAAAGAACGCGACGAGACGCTTCAGATGAGTACTTTAAAGTTGAATTTTGAGGTCACAGGTCGGGTCAAGGTCAGGTCAAACACCTGAAATCGGTGTTTGACCTGACCTTTCAGTAGCATAGACTTCAGGACTTCGCAATGGGCGCCTCTCGTCATAAACTCTGTCAAAACGGTGCACAATCCATCATATAAGGCCTACAAGAGTGTCAGCTCCATGTATGGGTCAGTCAAGCATAGGTCAGGGTCAAGGTCAGGTCAACCGGGCAGGCAGTAGGCACATATCCCCGAAAATCAAAACTGATATTCGCAGCCTGTGACACATGTTTTATGGGTAATTTTGGGCGTAGAACATGCTGGTGGCATTCATTTTATCATATGTGTACGTGTTTGGCTAAAAAAGTTCAATTTAAGAAATGCATGTATCATGGTCGTGAAGTAGTCACGAGAAATTGCCAAGATTCAGTTCAAGATTTTGGAAAATGCGGAACGATAATCAATAATCGAAGATAGCCATTTGATTGTTCATGGTATTGGCAGTCTAATGACGTTTACGGCATGTCTGTATGTCTATTCTGTGATTTTATATGATTTTTTGAACATATGCCGTTTTTGGTCGAAAACTCAGAAATCATGACGTCACTAAAACCTCGATATCTCAAAAATTTTCCGGCCGATTTTTTTGAAACTTTGTCACAATAAGCTTCAATCAATGCCCTACAGATACTCAAAACTTGGCGCGCCTGCGGCGCGCCGTTTTTATGCTATGGCCCGGCGAAAAAAGTGGGGGCGTTTAACGCCCCCCCCCCCCAGCAACTCGCGGGTTAAGAGCTATCGACTGCTTTTTACCGCGTCTTTCTAGCCCTCTTAGTTTTTGAGTTAGAGGTGGGTGGTAACATATGCCCCCCCCTCCCCCCCCCCACTAGGGCGAAGTTGGCCGAGACCGCCACTGGGGCGCGGGTTAAACACTTTCTGTATCTATAAAGCTGTAGGCCTGACAGCTCTTCCCGCGAAACCTTTTTTGGGTCGAAAATGGCAGAAATGACGTCACTCCGACGTCATTAGCGGCCAACCTATCATAGCCTTTGGAAAATTTTGGTCACAATGTATAATAGCTACGATCCCGGGAAGGTACTGAAAGTTTGGTTGCAATCGGCGCAGCGGAATTCTGGAGGTATATCGAAAAAAACTAAGGGGGGACAAAAATGCCCCCCCCCCCCACCACCCGGAAGGTTAAAACGTTTGTCATTCACATATATACGCGAGTTATTGCATTAACAAGCCTCACGAAGCGTAGTCAACATACTGCCCGAGTAAACATCTTGCCCGTGAGAAGAAAGGTGGGTGGTATGCATTTATTGCATACTACCCGGGAGGTATGCATACTGCCCGGACGGTATGCATACTGCCCAAGGGGTCGGGTAGTATGCATACTACCCGGGCGGTATGCATACTGCCCGGGCTGTTGGGTAGTATGCCTACTGCCCGGGCAGTTTGCATACTGCCCAAGTTAGCATATGACCCGTAACATGTACATGTCAAAGCTCAGAATAAGTTTGCTGGCCTTATAGTGAATTGATCATTGTCAGATAGATGTTGCGCAGACAAAACAGTTGCGCATTATTGGTCGCCGAGCGTTCAGTGCATTGCGGCACAGTCTATCAGTTCAGTGTGTCTTGCGGCACAGTCTACCTATCGCTGTGTACGACCAAGGACGACGCTCAGTTTCGCACGGATAGGCGATAGGTAGCTGATTATCTGGGTAGGTAGAATTCGAGGTTCAGTAGCTGATGGAAGATGTTTCTGGTGAAACAGGTAACAAAAAGAAATTAAAAATAGCCCTGCTTCTCCTAACTCCAATAATAAATGAATTGACAGCATTTGCTTTATCATCTGCAGTAGCGGTTAAGTAATAGGTATAGCATTCGCATACAACTTTTACGCATTTTGTCTTTATAAACGGCGTGGTAGGCTTGCAGCCTGCCGCATTGTCAGACTGCGACAGCACACGTTGTCGATATGCTGAGTAGGGCCACTGCCAGTCCAGCTGTGCAGCTGCGTAACACGGACTCACCACGCGCTGCTGGAGGCGCGCCTGCGTCTTCTTCATTAGCAGCAGCTCGACGATGATGGACTGCTTCTGGGGGTCCACCACCCGGCCGTTCATCTGGAAACCGTTCATCAGGTTCGCCGTCCTACCGCAACGGAACGCAGGCAGCGTCAGAGGGGATGAATAACAATTAACAATCATATTTCCGTGATCAATATCGGCTGCGTTATACATTGCGCACTTGCATGACCATATGAATTATCTTCTTTATTTTTCAAAACAGAGTCAACAATTAGGCATTTAAGTAAAAGTGGTAGCAAAGAAGTAAAATTAGTACCTGGAGAAGACACCTCTGTCGGTCTTCATGATGTCCTTGGTGGTGAGGTTCTTGATCGACCCGGAGAGGTTCCTCAGACGGTACTTGCCCCACAGCTGGATCGCCATCGTGCTGTTGTGCAGGTAGTCGACAAACTGCTTGGTGGCCGTGGGGAACTTGAAGATCTTCTTGTCGTTGAAGTCGGGGTTGGTGGTGTCGCTCACCATCTTGGTCTTGTGATCGTCTTCCAGGTACACCTTGTACTTGCAGTAGACGTCCTGTCACATAAGACCACAGTTGTAAATGATCTACACTCGAGGTCAAAACATACCTATCATTGGCAAATTTTGCACGTTGATTACTCAGGCCGGGAACTTAAAGTGCATGTAGAATGAAGATAGCACCATAGAGTATGTTTTCTGTGTTCCATACACGGAATGTGGTAAACTGTTCAGACTTGCAGCCTGAATAAAGGTAAATCCTTATCAAAAGGTCGCATGTCCTTCTCACCATGTAGCTTTTGGGCAGGCCCCTGGCGCTGTTGATTTTGACCACGAAGTTGACGTCCTTTCCGATAAGCATGTCGGGGCTGTCGACGAACCGATCGTCCTCCTCCTTGTACTCCTTGCCGGAGGCGTCACAGGGCACGACCTCCAACTGGGGACGGTGGCGGGCACCGGTCACGGCAACGCAACCAACGTTATTCGTGAGTTGACTTTGGTACAGGATATTTTCGGATGACAAACATAACATGTTGCAGGGTCTGTGCAATCGCATCATTGTAACGTCAAAAGGAGTTAGCATTGGAAGCCCGATTAAAGTAATAAGTGAAAGTAAACTATATTACGAGTTTTATGCCATAAAAAGAGGCACCTCAAACGCTAGAATAGATGTCAATTTTCTGGAAAGGTTCCCCGTTTGACAAAAACCGTTTGACTCACATTGAGTACGCCGACTTCGGCGCCCTTGTAGTTGCTGATCTCCACCTGATCCTTGAGTTCCACCTGGAAGGCGAGTGGCTGCAGCACCACCTGGCACACACCGATCATCACCTCCGTGTCCGGGGGCTCCCGGAACGGGTCCTGGGACTGCGGGGGACGGAGGGACAGGGGTCAGAACGCTGTCACCTCCGTGTCGGGTGCCTAACGAAACAAGTCCTGAGGCAGATGTCGTATTGTCCAGAAGGTGACGTTCTGACTGGTATTGCGAAGCTGGACCCGCTGCTGTCCCTCACCTCGGGCAGGTCCCAGTCGTCCTCGTCCTCGAAGTTAGCGTACATCTCCTGCATCAGGTACAGGTTGTTGCGGAACTTCTCCTTGGACCACACGTACTCAGCGTTGTTGGCCAGGTTCTTCATCTTGACACAGACCTGCACAAAAGAAGTAACGCATCACAGAACGGATAATAATTTTGTGCTTGGTATGGCTCGCCGCTCACCATTGTTCATATGTACTTAGAAAACTGTTACTTCCTTTGGCACTACAGATATGCGTTTGGCGTGCGCTGTTGCCGCGTTCACGTACCTCGGTGTTCCCGGACGTTTTGCCCATCATCTGCGGCGAGACGAGCAGGATCTCGAACTTGCACCTCTTGTCGAGCTCCTCGGAGATGCTGTTGGCCGTCTCGACTCCCGGCATCAGCTCCAGCAGGTCCTCCTGCAGCTGCACCTGGGCTGTGTTTGTGTGAGACAGCGGGGAGAGTGGTGAACAGCGGGCGGGTGTGGGGAGTGCTTATAAAGGGCACTCAAGGTACTTGTTTTGTTCTTTTAGCCGTTGGACGTTATGAAAGTACCAGATGTCTGATGTTTCCTTTAGGACAAAAGCATTGACATAGCAGCAGGACCGAAAACGTATCAAACAGTAATTCTATATTTGTTTTACCGTTGTTTGCTGTGTTGTCCATCTTGAGGCCGTTTTTGGATGCGATTTCCTCCTGAGCGTACTCATAGGTGATAGTCGGGTACTTCTTTTTGCTCTGTTTCGCCTCCACTGGGTTAGCAAATACCCAGATCTGAGTTCCTCCGAACACCAGTCTGTGAACATAAATACAAATAATGCGTAAACGTTGCAGGTCAACTGCACGTCTAGCTGCACTTTATCGAGTAGCAATGACCTTTGAATAAAAAAATGAGTGACATACGCTGGATGCTGTTTGTATACTCGAATATCACACTTCATCGCATCGTCTCAAATGCAGATAAAGTGAGCGTTAAAATGTAAGTGTCTTATCCCCGGAGCCTCGGAAGCAGCCTGTGGCGGCAGCGGCCCGACGAACCTGTCGTTGTGGCAGAGCGTGGTCTCGCCCTGGATCGGCGTCCCGTTCACCAGCACGCGACAGTCGGTGTTACACGGCTTGATGTTGACCTTGTTGGCCTTCTCATCCAGAGCGATGATGGCGTGCTTCTCCTGCATACTGCGAACCAATTAAACAGCGTGATAAAGCTTTAACACGCGCAGTGGAAGGGGGGGGCGGATTTCGCCCACCCCTCCTGTTTTTCGCCAATAACTCGCGCCGCAAGCATAATATCAATGTGAAATTTCGGCTACCTGTCCAGAATTTAATTGCGGATCTTCTCGTGCAAAAAGAAAGAAAATCGGTTCACAACTTTTCTAGTAATAGCGGTGTAAAGTCAAACATCCTGCCGCCGCGGCGGCGCGGCGGCGCGGCGGCCGGCGCTAGCCGTTACGCGCCGCCTGAATTGTAGACTGTGCCGGGGCGGGACGGTTCCGTCTTTACATCGCGCTCCTTACCGCTGATTATATTATATTCGCGTCAAATTCGGTGAGAAGACTGAGAAATGTACAGGAAATCATATGGTCAAAGAATTTTGAAAATCGGCCGGTAACAACTTGAGTTATGAGTGTGTAAACACAAAATTGTGATTGCCGCGTTTCCCGCGTCGGCCGATGCCACCTCAGCCGGCGACATCTTACCCTTCGCAGGCTTCTAACTGCCATATTTATTGTTGGATTATCTAGAAATTCACCATACATACTCACAAATGTTTGCTCTTTCGTATAGTGAAAGATTAAAAAAAATCGGCCGGTAACTTTTTGAGTTATCGGCGTGTAAACGCAAAAAAGTCGCTAATATGGCAGATTTGACCACATTTGACCTCATTTGACCTTGAAGATATTGACCTAGGGTCATGAAATTCACACACAACAGAGTTCCCCATGGCCCCTACCTACCCTCCAAATTCCGTCTTTCTAGCTCCAGTGGGAGCTGAGATCTTAGGGGGGGGGGCGACATCCGCCCCCCCCCTTCCACTGGGCGTAGTACTCGCAACCCTTCCACTGCGCGTGTTAACATCTACACATAAGACTCTAAACATTAGACTGTTTTCCTCGCATTATTTTGCGGCGTACGAAATTATTGCTTTACGAGCAATGTTTCATCAAATCATCTAACTGATTCATCAAGTTCGTTGCATGGATAATACCAGTATAACGCCTTTTGGGGCGACTAACGGAGCGAGCGAGAGGGTGGGCCTTGCACGGGCGAAATTTCGAGGGGGTACCTCCAACTGACTTGTACACGACACCTTACTAACCGCTCGCTAGCGGTGTGCCAAATTTGAGCGCAATCGGCCCAGCCGTTCTCGAGATCTGGAAACGCCCCCTGCACGTGCGCACGTGCAGTAGCACCCTAACCGCAACACATGGGAATGCATTGCCTGGTGGGTGCCTACCTGTATGCCAAGTTTCAGCGAAATCGCCCTAGTAATTACCGAGTTACTGAAATGGGAACAAATTTGGGACCTCTTATTGTTGTATTTTGCGCGTGCACTGGGGGTGACCCACATACATCGAGAGTATCCTATTTTGGGTAGAAGGGATGCTGCTACCCTACAAAATATACCGCAAGTCAATCGCCCAAGCGGCTGCTGAGATATGAGCCTCTCAAAATCACTACTTTTGCAAAACAGCTTGAACACCCTTGACTTTTCACGTGGCACGTGCCACGACGGTCACTGAGATGTAGCAAAAGTAGTCAATTACGGGGTAGAAGGGATGGGGCTACCCAACAAAAAAGACCGCAGGCCAATCGGTCCAGCGGTTGCTGAGATATAAGCCTCTCAAAAGCGTTACAGGCCGGGCCGGGCCGGGCCGGGCCGCTCATACTGAGATTTTTCCGTTATATTGAAAAGACTCACTTCGCTCGCTGCGCTCGCTCGCTCGTAATCAATTGAAGAAATGAAACTGTGCTGTTTTGTCCTAACGTGCTGTAATGCGTGGTGCGTGCCGAGTGTGTTGTACTTTCGGGTAGGTACATTTAATTGGTGCGTGAATCCTGCTTGATGCTATAAAGTTCCATATCCTGCTGCATTCCGTTGATGCATTGGGCTGTTTTTTCATTTGTCCCATGTCCACTCCGCCAATATATGGAGCTGTGTTTTCAGTTGTCCTGCCCGGTGGGTGTATTGGCCATTGAGCCGTGTTTTTCAGTTGTCCGGCCCGGTCACTGTTTGCTAGTGACGCCAGCTGTGGCGGCGTTGGCGGGCCCAATCAATGTCGGCGGCTCCCTCACCACCACTATGAATGCTGGGCCACTGAATACAGGGCCAGCGGCGAACGGCGGGGGGGGGGGGGAGGGGGCACGGCCGACCGCACAGGGGCACGGTCATGAACGCGACCTCGGCGGTCGCCGCCGCGCCGGTAACGCCAGAGCCAGGCCCCGAGATCGAGTGTACTGAGTCAGTGGGCGGACGACTGGCCAAGTGGATGGAAAAGAGCGCTGGGAACGTCCAGAGAGAAGATAGTTATATAAGATATGACCGGCGTCATAGTTAGAGCACGTGCCCGTAATCAAACCGCTGTCTTAACCGTACTCCATGAATGTACCCATTCATGATCCATTGAGTTCCCGTCCTACATAGCGCATGATCTATGGATACCTAGATGATACCCAGCCCATCAATAAAAATGCAGATACGTGTCAAAAAGGCGAGTCCCTGGAAGTGAAAAGGTCTAATCTGGCAACGCTCGGGCCCACGCAATTAAATTCAACGCAGTAGCTTGGCAGCTATAAGAAGCTAGGGCCAATAAGTAAATGACACAAAACTTCTTGGACTCAATGTTGGCGAATTTAGCTTAGCGACAGTGCGACGTTTGTCTCTAAAGCAAGCGCTCTTCTTCCACCGCCATGCATCAACGCCAGCACGTTCTTTGTTCCGTGTGAAGTGTCAGCGGAGGGCCGGCCGTTTTAATCGCCGCCACCGCCAGCAGTTTCTGTTCGACAATCGATGACGGCCGGCCACCTTCAGCCGACCTTCGCCGATATCCAGGTGCTCACTGACATGTCGGCCGGTCGTTTCGCGCGCGTCGTTGGCCGTTACCATGGCGACGGCCCACGCGGCGGCGCCAAAAGTGATGAATGTCGGCGCGAGTGTCACCCGATGGCGCGGCTCACTGGCCCGCAGGTGTCGAACACAAATCCTATAGTGACGTCAGCATAAATGTTTGGAGAGACGCAGAGCTGGTTCGATCACGGACCTGTGCATTCTTGGTAGATGCTTATACTCGGTTAACATCTAAAATCGACTTGTTGAGGAGCATTAAAACCTTCTGCAATTTGTTGAAGGCATTGACCAGTAAAACAAGAGGATGTTTTTATCGTGCCTACCCACCGCACACAGACTTAAAACAGGTTGTGGTGCACTTGGCCACACTCTTCAATCGTTATTTATTGGAGTAGAAGTGGCCTGTGGGTAAGTGTGCCGCAATGGAGCAGGTTAGTTGTCCGGTAAGCCGCCTCGGCCGTCTCCGTAAGTACACTCACCCGGGTCCGACCATGGTGATGTCGCTCTCGCCGCCCTTCCTATTGCCGACCTCGGTCTGCTTCTTCTTCAGGATGTTGACGATGCGGCCGGAGAGCATGGGGTCCATGTTGAGGTTGTAGATGTGCGGCTTGGTCTCCTTCTCGCGGTTGGTCGCCGCGGCGGCGCCTCCCTGGGGACGGGACAGAGATGGAGGCAGTGGCGGCGCCACGAATTTTCGCCAGTGGGGGCAAGCTTGAGACTGACCCGACTGTTGTCTGATAACGCCGATCTGCAAAATCCATGAGCACATTGTCCCTAGATGTTGTCATTCAAAATTATTTTGGTTTTAGGTTTCATGCATAGGCGTATTGAGTTTAACCATTAACCCTCGCGGGCCCGGAAAGGGGGGGGGGGCATTTTTCGCCTCCCCTGGCGAATATTTGCGATACCTCACGAACGCTTAGGGATAGAAAGACGAAGCTTGCTGTACCTTATCCCCCATTAGTTTGACATCTTTTGAAGCAAAAAATTTGGACCTAGCCTCCTTGATAATGTCTCAGAGCCGATTTTTCTAGACTCCTGCACGGCAAACTTCGTCGTCACGGACGTGAACTTCAACCAGCTGCCAAAAATTGAGTTTTAGAGATAAAGACAAATTACGAGCACGGTTGTGTAGCATTTGACCCAGAAAAAATACTTAAGTAACTTTGGTGACCTGAGGTCAGAGGTCAGGGCAACGACCCCGAGCTGGGGCTTTAGTTTCTTTTTTCGCAAATAACTTCAACAAAAATGGTTCTGGAGCTACGGCAGTGGTACCTTCGCATTAGTCTTGTCGAGACGCGTCGAATGACATATATATTGTTTGGAAAAGGTCAAGTTTTATGTTGACCTCATGTGACCTCGAATGACATTTGGTTGATTTTTTACACATGGAAGGTCATTTGTGATGATTTCGTAGCCGCGGATCACGATTCTTGGCCTCTGGCATCCATTTTGCTGTAAGCATTCATTTAGAGCCTCAGTATGGCAAAACATGTTTTAATTATTATGCCTGACTTGAATAGTGAAATAGCCTCTAGCAAGGATACTCTCTTGTGACTTTGACCTCGTAGCAGTCTTGTATCGTAAGCTTAAGCACAAATAGGGGTCCGCTAAGCTTGAAAACATATCAAAACATCTCGGAATTTAGTATACAAGATATAAGAAAAAGTGCAAAGTTTGTGGTCAATTTTGAGCATGATCGTGACCTTGAATTTGAATGTTATGCACATCATCGGAATCCACGGATTCTCTTCTTTTGTTCAACATCCCTTTTAGCCGATTTTATGCACCATGCCGTCCTCTGGAACACGTACTTTGAGACCACTACATTAATGCCGGTTTTTGCCTTTGACCTTGAATTCTGACCTTGAAAACTGACCTGAGGTCAAAAAGTTTCGGTGCTTTAGAATCTTCTCATAGATACTTTTCGTTTGGTACCATTTTTGTTTCAGTAGCTGCCTTATTAACGGAGTTAAACAGGGGGGGGGGGGCTACCCCGGGCTGCGGTGGTTAGGATTACCCCCGGGCCGCCCGGCCGAAATAAAACTATAAAACTAGATTGCGAGACACAAACCTGTGAAAACTACTGAAAACGTTATGTTGTTCGTTGAGATGTAAAATGGTGTGTTCCTCAAAACTATAGTCAGTACCTATTTCTCATTTTCCCCGTAGTACGTATATAATGTGCGATTCTCTCACATACGATTGATATAGGTACGAGAATAAGCTCCATTAGGGCGACCCACATACAATTCCAGATAACCCGGGATATACATACCTATCACATTTTGTCATACCTCTCTGAGCTCAGTCTCAGTCTAAGGGTTCCCAAAAGAGGGTGATCTCTTCTCTGGCCGACTTTTGATAAACTGCTTCTCAACCTCCTCGAGATTAAGCTCTAGGGCAGCCTTTTGGTGAATGAAAATGAGTAGGAGAATGAGTGGGAGTACGAGATATGCGACAGACGGTCCGAGAACGAACGTTCTGCTGACGCACTTGATACGAGGACCGTCAAAAACAGGCGTACTATTATAACCGCCTATAATGAATGTTGCACCGGTCTTCTGTTCCCATACCTCAGCCAAATTTTGTGGGGGCAAAAACATAGTCTTGCCCCCACGGCCTCCTGCCAGTGGGGGCAGTCTGCCCCCACTGCCCCCACGGTGGCGCCGCCCTTGGATGGAGGGGTCAGAGGTGACGCAGTGGCAGCGGAGACGGACGGCCAGGATGCCGGAGGAGCAGTGGAGCGGCCAGGAGGCCGGAGGACGGCTGTCTGGCTCCCACCAAAGAAATCCTTACGTCTATTGTTCCAATTGTAGTTATGTGATTATATAACTGCCACGACTAAATATATGCACTATTGCCCCGATTAAAGTGTATGCACTTAACACCATATGATAAATGATATGGATGATAACTATATCATTAATAGTTATGTAGCTTCGTAACATGTCAGGCACAAATGTCCGAGTCACGAGTGATACGATATCCACAATGCCGTGTCCGGACCAGCTCCGCGAGCCCGTCCCGTCCCGGGAACGTACCGCCGCCGTGGCCGAGGACTTGTGGGCTGCCTTCAGCTTCTCCTCGTAGGACTTCTTCATGTCCTCGAGCTCCCGGTCGTTCTCCAGCATCTGGGCGCGCATCTCCTCCTCCAGCTCCTTCCGCAGCGCCTCCTTGTCTGAGAAGTAAAATACCTACTGTCACCGGCTCTACCACAGCGCAAACACGTAACAACTAACAATCATCAACAACACTCAACGTTTGCAGGAACTCTGCTGCGCCGATATATCTGTTCATAGGTATGTTGAAGTGCTCTGGCGAGAGTGTCTAATGCACTAATTTTCTGTTTGAGAGCGCGGCCGGCACTCACCGGCCGCCGACATGCCGGCCGTGTTGCCCATGTCGATCTTGCCGCCCTTCATGCTGGCCTTGAGCCGCTCATTCTCCTCCTTCAGCTCGCGGAGCAGCTTCTCAGTCGGGTCTTCGTTCACCGTCGCCTTGGTCTTGATCTGCTTGGCCCGGTCGGCTGCGAGAGGAAAGGGAGGGGAAGGGCACAGAAAAGGGCAGTCAGATGTCGGTAGGAGCATGGATCGTGGTTATGATAATGAAACTGTTACTGAGCTAACCCGTTAGTTATGCTTTCCAGTAGAACGAATAATTCCATAAAACGCATAATGCTTTTGTGCTTACTTAGAACACGTCAGACACTGCTACGGCTATTTCAAGCGACTTTGCCATGGCGAACTGGGATTTTAAGTTTCCAGACCGCGCTCTCGGCGTCCCTCCAGGTGTCCCCGTTGACGAGGATTTGCGGTGGATCCGTCACACGTAGGGCTGTTCCCGAGTCACCTTGACATTCGTGGTGAATATTTTATGTGGATTGTATGACACATTTCCACCGTCCGTTTCGCGTTCGCGTACCGCTCGTACATACCGCGAGCTGGGTGCGCTAGTTACAGCCACTCCTCTAGCCTTCTCCTGCACAACCCACTGCCCGGCGATCGATATCAGAGTAATTTCACCACCGATATTTTTTCATACGATGACGGCGAGGCCTAATACTCAGCGGCCACAATCTGCCATGCATCGTCGCTTTTCGGTGTTAACTGCCGAAAAGCATGTATGTGAGTAATTGCAGTAATTAGTGTGAGCCTGTTTTTCATGTTCACAAAATTGTTGCTAGATTTGAAGCATAAGTAATTCTTTATATCGTGAGGGTTAATTAGGGCTTGAACATATTATTTTGGCCTAATATTTATGCTTTTGAAACTGTGTAGGGTCCAAACATTGCCGGCTTACGGCAAAAAACTTACTATTTTCGACCGGAGAATGTCGTCATATGTTTAAAAAGCAGTGTGTTGATATATGACGAGCAGCGAAAACCACGACTTTAGGACTTGGTGCTATAAATGGATGGCCTAACAAACAGCCGTGAGACTTACCGAAGCGGAGCGTGGACATGGTCTCATCATAGTTGAGGTCGGCCGGTGACAGGGCAGCCACCATCACCGTCTTGGAGTTGCCCATCAGAGCGTTCTGCAGCAGCCGGGTCAGCACGGAGTCCCGGAACGGCACACGCACGTCCTGCGGAGGACGCGACCGGGGTGCTAGGTCAGCACGGTCAGTCCGTAGAAATCAGAACTATCTGCCGCGGTAAACCGTAGTGAAAGAGTCAGTAACATTGAACAGGTAAAATAATCCTTATTCATACAATTAATGCAATATGCCATCAGTAATTTCCGTGATCTCTTAGGTTTACTAATAGTCATTTTGATAGCCATTTGTAACCAGAAGTGATTTACAGGTATATGCTGACAGTTGACAGTTATATTGCTGGAGTATTGAGGCTAACCGTCTTACCTTCTTACCGCTGGACCGCGTGTAAAGACTAAAGATACTAGTTTTCCTCACCTTCTCACCGCTGGACTGTTTGGCGAGAGCGAAGATGACGTTTCCGAGTGTGGAGAGCGATTTGTTGATGGCGGCTCCCTCCTTCAGCCTGTCACCGGTGGCGCCGGTGCTGTCCGCCCGCTCGCTGCGACGACGGACACACAGAACCCGTGGCGACATAATTAATACCACTTCAACCTATTCCTTACACAGCTTAACGTGTTTTATCATTCGCCTGCATTTATTTCATTAGACCTGAAGGCTTAATCGTTTGACCACATCTTTAAACCCAGCCGTTTACGATAACGACGAATTTCCATCGGTTCACGACCAGGACCCGCCCTTCCTGCACAAAGCCAGCCAGCCGGCTGGGCGCTCAGCGGGCTGCCGCTCCCTGTTTTCACCGACCTGCCGGCCAGGTCGACCAGGTTGACGATGGACGTTTTGGCCGTCTCCTGTCCGGCGGCGTTCTTCTGTTTCTGCGTGAAGTGGATGCCGACAATGGTGTGCGCGCGCGAGGAGGTGGCGTTCATGTTGGTCGAGGCCACCGTCCGGTTCATCGTGCCTTCGTCCATCTGCGCCTCAATGTCGGCGTACGAGGTCACCATCACCTGCTTCAGACCCTCGGCTGGAAGAGGGGGGGGGGGAGTCAAAGTTTTAGCACGGTGAGAAGGAAGGACTAGGCCCAATTGTGAAAGCCACCAGACAGATGTTCCCTGTTGTAACTGACATAGTAAGTTGGTCCCTAGCTTAGTTAGAGTGTGGATCGCTGAATGTGATGAGTGATGACTTATCAAACATCATGGAATGTTTTTACGTGAATCTGTTTTCACGCTTACCGTAAAATCCTTTCTTGGGGTGTTGTCGGACCTTCAGGCCGGACTTTTTGTTCTTCGCCGGGTTCAGTAGGTCGTGTACTACTTCACTGTAGATCTCCAGCATGCTGAACTTAACCTCAAACACAATGGGTTGCTTGGCCTTCTCCTTGATACCTTTGAAGATTTCCTCACAAAACTTTGGGACGATTCCTGAGGACATAAACAAATCAAGCCCGAGTCCACAGGAGTCCGTTTACATTCAAAATGGAAATTAAAAAAATTACGTTTGCGTGATATTCTCGACGGTGCCCGTTAAAAGACGATTACCTATACCTAGCGCTTTGTTTCTCCATATTTCGGTGCCGTAATCGAAAAACATTCCCAAATTTGATTGCTTTGGAGCTGGGCGCGTTTTCAGCGTAATTTCAAATGCTATCAAAACACCGTAATCTTACTATAGGTATTAAGGCATTCTCTCCGATTTGGACAACAGTTTAGCTCGCCTCGGTAGTGGCAAAGGCCGCGACAAGTGCCTCCGGAGCGCTGACGGTCTGCCACTCGAGTGGCCGAGCCGGGTAGGTACCTTTGTTGGGACCGTAGCCGATCACGGAGTACGACTTGCCCGAGCCCGTCTGGCCGTAGGCGAACAGAGTGGCGTTGTAGCCACTCCAGGCGTTCTTGAGAATACCCTGACCCAGGTCGTTGAAGACCATATTCTGACGGAAGAAATGACGAGAGAGCACTCAGAAGTGACTAGAAAAAGTGTAGCAATAGAATCAACCCATCGAGAGGCTTACAACAGTGCCGGGCACTCTGCTTACATGCGTTCCTGATATCCGCCCCCCGCCCCATAAACACACCCATCTCCCAGAGCTGCACTGACCTGGTCAGCGAACTTGCCGCCATTTTTGTGGCTCTTGTCGGGCTCGAAGTAGCCGTTGTTCTCCTTGCAGCCGTCGAAGCTCCAGTAGGAGTGGTCGAAGGTGAACGACTTGGTCTCGCCGCCGGGCGCCGGGTCGCGGATGAACGTCGTGTTCCCGTTGGTGTCGAGAATCAGCTGGGCGCTGCGGCCCTTCTCGCGACTGTTGTGTGCCTCAGTCAAGGAGCATAGCCGAGCGAGGCAGTACCTACTGGGTGAACGACGAGTACACCACATACAGGCATATCTAATCTATAGCGCTATTTTGGCGGGAACAAACTAAAGATACCTATTGGTTAATATGACAATTTTCCAGGCTGCCTTAGGACAAAGGTGCAAAATATCCTTTTAGGGAGACGTTTAAATCCTATCTCCAGCCTGAGTCATAGGCTAATACTTAGGCTAGGCTTATACACTTATATGAATTGCTCAGTTGTAACTGTCCATTTCTAATCAACACTTTTTCTCAAATATTTTTCATTGTACTCCTCTAATAACCCCTCTGGCCGCCGGCCCGCCGACCATTCGTTAATGACCTTGCACTCTCATTAACGGCTGGCGTCGACCGCTGTGTGCGCGCTCAATGTTACTGACCTTCGGCGGCCGGACGGCGGCGGCCCGCGGTCGGCCGCGCCGGCGGATCCTCCGGTCACGCGATAGGCCGGCGAGCGACACCGTCACCGCGGCAGCGGTCAATATGACCACCTTGGACCTGCCTGTGACGTCATCAACAGCGGCTGGCACTGTGGTGAGCATGACGTCATGGATGCCCTGAGTCACTATACACGCGGGTGGAAATGTAGAGCATTGCATTGTTGGCCTGGTATCCGGGTTCCTGAGGGCGGGGATTTCTAGGGTCCGTGCCTACAACGACAGGTGGTACTGGTACCTGATGGTGGCATTCATTAAGGGACGATTAAAGGATGAGCGATAGGAGGCACAGGTCTGGAACCTTCGACTGAGGCTAGATATTGAAACGAGGAATCGATTGCGACCATTATTTTGGTGATCAGACGAAGCCTTGAGGCACTTTTGACGCGCCCCGTCCTTCAAGGGACGATTAAGGGATGAAGGAAAGGAGCTAGGACAACATAAATGTCATATTCGTGCTCCTGTCCCCTAATTGACCTGGTTAGGGTTTTTGAAGCGATTCTGAATCCGACGCGGTATTCGTTGCTGTTGCTGACGCTAACTTCACGGACATCAACAGGACGTGGAACCCATGCCAGACCTCAACGGGGCGCGCGCGGGATAATGATACCATCGCCTATCGTGCGTTTCGAAAACCACCTACGAGTATAGCTGCATGAAAAGGATATGAATGGTCGAATCCTGACGGCGACCTTGACATTTTCTTCGGTCATGATGGCGTCTTCTGACTAGCTTCAGGTGTACCTGCAAACGGCATATCTCGCATCACTGGGCGATACTGCCCCACTGGCCACTTCACGCAACCATACACGACCAGCGCGGGAATGTCGATCACTCCGCAGCCAATGGGGGCGCTTTGTACAAATACCGTATTGGAAAATATAGCAGAGATGAGAATATGAAAGGAAGGTGATGGAAATTGGTTCCAGAGCTAATAAAGTCTGTTAAATTAGCGTGCCAAACAAGCTGTCATCTTTAACCCTATTACTGGTGGGTGTGGGGGGTGGGGGGGAGGGACCGAATCGGCCCCCACCTGTAGTTTTTTGGTCTCGACGGAAAACCACTTAACCCTATTCCTGGCGGGCGGGGGGGGGGGGCCTCAGGAGCCCCCCTGAGGTTTTTTGGTTATTTCTCCCAAACGCAATGAGCTAGGAAGCTCAAATTTTCTTACTTTTCCTAAAAGGCTTCTACGCAACATGTCTGAAAATTTTGAGTTGATCTGACCTCAGGTCAGGTCACCAGAGGCGGTTTGGTGACCCTACCTCAGAAAAGTTTGCAATCACGCCAGAGCTAGAGTTTTTGACCGATCAATTTCTTCTCTTCAGGTTTTAGTTAGGGTACCAGTATGTGCAATTTGTATATCTCGGAATTTTGATATCGGTGACCTAAGGTCAGGTCAGTTTCGCGACCTCCCCATTATGAGTCAATGGGGGAAAAATCAACTCCCTGTTTTTACCACTAAAACGGGTCGGAATGGCCCCATATAACATACATGACTTCATATACGATCAACCTTCACTACCTTGAGGTCTGTTTTGCTGTTGGGCAGCTGTGAGGTCATGTGACGTCATCAAAGGTCACCAAAGGTTTTTGGCCAATAACTCCGTACAGGAACAAGATACAGACGCGTGGATGGTCTCATTGTGTTCAGCTCGTCAAGACGCATCGAATGATATACATGATGACCTCGAGGTCACGTGACCTGAGGTCAACCTTTGACCTTGACCTTTCGAGGTCAACATATATATCATTCGATGCGGATTGACGAGAGGATCACGATGCTGCCCTTAGTTTGTTCCTATCTTGACTAATTCGAAAGTTATTCGAGAAAAACTCTCTCCATATCCAGCGCCGCCATTTTGACTTTTTCGACCCCTGTGACGTCATCTTTGACCTGACCTGAAAATGACCTTGGTAAAAATTGTTGATCTTGACCGTGCGTATCCGATGCCGTTTACCGCTTGTCGCTATCTTGCTTCGTTCTCGAGATCTCAGGGGGGGGGCCGAATCGGCCCCCCCGCCAGTTTCTTGTCCCGGCGGAGCCCGCCAGGAATAGGGTTAAGCTAGGGGCTCGAAATTTGGGAACTTTTTCTTGCTATTCCTTAACCCTCGCCGGCACAGGGGGGGGAGGTGATGCAACCCCCCTAAGGTTTTTCGCGAAAAACTCGCGTAGAAAACGACCGATCGCGACGAAACTTTCAGTACCCTCGCATTGATCAATTATAAACCTACCCTGAAAATCTCATGACCCTGACCCAAATGACCTTTGACCTGTGACCTCTTTTCCGAGACCATGTTTGGCCGGAATCGCGATTCGGCGTATGTCGGCTCGCATTAGCCGCGCGTTTGCAAGCTTTTCGTGGTTTCAAACGTTCAAAAATGTGATTTGATGCTGCTCCCATGCATAAGGGTGGGTGTCAAGGTCACCTGAAGGTCAGGTCAGGTCATTGACCTTTGGTGACCTCGGTTCTGTGTGCGGCGTTTGCCAGCTTCTAATGTGTAGGGGGGGGGGGTCGGTTGGACCCCCCCCCCCTTGCCGTTTGGCCCCTGATCGAGCTAGAGCTTCGCGGAAAAAATGAGCGTGTTGCCCGTGACGAGAGAAAGCCGATGATACCCAATTTTAAGGTCCTAGGTTGTTGGTTGACCTTCCAGGTCAGGTCAATGACCCAAGGTCGGGAAAATCGGGACCTGTTAGAAAGTCGTAAAGTGTGGCTGCTAAGGGGTTTTTCGGGGTGCTGATCACGAATATCGTGTTAGTTTTGATTGATCACAGATGATGTCTTGAAGCATTTAGACCAGGTCGGGTCAGGTCAGGTCAGGTCAACCAGTAGGCGTCGTGACGGGTATTCGTAGTACGTGTCAACCGCCTCTGACAGCTTCGTAACATGTTACGAAGTCACCAAAACTACTTCGTACCTAAATGTTCAAATGGTTGCTAAATTCGAATTCAGCTAAAAAACTAGCCTAGAAACATGTAAAACTCGAAAAAGTGACCCGAGGTCACCCGAGGTCACCAAAGGTCAATGACCTGACCTGACCTTCAGGTGACCTTGACACACACGGGAGTAACATCAAATCACATGTTTGAACGTTTGAAACCACGAAAAGCTTGCAAACACGCGGCTAGTGCGAGCCGACATACGCGAAATCGCGATTCCGGCCAAACATGGTCTCGGAAAAGAGGTCACAGGTCAAAGGTCATTTGGGTCAGGGTCATGAAATTTTCAGGGTAGGTGTAAAATTATTCAATGCGAGGGTACTGAAAGTTTCGTCGCAATCGGCCGCTTTTTACGCGAGTTATTCGCGAAAAACCATGGGGGGGGTCCATCCGACCCCCCTACACATGCGAGGGTTAAATCCAGACGCATTCCAGTGAGACAACTGCCAACTGTACGGAAGAAGATCGTGGTCTGAGTGATTGTTCCACCATCACTATAAGTGGCGCTCGGTTGTCCGCTGCGCCCCAGCTGACCGCAGCGGATCACAGACACCAACCACGTACAGATGGCTGCTCGGCTGATCTCGCCAAACGTGCCGATCTTGATTTGTCCGGACATGGCATGCTTTTATAGCTCAACAAAGTACTAGAAACTTGGCTATGCTTACTTCTCTTACTACGTGATATCGTTAGTCGTTACGTAAGTGACGGATTATATTTTTCCTGAACGTCAGTTTCAGTTCCCTTCGGTTCTTTGCTCATATATGCGTTGCATTTTCTTCAAAACGGTGAACACACACTGTATTTTGGTTGAGTTAAAACGTCGATTTAAAATAAACGTTGCACAATTTCACGGAGCTAATTTCAAGTCAGTTACAATTTCAATTATACTTATTACTTAGGTTTTATAACGAAGTTTTTCAACTCTTAGAGCCACATTATCCAATACTGAAATTGGTAGCTGTATCCGGACAAGATATAGCCGTGCGAGATATTATACATAAGGGACTTATGTACTGTATTATCCCGACTATCGTACCTAGAATGCAGTTCTGAAGTAGTCTGTCTTTCAAAGGAACCGAACTTATTGTGCCCCTATACCCATATTTATCTGCCAATCACTACGAGGAAATTGCACGGCTCGGAGGCTGTAAGAAAAATGCACAAACCACACGTAGAACGTCCCACGCCAGACTCCACCAACGAAACGCAAACACACTTGACCGGAGCTGCCACTGACCTTTGGTCACTGCCCGGCTGCCGTGAGACCTGACCTGACTTGACCTGAGCCAGGTCACTCGGGCCGGCGGCTGCACTGGGCCCGACGGCTGACTGAGGCCGCGTCCGGCCGCCGGCGGCGGCGCTCCGTCCGCTGTTTATGCGTATCCATAGAGCCATTGATTCTCGTCCGGACCTCGGGCCACCGGACCGGGACGGGTCGTACAAACACACGGGCTGCACACAGACACACAGGCGCGGGTCACTGCGGACCGGCCGGCCCGCCGCTGACGGCTCCGGTCGATCGGACAACGAGCCGACGGCGGCCAACGGCGCAGTACCGCACTGGCTGCAACGGAGCCCAGGGAATTCACCACGGCTTAAAAATTAGTATTTTTCCACAACGAACACTAAACTGAATAGCTTTTTACATTTGCTTTCTTTTTGACACTGTAGGCAACAAAACCCATTAGGTAGGTTTTTGGGAATGTCTACCAACAACCTACCTTACCGTGTTGCAGTGAATAACTGTGATGTACTCGAAGGATATGACTCCATTCCGCTGTCCGCATGAATGCTGACGCAAAATACAACAGAAACAAAACAGTGTAGGTATGTACTAAGATTAGATGCAGCTATATTTCTAGGTTAACGAAGCATCTCACATCATGCAATGCGGTGCAGCATAGCTACAGGCGCCCACCACTAGCGCCATCTACTGGTGGATCTAGAAGATATTGTACGGCGGCACAGCCTATGTTCAGGCGCAATATTCTAGTGGCATCTAGCGGCCGTTCAGCAAAACACTATGTAATGCGGCGCAGCATAACCTCAGGCGCTCACTACTAGCGTCATCTATTATCGGCGTCAGAAGATATTGCACGGCGGCACAGCCAAGGTTTAGGCGCACTACACTAGAGCCATCTAGCGGCCGTGTAGCAAAACATCACGTAATGCGGCGCAGCATAACTTCAGGCGTCCACTACTAGCGTAGCGTCATGCGTCATCGGATTAAGAGGATATTGTCGATATTGTGCAGCGGCACAGCCTATATTCAGCCATGTAGCCGCCAAATAACAGAACAGCATGTACACTGTACAGCGGTCAGGTCAGCGGTGCGGCACAGCTAGCTTCACATAATGTTATAGCCCTACTGATTTTAGCAATTAATTATACCTATATGTGTGTACTGTGCTGTAACACTTTCATATTTGATTGGAAACTTCTCCACACATTATTTCCGGTAAAATTGAGCGGACTACGTATTTTGCATTTCTCTAGAAACATTGTTACCCTGTACGCTTCGCAAACCAAACAGAAGCAACAGCCTTCTGTCTGTGGGGCCCCTCGAAAAAGTTGCCGTTGCAAAGCGCTGGCTCGGTCAGTTCGGGCACTGTCTGATCATCTGCCCAGGAATGTGATGTTTCACTTATAGTGCACTGCAGAAATACTGACGCCAAGCTAATGTGCCAAAAAAAAAAAAAAAACACGAATCATCCGAAAATAATATATTGCGGCAATTTAATCCAACACGGCATTACAAAAAGAGCGGACAGTTATACACATTTCTGACATGCAGACGGACATGATCCGTATTACCTGGCCTCACAGCCAGCACAAAACGAGACCTGATCGGAAACCACCAGCTACTGACGCACACACACCCATCAGCAGCCAGCAGGCACACCCATACTCGACATAGCAGATCTCTGACGGTGGTCTGAAATTGACGCAGCACACTACACCGGCCTCCGCAGCTAGTGGTCTGAGGCCCCGCCTGTCAGGAGACGATACCTACACGTCACAAATAAATACACTCAGAATAGGCGCACAATCTCAGTATCGGATGATACTGACGGACGCTGAGCAATCAACGCTGCACATTGAGACCAAATGATGCGCGAATCAGGTACTTATATCTGCGAGGAAGCACCACAAGACTGACATGGATTACTTTGATCGGCAGTTTTTACGCAGTGTTCTGCAGTCAGTAGCTGCAACCAGCTGCCTTCCAATTGTATGCGCCTTCAGCATGGTTCAGAGTGCCAAACAAGTATCGCTCGTGCATCTCTACAATTGTCCAACAAGAGTCTTTCCTGGAAGTATCGCTATCGCTCCCTGGTTTGAGGGCTCCTGACTCAAAGGGAATAGTTCACTCTCCCAAAATTAATTTTTTTTTCAATAGATTTATAATTTTTATGCTTTAAATGATCAGAAAAGCAAATAAAACCATTTATAAAGAAGATTATTTTCCATATGTTAATATAGGAAGAACTGTATTCTATATAAAATATTGCTTAACGTGGAAGCTTATTATGCGTTGACCAAGCATACTGCGTAGTGCAAACCCATTGGCTGTAAGCAGCATGCTGATTGGCTGACGATGACGTGGCTGCATTCCCCAGCAAGACACACATTCCTCTGCAAGGTCCTCTTTTCGGAACGAGAAATGGAATATCTTCGTCTAGGGTGATCGTTGGGACGTAAAAGCTTCTGATTTGTGCTAGTCTCAGCTCCAGCTACAAAACTATTATTCCAGTTTAAAAGCCCATGTTAAAAGTGAACTATTTCCTTTAAGGGTTGGCCACCTGGCCGGCCCGCGTAGCCGTGAAAGCGGTACGGGCCCACCAGGCGGCCAACCCTTAAACACCAAGCGCTTTCAAACCACGTAGCGATAGCGATACTATCGAGTAGCGATAATTTCAAGAGAGGCTCAACACTGAGAGGCTACCACAATCACACCGGGCCATATCGAGCACGTGGCCTCCGGTCAGCGGCCGCACCGAGGTCAGATCAGAGCCAGTGTAGAGGTCACAGAGCGGCAGCCACGGCAGAGGTCAGATCGGAGCCCGTGTAGAGGTCGCAGAGGTCAGCAGGAGTGCACGTCCACGCACTCGCCGCCCTCCAGATCCAGTGTCTCAGGAGTGTCGCTCGGGTCCAGAGCCTCGCCATCGAACCGGAACCTGAAACACACAGCGGCCATCCCGTGACTTCCATACGTCTTGAGTAAGACCTTTCAATGCGCGTTTCTATCGTTGCGAATCACTTCGTTCATCAACATCATTAAATGGTTCATAACGCGGCAGCTAAAGCATCCGGAAGCACAAGTCAATCAATGCCAACAGCAGATACCGCCGCTAGGCAATAGAAATAGACCGGCAACATCCTGCCGCGCAACTAACAAATCTCTCCACAGCAGCAGCGCCCCCTATCCACCCCCCCACCCCCCCCCCCCCCACCCCGTTCTTCGGCCAGCACTCCGCGGTGTACGTACACCCACCTGAGTTTGGCCAGCTCGGCGCCCTTCTGCCGGGCGTAGCGCTCCATCAGTACCGACATGGGCTCGGTTCTGCCCAGCCGCACCGTGACGGCGCCGCGCCGCTCGGCACTCTGCACCTTCAGCTCGATCGAGTTGGGGTCGACCGGCTGCGGCACGGCCGGGGCAGCCGGGGCGGCCCGTGCCGAGCTGACCTCCCAGAACTCTGAGACCGAACGGGACATATGGGGAGGTATGTTAGAGCTCCGGCAACAGAAAACGGTATACCGTGCTGCGTGAGCAAGCGGTGAATCAATTAATCCAAACGCAGGTAAAGTTAAAAGCATCGCGATAACCAGCTGGTTGAAACAGTGAGCTTTGCATCCATGAGGGTTCTCGATGTCAAAGTGAAAGTGTGCAAGTACAATAAGTAAATTGGTCAAATGCCACACCAGTATAACGCCTTATGGGGCGACTAACGGAGCGAGCGAGAGGGTGGGCCTTGCACGTGCGAAATTGCGAGGGGGTACCTCCAACTGACTTGTGTACGGCACCCTACTAACCGGTCTCTAGCGATTTGCCAAATTTGAGCACAATCGGCCCAGCCGTTCTCGAGATCTGGGAGCGGCACCCTGCACGTGCGCACGTGCAAAATGGGTCCCGACTGGCTTTTCCACGGCACCCTACTAACCGGTCCCTAACCGTGTACCAAATTTGAGCGCAATCGGTCCAGCCGTTCTCGAGATCTGGAAACGACCCCTGCACGTGCGCACGTGCAGCAGCACCCCAACTCTGGCACATGGATATGCAGTGCCTAGTGGGTGCCTACCTACATGCCAACTTTCAGCGCAATCGGCCGAGTAGTTACCGAAATATTGCAACAATTGCAAAACTGACACCTCTTCGTTTTGCACGTGGCACGTGCATAAGGGGTCACTCACATGCATCGGGAATAGTCCAAAACTTGGTAGAAGGAATGAAGCTACCCTATAAAAATTACCGCGTGTAAATCGGTCAAGTGGTTGCTGAGATATAAGCCTCGCAAAAGCGTCCGCACGGCCGGCCGGCCGGCCGGCCGGCCGCTCATACTAAGAAATTTCCGTTATTCTACGTAAGACTCCGCTCGCTTCGCTCGCTCCGTAATGACACTGCTGAGCAATTTAACAATTCATTGGTGCACGCTGGCCCTGAAGAGCTGAAGGCCCGGCAGCCGCTCGGACGCCCCACTCTGCGTCCCCCAGAGACTGGAACGGGCGGCGCGGCGCGCGTCTCACCCACCGATCATGTCGAAAGGTCCCAGTGCCACGTCGTCGGGCGTCTGGTGCGGGCTGTAGATGACGTCCCGCTGACCCAGGCACACCCGCTGGACAGGCAGCGACAGCTCGTCAGCCACGGCGTCAAACAGGCGCTGCAGCCGATCCGACTGACGGACGACGGGGGGGGGGGGGGGGGAGGTCAGGTCACAGTCAAGGGGTTTGAATGATGGCATGTAGTATGTACAACAGAGGGCCCTATAAAATATCAGTAAGTTGCAGAAAATGTAAGAGCGATAGCAAATAGGGGAATGGGTAAGTTCACCAAAGCAGAGTCCACACCAAGGCCCGCTACCGACTCGACCCCAGGATTGCGGCGCTACCCACCCCCGGGGCTGTTGCGGCGCCACCCAGCCGCTGCAGTCGCGGCGCCACCCAGCCGCTGCAGTCGCGGGGCTAACCACCCCCGGGGCTGTTGCGGCGCCACTCAGCCGCTGCAGTCGCGGCGCCACCCAGCCGTTGCAGTTGTGGGGCTACCCACCCAGCCGCTGCAGTCGCCGGCGGGACTAACCACCCACCCGTTTCATCTGCAGTCGGATGACGAGTTGTCCGGCGAGCACGCGCGCAGTGAACGTGGCTCCCGCCGGCTCCGGCTCCGGCTCCGGCGGATCCTCGGCCGGGACCAGCGGCGAGTCGCTCACCACCGGCGGCTGGCGGCGGGGAACGGCGTCAGACGGGGAGGGACGGGCCGCAACCAACAGCCGGCGGAATAGTCGGCACCAACAGCCGGTCTCAACAGCACTCAGAACATGGCACGGAGAGCTCAGCTATTTCTCCCACTCGTACATCGGTGACGTGTGATATCGATCTCGATTAATTACACTGTCGGCCAATGGTAGGTACTTGGTAGCTACTAAAGAGCGTTGACAGAGCAGGACGAAATGCTCGGCTCTTCAAAAATAATACTGCGTGCATCGCCGTTTCCTCCAGTTGGTACATCAAAAGGGACACGTCAAGTGTTAGCCTCACCGTTTCCTGCAGCACCTCCGGGGCAGACATGTCCAGAGCCCTCCCTCGGCGTGTCTTTGGCGGGCTGCGGCGTACCGCGGCGACAGGAGGCGTCGCCAGCAGATTCGCCAGGAACTCCTCCTCGCTATCGACAGAACAAACGATACATCAGTCTCTGATGGAGTCCGGCAGATACGTGATATTTCATTAGGTCATTTCAAACATTGACATTTAGAAGTCAGGCATGCAGACTATGCCCTAGCAGCATTGGTGTTTATGTTTGACAAGGAGACAGTTTGGGCGGTATAAGTACACCAACCAGCACTGCACTGGCTCATTAACAGCCCGCACTCACTCCTCTTCCTGGCCGCCCTCCCCCTCCCGGTCCGGGGAGCTCGTCCGCAGCCGTTTGGGCCGGCCGCCTGTTTTCGCGGCGGCCCGTTTGGTAGCGCCATTGGGCGTCTCCGGGGAGGAAATGCGGGGCGGCGGCTCGGCAGCGAGTCGCTCCTCAGTCTGACGCTGCAACTCTGACGGGCACGCATACACACACACACACACACATAAGGTCAGGGGTTAGATCACACTTACATGGGGGTAATGCGCGGAACTGAGAATGGTGCACGAACGAACAGTATGGTGAGAGCCTAGATGGGAACCATAAACAACTGATATGATCGACCAGCCACCAAAAGTTGACACAGTGGTCGCCCTTGTGCTCCGGCGCCGGGCGGCCGCCGTCTCCGGTCACCTGTGTACCGCTGCAGGTTCTCGGCGAAGATGTCGCCCTCCTCGATGTCGCTCTCGTGCAGCGAGACGTTGTTGAGGTCGACCTCGTCAGCCGCCGCCGAGTAGTCGAACTCCTCGGAGCTGTGCGGGGTGTGGCCGCCGGCGACCGGGTCTGGAGACGGCCCCGTCAACGGAGCGGCGCCGTCACCGAGCGGCGGCCCGTCAGCCGGCGCCGGCGGCCCCTCCTCGTCATCACTGAGCACGATGGGCACCTCTGATGCCATCATCTGCCAGAGGGAGATACTGTCAATGAATGACATCACCAATAGTATTTTACCCTCGTTAAATTTTGCTATTATCAAAATGTGATGGACAGAGGTAACAAAATACACCACACATAACACATAATCTAGACCTGTAATCCCCAAGACCTTTGGTAAAGGGTGATACAAAATAACCTATCAGGGAGGTCAGCTGTTTAGTCATTAGATGCTCTTGGAGATCATCTGTGAGTCTGTGATTAGATGCCAATTTTACCTACAGAAAAATTACTGACTGCTGGTACTTTTATTTTTGAGGCTCCAACAAACTGAACCAAAATAAAAAAAAATACTATAGATATGAAGCATAAGTAGGGTTGCTGGTTAGTTAATAAGGATTGAATACCTTTACTTCAATGGTGATTTTTTACATGTGGCTTGCAAAAGTTTTGGGGCAACTTAGAGCAAAAAATAACTACAGCTGGAGAGTACCTACCAGTCAGCCAATAATCACATTCCAGCTTTACCACCATTAAAATTGCAGGCTGGCAATTTTCCATTTCATTATGATGACAAATTTCCAAAAAACGTAGCCAGTTATAAGAAAAATAGCTGCTGACTAGGGTGGCCCGCGTGCTCCGCAACGCGAAAAGGGGGTATTTACGATCGGCGGGTGTTTGGTTGTTCTTGTGTCGGTTGGGTTATCTATCCATTTCGGTCGATTGTTTTTTGATGGCTAAACGTTTTGGTTTGGAAAAAAATATCCATCGGATCGAGGTGCCCGTGTCTGATAAGCATGCTTTCTACTTCAGAACCTGTCAATAGTTCAGTGAACCTGTCAAATGTGCTTTATAATTGAGGTGCGTAGTTTTAAGACAAATGAAAGGCGTAGATAATTTTCGCTAAAAATCGTTTTGCAGAGGTTTAAAACATTTATATTTTTAAGAATACTGTTGCTTGTCATGCAAACGTGATGATTGGATCTTGGAGAGAATTGAATGCTCTTTCTAATGATAGCATTTTCAATTATCAAGCGTATCAGGTTAAGCAGCAAATCCCGTGTATCTTTTTAGTGGCACATTATGGACAAATACCATTTTAATTCAGCGATTTTTCCACATTGTTTTTGATCAATTAGCTGTCCACAATTTTTCCATGAGAGGCAGTACATTTCTCTTGGCAATTGACGTTGTTTCAACTCTCTCAGTCTGATGGTCACGGGAAAATAAAATAAAATCCAAAATCCGTTTAAAATGGCACTTTTTGAAATGAAATTGCCCTCACACTTGCACGTGGCGCGTGCCACCCCTGCACCGCACACTATTCGATTGCCCGTTCGATTCTCTACACGATGCTGTTTTCCCCGTGCCGATCGGGCGCACGGCTACCGAGATATTGCACGGGGAACGGACCCGTGTCGGGCAAATTTAGCCATTTTCGCCCGTTTTTGCCAGCCGATTTATACATGTAAAGTCTATGACGCGAATTTGCACTTTTTGGGCACGCGCCACGCGCTCGCTATCGATCCGATCGAACCGAGACCGCTCAAAGGCACGTTGTCCATCCTTGTTCTATAACTTGCGCAAATTTCAGCGCGGTAGGTGCAACGGTGTGATCTGTAACCCGCGCTACGTAGCACCATGTCGCGACCTTCGTAATAGACAGAAACTACGCCTTCCTCAAATAGTAATATAGATATCAGTCGGGGGAGGTTTGGTCAATCGTTGTCATTTTTAGCACGTGCTATTTTTGTCACACGTGCTAAAAATGACAACGATTCTGCTATTTTTGACAACGATGAGGCCGATTTCACTCCTCAGCGAGGAAATGAAGATTTTGGAAAGATAAACACTGATTTTGGAAAAGAAGTGCTGCCACCTGGTGCAAGACGAAGAATCCAGCTTTAATATGCCTGTTATTTGTATGGTAGTTTGTTTTGTGGCCTGAAGTTGGAACTTAAAATTGAAGCATCCGAAAATGATCGATATTGATCGAAAACATGATGTTGATGAAAAAAAATATTTTAAGTTGAGAGAGGAGGCCATTTTATCCAGCTGCAGTAGTTTACTTCTTGAAATTATTTTTGCTAATGACGGCTGCTAATTATCCCTCATTACATGGCAGTCGTCGTAAGCAAAAATAATTTCAAGAAGTAAACCACCGCATCTGGATAAAATGGCCTCCTCTCTCAACTTAACATATTATTTTTTCATCAACATCATGATTTCGATCAATATCGATCATTTTCGGATGCTTCAATTTAAAGTTCCAACTTCGGGCCACAAAAAAGGGTATACTTCAACGTTGGACTACCATACAAACAACGGCCATATTAAAGCTGGTTTCTTCTTCTTGCACCAGGTGGCAGCACTTCTTTTCCAAAATCAGTGCTTGTATTTCCAAAATCGTGATTTCCTCGCTGAGGAGTGAAATCGGCTTCATCGTTGCTAAAAATAGCTGATAGCGTTGTCATTTTTAGCACATGGTTGCCAAAAATGGCATGTGCTAAAAATGACAACCATTGACCAAACCTCCCCCAACTGATATGAAACATGTCAGTAAGGATGCTAGCAAAAGTTTCGTGTCACTAGCCATTTTTCATGTTGACGTGGCTGGTAAAAAAGGCCACCTTGGAGAGGGCCTAGGGTCTAGAGAGCCCACCCAGGTATGAGCCTGTATTCACCTGTGGTGTGGTTGACACCAATTCAGAAAGGGAAGCGCGAGGATGCGGATGGTGATTGGTGAGGATGAATCAGGTGAGAACAATTAAAATTGGAGCCTCTTATCACCTGAAAAGGAATAAACCTGGAAATAAATATGTCTGAAAAGGAAAAAGCAGGGGTGCGGAGCCGGAGCCGGAGTCGGAGCCGGAGCCGCCGGAGCCGGCATATTTTGCCCGGAGCCGGAGCCGGAGCCGTGAAACAATATAGCCCGGAGCCGGAGCCGGAGCCGGAGCCGCCAAAAAAGGGGGCGACTCCGGCTCCTTTTTATTTTTTGAAGAGGAAAAAAATAATTGACCTAGTTCGGTTTGACAGTACAAGGCAGTAAAACATATGGTACTATTGGTCTCAAGATAAGGGCCCAGGCGACCTGTAGTTTTGATGCGGTGAGTACCCTCACCCTCGCCACAACTCGAGTGGGGGTGGCGCTGGCTGGGAGGAGGGGTGCACTCGGCCCGAGTTGTGGCGAGGGTAATGGTATTCACCGCATCAAAACTACAGGTCGCCTGGGCCCTTATCTTGAGACCAATAGTACGTCATGGGCCATCAAGTGAATGAAAAAAGCCGAATATCCCCAGTATCCCACAGTACGCAATCAACTTCCTGTCTGCTCCTCCCCCCCCCCCACGTCTACTGCATCCCCAAAACATGAGGACCGGTCATCAGGTGACAGCCATTGTTTTGAAGCAGTGCAGTGGACTGCGACTCCCAGCACCGTCTCTTCCCACCCCCACCCCCACCCCCCAATGTAGCCGAGACGGGTGTCAGCTTACGATGGTTCAGTGAACTCCGATTCGCGGCGACTGCGTTTCCAATGCCATCGCTTCCTAGTCCTTTGTTCCTAGTCCTGTTGAGAAAAATAGCCTTGGTTGTTAGTTGTTATGCAAATACAGAAGCAACGTGTACCAATCCAATGTTTCTTCCATCCGTATTTAATTGATTGCATAGGGGATGTACTGAGTCGGAGCCGGAGCCGCCGGAGCCGGACCATTTTACTCGGAGCCGGAGCCGGAGCCAGAGCCGCCATAACATTTCACCCGGAGCCGGAGCCGGAGCCGGAGCCGATTTTTTTCTCCGGAGTCGGAGCCGGAGCCGGAGCCGTCTGAAATTTCCACGGCTCCGCATCCCTGGGAAAAAGCTTTTATAGCTTTGGAACACGCTCAAGCTTCAGCCAAAGTATAATGACAAACCCTGCTGAAAATTAGGGCTGGCTGGTACAAAAATCCCACTGATAACGGAGTATGAAATGATCAGATCTCAGAAATTCATTTATAAATAAAAAAACTAGCAAAATACAAGCATCCACTAGCCTGCAGCCACCAAAAACTGCAGGCAATAATTTTCATGTACCTAATTTCATTTACTGATTTACAAAGATGAAAATGTGTGAAGAGATCAAGGCCATCTATAGAAGGTACAGTCACTCTCCCGCCGACCAATCAGAGACAGATCCTGAGTGACGTCACCACTGATGCTCGATAGGGGTACTCCATTCCTTTACAACGTAAAAATGGCTAACTTCATTTGAAGATTGTTGGTGACACTCTACACATATCGCTCAACCATTGATGTCATTGAAAATTCCAACTAATTTTCTAGCGATAAAAAAGAGCAGCAATATGCTAAGAAATGGCCGGTTTTGAAGATATAGACGATTTAAAAACCCTCTGCAGTTGAAGGAAAGCAACGTAAAAACGCATCGAGCTTATATTTTTACTATGAATAAATCATTTTTCAGTAAGTTTTTAGACATGGTATCGATTTATTCAACAACTTTATTACAATATTTTTATTACTTGGAACTTTATTTCAAAATAATATTTTCAAAAATGGCAACTGTTGGCAAGTAGCTTTGAAGCGATTGTGGCGCGCCGCGCCATTATTGTCCTGAGGCCCCCATATGATGTCATCAAAAGTGGAGTGACATGGGCCTGGAAGAGATCACTGAACTCTAGAAGAGATTCAGATATGCCGCATTTGATCAGCTGAAACAAATTTACAAGAGGTAAAAAATCGTAGCTGTTTCATTTGGTAGCAATGACGTAATATCTCTGAATTTGAGCTAAAAGCACCAGAAATTGAAGTCCTTTTTAGGTAAGTTTGTTAATTGTTTGATCAATTTTCCTTGTGAAGGATTATGTTCAAATGCTAAAATAAGTCCCTCAAAGCAAAGGACACTACAACTGAGGAAAACTGTGTCAAAAATGAGCGTAGCTAATAACATTCTTTATAATAGAGATGAACGCCTTATTGCTTACCAAAACTTACTTTCTTATTATTATGCTGTCCATATTCCTCAAAAAGAACTGAACCAAAAATATACAACATCAACGATAAAAAAGATATGATGAAAATGGAGCACTTAGCACAGGCATTGTTGTATTATACCCAGAACATGAAAAGTAAATGACCTGGGCAAAAAGTGTACAAGTTTCAACGATCAATCACTACGAAACTCTTTAAACGACATGTAAGCGAAAGCAAATGTGAGAAAATTTTGGTTTTCTAGAATTGACTGGCACAAACTTTCTCAAGCAATACAAGGAAGGCCGTGCACAATGGCCCGAGCTTTACACAATAAATTAGCAGCCTGATCTTGTTTTGAAAGCCAGTGACGTCATGCTGCCAAATTTGCTTCTGGAGATAGACGGCAGCAAATAGCGAAGTGCGGAGATCGGACAGAAAGCGGAGAGCGTGCGTTTGGGTTGTGGATGTGTGAGACTGAGGTGTAGCGCGATACGGTGGAAAACTGAGGCGAAATAAATTGTTATTAACTTTTAACGTCTGTCATACCGGGCACAAGATTTGTGATGCACTTGTGTGCATAAAACTTTTCGTGTAAAAGGAGCCCAGCTTGTGCGCAGTGCTAATTCTCCCTCCTGTTGCTGTGCTCGCGCAGACAAAGGATAAGGAATCGCCATGCCTGGCATGAATTCAGCAGTGAATCGTAAAGGTAGGTAATCCATTCTGTTTTTGCATTTTGTATTTCATGGAATTATTTTGATGCATTTTATTGAGGAAATGGCTATTTCAATCTTGCTCTGCGCCCTGCGGTAGGTACCTTTATACATAATTTTGCTCGTAAAAGTAGGGGCATTTGTTTTGTCAGCTATTTTTCAGCTTTTAAAGCTAGCCTTCCTTAAGCTTGCTGATACTGTAGAATGACATGTTGAATCCCGTTCCACCAGTTACTGCTGGAGCTACCAGTTTGTGATTTTTCATAGCTTCAGCATGTTCTATAAGGTATCAGTATAACATCACATTTGTCTTAAGTGACATATATTTTCAGTGCTATATTGATTGTGTGAAGCAAACAAACTAAAGTTTAAGGCACTTACCTAATACTTAATGAAAAATTAAATATACTAGGTGTTACATATAACATGCAAACTTAACCCTATTCCTGGCGGGGGGGCCTCAGGAGCCCCCCCCCCCCTGAGGTTTTTTGGCTATATCTCCCAAACGCGTTGAGCTAGGAAGCTCAAATTTTCTGACTTTTCCTAAAAGGCTTCTACGCAACATGTCTGAAAATTTTGAGTTGATCTGACCTCAGGTCAGGTCACCAGAGGCGGTTTGGTGACGCTACCTCAGAAAAGTTTGCAATCACGCCAGAGCTAGAGTTTTTGACCGATCAATTTCTTCTCTTCAGGGTTTAGTTAGGGTACCAGTATGTGCAATTTGTTTATCTCGGAATTTTGATATCGGTGACCTAAGGTCAGTTCAATTTCGCGACCTCCCCATTATAAGTCAATGGGGGAAAAATCAACTCCCTGTTTTTACCACTAAAACGGGTCGGAATGGCCCCATATACCATACATGACTTCATATACGATCAACCTTCACTACCTTGAGGTTTGTTTTGCTGTTGGGCAGCTGTGAGGTCATGTGACGTCATCAAAGGTCACCAAAGGTTTTTGGCCAATAACTCTGTACAGGAACAAGATACAGACGCGTGGATGGTCTCATTGTGTTCAGCTCGTCAAGACGCATCGAATGATATACATGATGACCTCGAGGTCACGTGACCTGAGGTCAACCTTTGACCTTGACCTTTCGAGGTCAACATATATATCATTCGATGCGGATTGACCAGAGGATCACGATGATGCCCTTAGTTTGTTCCTATCTTGACTAATTCGAAAGTTATTCGAGAAAAACTCTCTCCATATCTAGTGCCGCCATTTTGACTTTTTCGACCCCTGTGACGTCATCTTTGACCTGACCTGAAAATGACCTTAGTAAAAATTGTAGATCTTGGCCGTGCGTATCCGATGCCGTTTACCGCTTGTCGCTATCTTGCTTCGTTCTCGAGATCTCAGGGGGGGGGGGGCCGAATCGGCCCCCCCCCGCCAGTTTCTTGTCCCGGCGGAGCCCGCCAGGAATAGGGTTAAGTTCTACACCTTTTGTCAGTTTATTTCGGTACGTACGCGTCCATTTTAGACCTAGCGGATTATTTGTAGACAAACCGCAAAGCTATGTATCAGTATAGCATTGCCTGTCGGCCGTTTATAGCGATGATTGGCATTAGAGCATTTAATTTCGGCGCAGCAGCAAAAGACGCCCGGTTCCGGCGTGTCCGCATTGTATTTCGGCGATGCCGCTGGAAATTGGAGACGGCCGCACGATATTTAGAACAGCAGCAACCAAATTCGGCGATATTCATTCAATTTCAGCGGCTATTTGGAAGCAGGCAGAGACTTTTCGCTTACAAAATAAGTTTGTTGGAGCATTGTTATTAAGTCAAACGCTTTTCAAGGTGTTTACTGTTGACACTGTCTCACTGTCTGGACTTGTGCAATGTGCATGCCCTCGGCCCTCTACCCTCTCCTTTATCGCCGAATATTCCTTTCGCAATCGCCAGCGATGAGCATTATTTCATGTTCGTGCTTTATGTGGGTTAATCAAAACATTACAATGTACCTATTAATTTCTACCAAGGAAGTACTTACATAGGTGCATAGGCACCTGCTTAAAACGAAGGCGGCGGAGAACAAAACCAGGCCGACAGGGTACGCGACTACTGAACTTTAACCCCGCCCGTGCGCCAGAGACGCCCTGTGTCGTCGCGCGGTTGTTGAAAGGATGCGCCGAGCGCCGGATGGACGGTCAGATGCTGTTTGATGTGTGGAAGGGGGAGGGGGAGATACACCTGCCGCAACTACGAGTCTTGTCCATGGGACGGGTTAGAATAATGACGCTAAGCCTCTGGTGGTGTTCATGGCGGTAGGGCGGGGTGAGGGGAGGCAAGGTGATACGATACGGGATGCTGAGTTTATTTTCGTGTCCTTCTGCACACAGTAGGACTAAGGGATGTTTGATGTTTCACGCTGGCAATTGGTTAATTGGAGAATGGAGATGATCAGGAAGTGCAACGATAACCGATTGGTAGGACTCATTCTGGTATGGTGGAGATAATTGTGTTATGTGTGATTGACGAGGTGATGGGCTGCATTCAAGGTGAAGTAAAATAACACGTCTTTTGATAAAATGGGTTCATGTGTTGGGCAAAAACTTGGAACACACAGCACAGACGTTGTTCAATGAAAGAGAATCGGGGTATGCCTCGAGTCCAACAACGATTGGTGTTTGCCTTGTCGATCGTCGTCCACGATGTGCGGACAGGAGCGGGTACTGTAATAAAAAAGAAACCAGCCCACAGATGTTATTTGTTTAGGATAAATAGTACTAACTCAGTAAAGCTTATCAATTTTCACATCAGAATTCGAAACGGGAAACAGCGAAACGATCGGTAGGTACTGTGACGCTAAACAAGCAATGGCCTGCTTTTCTCCCCCTGAGAATATCTCAAAGCTACAAAGCTGCATGAGGATTCATTTGATGCTAAAGAAGCGTTCCCGAAAATATGAATCATCTGGGTGCCTCCGGTTACCCGCCGAAATTGAATGAACAGTGCCGAATTTGGTTCTTACTGCTGCTAAATAGCGTGCGCTACCTCTAAACTTATGCTGGCGCAGCCGATTCTACTCGCGCTATCGCCGAAAATGGAGCGTTTTGCCGCTGTGCCGAAATTGAATGCTTTACCGCCGACAGCCTAACCTGCGCCGAGATATTATGTGATTCTTGTACATAATTTTGCGGTATGTCTACACACATTCCGTTAGTTCTAAAATGGACGATTACGCACCGAATTTAACTGACAAAAGGTGTAGATAGGCACTTACCAAATATTTATCAGGAAAAGTCAATACCCATGCTAGATGTCAACTTACATGTAACTCTAACATAGCCATTATCAGATCACTGCCTTGAATTCAATATGATGATACCCTTATCTGGTTCAGTTAGAGATTAGGATGCATAGTACAGTGAGGAGTTGCTTTATGCTTATGCTGTTTTTGGCTGCTCTAGGATATAAAATGTTGGTCATTTGGGGAGGGGGGAAGAGTGTTATCATTGATGCATGGATATCCCTTTGATTATTGTTTATTAATTTTTGAAATTCATCAGAAAGATAATGTTTATATTTTCACATCCTGCAGGCAGCCTCTTTCAAGTTGATCTCCCTAAAACTTCCATCAGTAGAAAATGTTGCAGCTAATGAGAATAAAGTGTCACAGCTCATGCTGGCAATGATGTGTTTCACTGAGGATATTGTCAACTATGATGGATTCAAGCAGTGTTAGACCCAGTTGTGATCCTTCACAAGGTGTCTGTTATAAATATGAATTATGGCATGTTTCTAATCTGAAGAGTTTGCATTTTGCAATGCCTTGTTTGCATGTATTTAAAGGTCCAAGTTGTAGAATCATGTATATGATTTTTAAGATAACTTGAAAACATGTTAAGTCCCTGTAATGATTGGATGTGTTTTTACTTTACCTTAAGTATCACTGGGTACCTATGCATTATGTCCTTTTCTCAGTAGGGGAGTTATAACATGGTGATGCCCTTAGAGTTATGTAATGGCTACTCTTAACTTGATAAACTAACAAAATGCATTACCAAGTAATATGACATTTGTATAGTGCTAGTTATGGCAGGGCCTATTTTAATATGTTAACTGGGGGGGCAAATGCCCCCGCACTCAACAGAATTGCCCCCTAGTCGTCGAGATTTGCCCACTATAAAAATGGGCATAAAGGAACAGGGTGACAAACATACTACGTAACTACTGTGACTTGTTTTGCAATGGATGTCAAATGAGTCAGTCTGTAAGTAATGACCAGTGGTGTATCTAAGGGTGGGTCATATGGGTCATGACCCCCCACCCTCTTGGGGCCCGGGGACACCACAGGCCTGCCAGGGGCATCACCGGCCTGTCAGGGGCACCACAGGCCTGTTGGGAGCACCATCAACCTAGCAAGAGCACCATAGGTCTGCCAGGGGCACCACAGACCTGCCAGGGGCCCCACCGGCCTCGCAGGGGCACCACCTTGGGCCTGTCAGGGGTACCACCACAGGCCCGCCAGGGGCACCATAGGCCTGCCAGAGGCACCATAGGCCTAGCAAGGGCGCCACGGACCTGTCAGGGGCACCAGAGGCCTAGTATGGACACCACATGCCTGGCAGGGACACCACCGGCCTCGCAGGGACTGGGACACCTTGGGCCTGTTAGTGGCACCACGTGCCTGTCGGGGACACTCCAGGCTTGTCAGGAGCGCCACAGTCCTTTCAGGGCCCAGGGGCACCACCGGCCTCACGTGGACACCACCGGCCTCGCAAAGGCATCATGGGCCTGTCAGGGGCACCACGGGCCTATCGTTGGAACTTCAGGCTTGTCAGGGGCACCACAGTTCTTTCAGATGCACCGGCGGCCTAGCACCATGGCACCATGTTTGGCCGAGGTCGCGATTCGGCGTATGTCGCCTCGCATTAGCCGCGCGTTTGCAGTCTTTTCGTGGTTTCAAACGTTCAAACATGGGATATGATGTAGCTCCCATGCATTAGGGTGGGTGTCAAGATCACCGGAAGGTCAGGTCAGATCATTTACCTTTGATGACCTCGGTTCACATTTTCGAGTTTTATATGTTTCTACTTTCTAGGCTAGTTTTTGGAGCTGAATTCGAATTAAGCAACCATTTGACCATTTACGAAGTAGTTTTGGTGCCTTCGTAACATGTTACGAAGCTGTCAGAGGCGGTTGCCACCTACTACGAATACCCGGCAAAACCCTTACTGGTTGACCTGACCTGACCTGACCTGGCCTAAATGCATGAAGACATCATCTATGATCATAACTAACATGATATTCGTGATCAGCACCCCGAAAAACCATAGCAGCCACTCTTTACGACGCTCTAACAGGTCCCGATTTTCCCGACTTTTGGGTCAATGACCTGACCTGGAAGGTCAACCGATGACCTAGGACCTTAAAATTGGGTATAATCGGCTTCCTTTTATCACGGGCAACACGGTCGTTTTTTCCGCGAAGCTCTAGCTCGATCAGGGGCGAAACGGCAAGGGGGAGGGTCCAACGGACCCCCCCCCCCCCCCCTATACGCTCGCTACTGGAAACACCAATACGGGCGAGGGTTAATGGATTATTAAAGACAATTTTCCAGGTTGCCCCCCCAGTCAAATTCCCTTAAAATAGGCTCTGAGTTATGGCTGCTATTTGGGATCTTGTGTGATAAAAACAGTGTATTACCTAGGTATACAGTGCCCAACATTACTGGTTTCTATAACTACAAGATCCTGATTGCTGAAGTATACCTTCAATAGAAGTCAAATTGTGAAAGCTGATGCATACTTCGATGAATTGCTTTGTTCCTGTAGATCTCTATGGACACTTATGTAATCTTTTGGCCCAGTTATGTCATTAATCTTTATTGATTGACATCAGAGTGAGATCTACCAGTACCCCATCACCATCCAGTCAGTCCATTGCGGGCCTTTCATCGATGGCTGGCTGGCCATCTCGCTCTCCCGGTCTATCCTTCCACCGGCCGGCGGTGCGACCCGCCCGGTCGGCCGTCTCCGCTCAGCTGATCGACCGTCCGCCGGCCCGGCCCGGTCCAGCCCGGCAGATCGGCCCACCGCTCCCGTCTGAGATTGGTGGATGCGTCTCTAACAGAGTGCTGGCGATCGTGTCGGCGTGGCCCACAGAGCACAGTGTGGGTGAAGTCTGTTGTAGGTGGACGGATCAGACTGTCTGTGCCGCCGCTGGAGACTGATTAAGCCGTCTGTCCGGTCTGGAGGTCCGACTCCGGTCAGCCGGTGCGTGCCGTCCGGCGGCGGTGGCGGTGCTCCGGCCCGCCGCGCCGGTCCGGCGGTCTGAATCACCGTCAGCGGCCTGCGAGCCGCCGACAGTGCCGCCAGTGCCGCCGATCCGTTACCGCGGCCCGGGAAGCGGCCGCGCGCCAGCCGGGAGGAGGAGAGCGGGCGCCTCGTCTGGCGTCACCAGAGGTGGTGACCCGCCGGCCGCCGCAGCAGACCGTTTGACCTCGTGCGACCCCGCGACCCCTGCCCAAGGCCTCAGCAGAGTGCCTGACGTTCCTAGTAGTGCCAGCTCTGCTGTGGCCTATCTGGGCGCTGGCCGAGACGTGCCGTTCCCACGCGCGGGCTGGATCCCACAGCCCTGGGTGATGAGTAGCTCGCCGATATACACCGCAGCCAGTCAAAGTAGCCCTGCTGCCATCGCTCTCTAGTCGTAGCTATGGTTTTCACAGCTGTGGTTCTCTGGGAGTTCATCCTTGAGTAGGGGCCACAGCTCACTCCCAGCTCAGCTCAGCAGCTCGGTACAGGACCCTGGCCGTGCCCCGTCCCCGGGCCCCAGCCGTACCCCGCCGGTCTTTGCCCCTGCTGCGCCGGCCGTGACGTCAGCACCGTATCGGAGCGCGGCCACGGCCGCCCTTGACCGCCGCCGGCGCGTCGGCCGGTGCCAATGAACGTCAGGCCGCCTCCCGGGCCGGCTGGTGTCGCCTGTGTGAGCGACCAGGAAAAGCGGCCAGCACCGGCCGGCGGAGACGACGGGAGCACCGTCCCGGGCACTGGCATTGTGTACGGATAACACGACCAGACGACGCAAGGCACGGCTGACCCGTGCAAAGATGCGGTCGGAAAGATATGCAAACAGACAGTCGAGCAGACACGAAAGGACACCCGAACTTTGGCAGTCAACACAATGCTGTTTTGCGATTTGTATCTCGAAGGTACGCAGTTTGTCTGAATCACTGGGTGGTGGCGCCTGCGCCAGCGGTGGTGAAGGCGGCTGCTCTCGCCTCTCGGTCTGGTGTGAGGTCTAGTATGGCTGATTCAGAGTGTGCATACCTCGATGCCTGAGCCTGTCTGTGCTCCCAGAGGCGGGTATGGACGCGGTAATGGCTCCTGTCTAGTTTGTGTGTCGGACGGTGGGCGGCGCCGGCCGGCTGCCGGTGTCTGTCGGTATTGGGGCCGCCGACCGGCCGACTACCGGTCCGTGTTTACGGACAGGGGCGGCGATCACACGGCTGACGTCCGGCTGCCGCTGCCGGGACCACCGGCGAAGTCCGAGTCCGACCGCCTGGTGAGCGGCGGCGATTTGCGATCCAGTACGGCACGGGACCGTGTGACTGGCGGCGGAAGGAATGCCGGGCTGAGGTGTTACAGGCAGAGACTGCGACCTGACCGCCGGAGTGCTGATCAGGCTTGTGATCGCACTTTGTGAGGGACTGCTCTGTCAGATTTTTTTTTGTGTGTTATGAAAATGAGCTGTTTCGGGACGCTGTTATCGTCTCTTTGAGCAGTAATTCGCGATTATGGCGCTCAGTTTCCGCGATGTTTCGATTCGTCCTTCGGCCGGCTCCCCCGCCTCCCACGCTCCGACACACAGCGCGTGGTACATCTCCCTGGTCCAGGGCCCAGGCCTCCTCCCTGGTCCCGGCCTCCCGGCCTCCTTCAGAACCACCAGCTGCAGAACGGAGGCTGGCGCTGCGTCCTCGGTCCTCATTTTGCAGGGTGAGGACTGCAGTTCGAGTCACCAGGGCCCTGGCGGCTTGACTACCGTGACCGGAGACAGACCGACACCTTGTCTGATGGGTGGGCTGCCAGGCTGTTACTGGGACAAAGCTAGAATCTCGGCCATACCGAACATACCAGCGTCTTCTCTCGTCGCAGCTGCGTCTGTCCCCACATGTCTGTTCGGCCTTCTGTCTCTGTCTCTCAGCCATGCTTAAATCTCGCTGTCCCTTTTCACCAAGGAAGGCATCTCTGTGGCTCCGACCAGGAACCCTTTGGCCTTTTCTATCTCGATTCGTCATCCCCGAGTATCTGTCGCCCCAGTATCCCAGCTGTTCCCGCCTGCCAGCCGTCCCGCCGCCCACTCCCAGTTTCCATCTCTACATGATCCGTCTCTGGCTCTGTCGGAGGCGGCGGTCCCACGCCCCGGTTCGCCCTGTCGCCTCCGTGGGTGCTGCGCTCGCCTCCTCACCTCAGCTCGTGACTCCGGCCCGGCCGCGGTAACGGGACCCGCCCAGCGCCGCGCGCGACAGGTGCGCCCGAGATGGATGGGCCCGGCGGCTATACCAGTGGCGTCACAGCTCTGACGTCACTGGGGCGGCGTGCCGTGTGCGCTGCCGTGTCCGGCGGGACGTTCGGCCGAGTCTGTGACGGCAGTGGATTGTCACGCCAGTCACTGGTGACAGGCGGTGGAATCGATGGCCCGCGCGGCGTCTTACTCGAGGTGGCGGAGCGGGCGGCTTGTGACGCTATAGTTAGTTTGTTTTTAGAAGACGAATGGTCCGGCTGGCTTTATCAGATTAAGCATTTGTGTGAAATGCCGAGTTAACCCGGCACCGCCTGGGCTATTTCCGTACCCACATCAGCCTGGGGGGGGGGGGGGTCGGATCCGACCCCCCCCCCCCTGTTATCTCGAGAACCAATGGTCGTATCGAGCCCCGCGAGGCGGCGTTCGAAAGGTCTCTACGAGACCTTCCCAAAGCACTCTTAAGATTTTAAGATTGAGGTCAACTTTCGGGTCAAGGTCAGGTCAAAGGTCAAATTCAGGGGTTTTGCATGATTAGGCTTACGGACAGCGGAATCGATAGCTGCTGCTCGAAACTCACCACAAATGACCTCAAAGACCTAGTGAAGGTACCATGTGCGTATAGGGGTCATACTAAGTACGGGTCAAGGTCAGGTCAGGTCACAAAAGGTCACGGTTTTCACTTTCTGCTACATGGGCGTGCGACACATGTTTTATGGCTTATTTTTGACGCCAAATCCGATGGTAATGGTTATATGTGACCCCAAGTCACTGCGCTGGTGATAAGTGTGCATTGAAAGCATAAAAAATCGTTTATACCATACATAACTAAACGAGGGCTAAGAAAAAAAGTCAATTTTTCAACTTTTTATTTTTGACATAAAAATGCACTTTTCTAGACCAGCTTTGTCCCAGGAATCTAGTGGTGCCATTTGTTTTCACAGGCGATGTTCAGAAGTGCCTCTAATTCGCGAAAATGCTGATGACGTCACCATGCCCTATGCATGTTGGAGCTATTTTTTACAATTTGGGGGTCAAAAATCAAGATAGAAAGTTGAAATTTGGGACATCTAATGTTCTAATAGAGCTCTATAACATATATTCCGGTTTTTTGGAAATTCTCAAAATTTTGGATTTTATTAGCTGTTTTCCAAAAAATATAGTTTTTTGAATTTTTAGGGGTGAAAAACGCATTTTATGGAAAATCCGAGATAGCCATTTTAAAGAACTCGTTGAGCTGCGTCTTTTCATGTCCTTAATTTGCAATTTGCTTAAAACCTCGATTTTTGGCGATTTTTTAAACATTTACCATTTTTTGACTGAAAACGCCATGTAGTTACATCATTAAAATCGATATATCTCAAAAATTTTTGAAATTTTTTTTCTTAAAAATTGCACAAGAGACGTCAAATTGATGGGGGAGAAGGTATGCGAAGTTTCAAGTTGATAGCGCAAGCGGTTCATGAGTTATTCAAGAAAAACGGAGGGGGGGGTCGGATCCGACCCCCCCAGGCGGTCGCGGGTTAACCCAGTTTACGTATCTGGGTTAGATTCCATTAGCTAACCTTACGATGAATGGAATTTCTTTTGTTTCTCACGCTTTTAATTGTGCATTTGATTGTGCCTACTGCTCGGATGCCTCGGCCAAGGTTTCAGCTCACTTCTGTTTATAGCAGGTCGGGCTTGTCTTGTCTAGCGATACAAATAAGCCCGAAACATTCCGACTGTGATATATTGCTCCACGCCTGCAGCTACCGTGTTTGCTTCTGTGGCTATCCTATGTGGTCCCTATTTTTATCATCAGTTTCTTCCTTTCGCCTCCAGAGGCACATGTCTATCATTACTGCCCACCATTTTACATCTCTGACACCGTCGCCCCTGTGTTTTCGCAGTGCGCGCCATCCAGGCCAAGAAGAAACGGCCAAAGCGGCCGACGGCAAAGATCAAGCAGCAGATCCAGTCACAGGCGACCGGCGACCGGGCCAACAACCAGCACAAGAACGGCGACAACAATAGGTGGGTCCCACTGTCTGTGACCGGCGCGAGGGCCGTGCGCCGTGGACGGGCGCTGGCTGTGTGTGGAAGGGAGCAGACTGCAGAGGATGCCGGGACTGGGCTCATAGCCTGCTGATTCCGCGGGACATTGGAGAGCGGTTAGGCAGACTGATGATCTATGCTGACGATTTTCCGTCGTGTATGTGTATCAAGGTTGCTGGGTCCTCTTTTAGGCAGGGCAATGACTGTCTGCAGATAAGTTTGTTTTTCTTGGCGACTGGAGATTTTGGGGGTAGGATCTCACGTTCGTAACTTTCCGCTGAGCGTTACGTTGGTATGACGCATCCCGTTTGCGTGACGTAATTTTCCATCACCTCGTGCCGTAAGCTGTGCTGAACACGATGTAAACCGGTCGCTGCGCATTTGCCAATGCGGAACTGGTAAACAGTGTATCAATACGGTGACCTTCGTCCCTAAATTAATGGGCCGGCGGGGCGGAAATTTACCGTTCTGTAATGGATTCCTTCTAGCCGTTTGTTGGCATTAGAGAATGCATGGACATTTACGTTGTAAATCACCTGGATGTAAATGTCTGACTTACTTATACGCTCGTAATTTAGTAGGTATTCCGTGCAGTCTCCTGCACAATTTCCGTGCAACTGTAGCGGTCGAATCTACAAGCTCTTCACTCTGTCAGTTCTAAAACGGGGCTCGTGGCCGTCTCCCCCCTCCCGTCCGGGCCACGCGTCGGTGGCATGTCCCGCGCCCATGTGCAGTGTTTGTGTCGGCCGGCCGGCCGACCGACCGGGCGCTACCGTGTCTCTGTGGCGCGGTGCAGCGACCCCGCCCGGTGCACTGCGCAGTGTGACCGAGCCCCGGCGGCCGGCGACCAGGGGCGTGGCGCGGCCGCCGAGACACGCCAGAGGTCGGCTGCGGGCGGGGAGGGGACGGAGCGACCGAGATAGGCGACTGGTGACCAGGAGAGGGTGTCCACGGTATATCGGAGGAATTGCTGTTGTTTGTATGGTGCGGCAGAGATGCGCCCGAGTTTTCCTCCAAAAGCTCGGCTCAGGGATACTCTTAAAAGATTATGTGCAAAATCGTGTTCATACTTACGCTTTTACCTCTGATGGAGTAGGTGATATTCTATTTCGCTTTCAATGCGCCACGCTCGGGTATAACAGTGCCGTATTTGCACGGCTGTTGGGTGCGCCGTTTCCTTCCCGGCCGGCCGGTACCGTCGCAGTTGACGCGGGGCGGGGCGGCCCCAATCCGTGTACCGGGCTCAGCTGCTGCAGTGAGCGCTGCAGCTGTTTATACGGTATCCGCCCTGTTCACAAGTGGCTGAGCGTTCTGCGGTACGGCCGCTTACATTTCCGCGATTCATTGTGTGCGTCTTGAACAAACACCGTGGTGAAGTCTGAACGTTGTCAGCTGTCGATCCATTTATTACGAGTTTTTAATTTCTTTGAAGGTTCACAATTGTCGCCATTGGTTATCACCATGACAAGATCCGGTAATAGGTTCGTGAAGCTGCCGTTTCCACGCTTCCCAGGACATTCTTTCTAGCCGTCGCGTCTTAGCCCTTTGTTTGTGTGATCGTACCGCGAAGAGGTTGTGTCTAATCTAGAATGAGTGCCAATTCAAGGGCCTGTACACTCCGCGCATTACACCGTTGTGCACTGTGCAGTGGCAATACCATAAGGTCGATTTTCCGGCCGTTGCGCGTGGCCGGTTGGACGTTACGGACGTCTGGCCGGTCACTGACGGCTCACCGGCTGGCTGGTGCCGGCCGGCCGGCCGCTGATTTGGTGGGGCCGGGGCGGCGCGGGGGAGGTGCCGATGGCCGGGGTGGGAACCGGGCCCGCCAGCGGCCGGCGGCGCCGCCCGGCCGGGGCAGACAACGTGTCTGTGCGCCCTTACTGTTGTACTGAAACCAGGCGAGGACACTGACGCTAAGGGTTCGGATTCAGCGGTGAAAATGTGCCAGCGAACGTGGATGTGTTCAGACTGTTCTGTTTTGGTCTGGTTTATCGGCTCGAGCTGTGCCGTTTTTGAGAGTTGATCGTCGCTCCGTGACTTATCCCGTCGGAACATTCTGTCTCCGCGCCGGACTGTGTTAGTTGCAACTCGACTTTGAACCCGTTGTAGGTATTATCGCGGTGCCAGTAAGACGTACCTACGGCTTGTGGTGGGCTTTTGACGGATCGGGACCGGATCGCGGTGACCGCAGCGGATAAGACCGAGTGTGCTGAGGTTTGCCAGCAGTGGTGCGCCGGCCTGCGACCCATATTCCGTGCCGCCGGTCCGGCTTGACCGATGTAATGCGGCGAGCCGCCTGTGCCGCGCGGCGCAGACCCCAGCCGAGCACAGCGTAAACGGCGGAAGTCCAGTTGAGACTGCGCGCAAATATTTAGCGCCGCCACGTTTGGACCGTGGCCGATACTATTTCTGGAGCCAAACAGAGGGCATTATCGGCCGGCCGATCGGCCGGGCCCGTGCTGCAGTGCCGGGGGTAACTCGCGTGCCGGCTGGTCTGAATGGGCGCGCTGCTGCGACGATGACCTCGGTACGACACCCACGGACCGCGGGTCGGCGCCCCGCCCCCGCCCAGAGTCGGAGGCGCCCTGCCATGCTCCTTCCTGCGCACAGCGCCGTCCGCCCGGTCAGGGAGGCGGCCGCTGCGGCCGGCGGGTGTCCGAGCCGCGCCCCTGGGCAGGGACACGGGTCGGGACAGCGCCAGGGAAGTGAAAGGAGCCACCAGCTGTGAGAAGGGTCCGAGGTGGCCGCACACATGGTTAGCTGGCTCCGAATCAGCTGTGATCTGAAACTGACAAACGCGTTCACCTCATCAGCATCTTCGCCAGTGACATAGGTATTTGCGCGTTGCCGCCTTTGTCATTGATTCAGAAAAGTCAACGTAGCTTCGGTGATCGTTGGCTTCAGCATTCCTCCTTGTTTGGCCCATCGCCCCACTAATCCGCCCTCGCAGAAGCCGGGATATTACCTCGGCGATGTGGTGGTCGGGGTCGTCACGAGTTTCCGGCCCCGTTCGTGACCGAGATACTCAGAGGCGGACAGTATATCGTGCTCGGAGCGGGGAGCCATTCGCTCCGAGGCCAGCCGCGGAGATGGAGCCGTGTGGCCGCTGAGAAGGAACCTTGCGGCCGCGGAGATGGAGCCGTGTGGCCGCGGAGATAGAGCCGCGGAGATGGAGCCGTGCGGCCGCGGAGATAGAGCCGTGTGTTCGCGGAGATAGAACCGTGCGGCCGTGGAGATAGAGCCGTGTGTCCGCGGAGATAGAGCCGGAGATGTAGCTGTGTGGCCGCGGAGATAGAGCCGCGGAGATGGAGCCGTGCGGCTGCGTGTGAGCGCCGAGCGGCGGACGGATGAGCGGCCGATATTGGCGCTTCATTAGCGTCTGCGCTGACGCCGCCGGCTATCGGTCGCTGACCTCCCTGCGTGACGGGCGGTACGGAGATGGCGGCAGCTTACTGAACACCTGACTGGCGTTACCCTGGTGAAGACAACTGGGGAGGGAGAACTGGAGGCTCGACCGAGTCCGTCCCAGCAGCCGACCCAGCTCCGGGTCTGGCCGGCCGGCCGCCGGCCCGCAGCTCCGCTCCGGCCGGGACCGCCGGCTGCGAGCGGCTCACACAGCCTCGAAACGCTCCACATTCCAGCCCCGCCCCGGCCCGTCCCGGCCCGCCCTGCCGTCTGGCCGTCTGGGCTGGAGCCGGGCAGCCGCCGCGCCGTTCCGGACGGCCTCACACTGGAACTAGCGCAACACAGATAGTCCCAGATTGGAGATCATGTGTTCATAAGACGCACGTAGGTTTTGATTGGCATTCGATGAAGCTGCGCTGGTCGTCAGAAGCTGTTATTTCCAGCGATATTGTCGGCTGCCGGCGCAGTGACACGCCGGGTGTCTGTTTGACGGCCCCGCGACCCGCGGAGCTGGACCGACTCCGGTCAGCGCCGCCGACTGCGATATTACGCCAACCAGCTGCAGGCGCGGCGCATACGACCGACGCGTGACGGCGGGGCGGCCGCCGCCGGTGCCAAACTTGCCCCGAGTTGGCGCGGGTTGGACCCTGTGCCGCGCCGCGCGCTGGATCACCTGCTCATCACGTACTGAGCGGTCGTCTGACTGTGCGCCGCAGCTCCTGCCATTCCGGGCGCACCGTCACATCTGCCCGACCTGTGTCGGCACCCGTACCGGCTGGATCGGCGCTGCGATGGACGGCGATGGTGTTTGCTGAGCCCCTGACGTATGCAGGTCACCCCCTGATGACGGCGGCGGCGACGTTTGCCGAACGGCCGCTGGTGTGCGAAGGTCGACTGATCGGCCGGCGTGTCGCTCGTTATCCGCCGTGCCGACGGTCAAAAGTCGGTGCTCATTATTACCCGGATCTGGGCGAGTCTGTACCCACCGGTTCCCCGCTGTGGCGGCAGCGTACACACACACGCGCTGTGTCCGCTGATTAAGGTTGACCGCATTGTTTCTCTATGTGAACATTGTCCCTGTGATCGCATTGTTTCTGTTGGCGGAAATATTTCCCGGCGTTTGTTTGTTCGACTGTGGGTGATTATCGATTGAGCACTTCAGTTTTGTGGATAAATGAGGGATTAACTTTTAATTCTCCCAGTATATTGATGTGTTTCATCATTGCTTAGCTAAATTCGCTTCCGATGTAGCAATTGGTCGGCTGTTTTTTTAACACCTCCAAATGCTAGATCATGCTGCCATTGAGGTTTGTCCTCCAGCCTCGTTTCAATGTCGATGTTCGTGTGCTTTTTCAGATGCCGCACTATTTGGACCCCGTATTCATGGTGTGTGGTTTGGTATTCAGACACGTCTGTGATCCATTACAGGTCGTGCGGCGTATGAATGATGAAATGATGCAACTAACCAAATTATGCTAATGCAAAAGTGAGTTTGTTTTCGGACTGCTACCATCCATCTACGTCATTGAATGTCCTCAATGGCGTACCTTCGGTTTCGTTATTGCATCATGTTGTAAGTTGTAACATAGCTGGATGTTAAAACGTAATGCACACGGGAAACCAATACTTTTAACATTGAGATGCCTGATCATTAGCCTCCTGCATCCCAAGGGTGAAATTACGTTGTGTGAACCTGCGGCGCATGTTGGTCTGCGGGTTTCTACCGTCGACGGCTGTACGGCAGCTCGGCGCCGGCCGGCCGGCCGACTGTCTATGTCTGGAGCCTCTTTTTCTGGGAATGATCCGGCGTCTACCGGCTACTGAGGCCCGGAGCCGGCCGACACCGGCGCAGGGCGGGTCGGCGCCGCATCTCCTAGGTGACGGTGCGGCCGCCGCGGCTCGTCACCGGCTCTCCGTCCCCGCCATCTCCCAGCTCCCCGGTGGCTATGGATCGGCGACCGTCACCGGTTCTGCCTGAGGCGCCGAACGCTCTTAGGGGTCTGTCCTGCACTTAGCAATCAATAGCTGGTTCTATACACAGCGCTGGAGGCTCTGAGTTCTATACATCACAGCCCTTCGCTGGTTTTACCCACGTCGCTTAAGGCTCTGAGGGCGCGGTCTATAGATTGCCGACCGTCTCTCCCCGTGCTGCTCTCTGCTCCCTGGGCGTCCATAGATCGGTCCGCCGTCACCGACTCTGTCCGCGCCGCCCGCCGCTCCCCGCGGGTCTATAGATCGCGCACCTCGCCGCCGACCCGTCAGCAGTGGTGGTCGGGATGACCGGGGTGGTGTAGCATTGCTTTGTACCGCCTCCGGCACTGAGAGGGTCGGTCGGAGCTCATCCCCCATTCAGCGGAACGGCCTCCGCACTCTGTGATGGCTAGGGGCCAATTCCATGGGGATTCACCTCGCAGTCTCTGTCTCTGAGCGGCTTTGGCGATTCAGCCGAACCCAATTGTCATGAGTAGGATTCGACGGCTTTTGGCGAGGCTTAGCGACCGTATGCTGACAGCCGGTGCTCATTATTTTGTTTTCATTTACGTTATTTGAGCACTGGCGCCGGGACACATGTGCGCTGGGGCCTGGATACTCCCTCAAAAGCTCCGGCTTGTTGAAAGTCGCAGTATCAAGGTTTGCTGCTGTGGTATTGGTCTCCGGAGCTGTGCGGCGCTGGGCTCTCTCGTCTCGGCTACTCGGTCTCTCCGCTGCCACTGCTCTGTGAGATGGTCGGCGCTCGACGGCCGGTAATAGCTGGGGCATTCCACGATAGATCGTACCACTTTTTTCCAATTTGACACCCTCATCTCTCGGAATTTGACGAGAATTGGTCTCAAGGGTAATCAGGGGCTCTGAATCCACCTGTAACAATTTCAGGCTTATCAGATAAGTATTTTTTGAGTTATGGTGTATAACATTTTTTGGATCTTGCTTTGCAGCGCTAAGTTTGGCGGGCTGTAACTCTAAGACGGATTATTCAAATGCCAAATGTTATATACCACTGAACTTGCAATGAAACAGAGATTAATATGTATTTTTTAAATTTCGAAAAATATGCTATTTTTGATATATGACATAACGAGTTTTCTTTCATTTGTATTTTTTGGACTTTGGGACCAAATTTTTTTGAATTTTTATTTCTTTAAAAAAATATTTGGCTCATTGTTAAGAAGTATGCAAAAAATTAGGAAGGTGTTCTTTCTATAAATGTATTTATTTTACGTCACGATAACGGTTTCGAATAGTGATTTCGGGAGGGGAGCTTACAAATGGCGTGGTAAAGCTGCCTAGTGACATCACGGGTTACTGAAATTTCAATTCAAGTCTGAGTCATCTGAAAAAAGTGAAAAGAGGGTTCATTCAACCCTCTTTCCTATAAGCGCGAGGGTGAAAAAGGCTGTTTGGTTCTGACATTGTTTTGGACGCCAATGACCATAGCTGTCCGAGATAAAAGTTACAGGAGGCATACATGGTGTCCTCCAGAGATCTCACAACTTGTATATCTGGGAATTTTTCAAGGTTACATGAGGTCAGGTCGGTCACGTGACATCACTGTTATAAATCAATGGGGAAATATAAAAACTGTTATTTTGGCGCCGAGAATGATCTAAAACTATCCCACGTACATGGTATCGTGATTTCATGCACTCCTTGGAAAGTTCAATGTTTTACTTTTGCATTGTTAACCTTGCGTGACGTCATTTATGACGTCACTAGGGTCGTGCGAGTTTTTCGTCAATAACTCCCGATCAAATCGAGCTAGAGAGTCGGGAAAGCCACCAATGGACTCGGGAAGACCTTCCGAATCGAATGATATGCCATATGATACCCTTTGCCCAGCTTCGTGACCTGAGGGGCTCTGACCTGACCTTGACCCGAGGTCAACTACTGAAGTTGAGCTCACCCTAGCAAAAAGTATACCATTCGATGCACCTGAGCTAGACGAACACAATGATGCCAAAATCGCGGCTCTGCGGCCATTTTTTGCGAAGTTATTTACTAAAAACCGAACCCGTAACTTCAGTCACGTGACCTGATCTCAGACGCTACCGATTAACCTGAGACCTTAAAATCGGGTACCAATCGCTGCGACTTGTAACGGCACACACGCTCGTTTTTTCCGCGAGGCTCTAGCTCTATTAGAAGCGAAACGACGTACTGGGGTCGTATCAACCCCTCCGAAACCCATTTTGTTTGCGGGAAAATGAGGAACTTATAGAAAGAACACCTTTTTAATTTTTTGCATGTCGATTTGCAATGACATGAAGATTATTTTGTAAAAATAAAAATGTGAAAAATTTTGGTCCCAAAAGTCATTAGAGGCAAATGAAAAAAGATTAAGGTTTTTGCTCAACAATGAAATTTTTTCTTTGGAATTTTTAAATAGTAATATTAATTTTTGATTCATCGCAAGCTTAGTGTTGTTTACTTTTTGTTGGTTGCTTAACCCGTTCTTGAGTTATAGGCCATCAAACTCACCGTTACATACCGAAGTTAAAAAAATGTAATGCAATATAACTCAAAAAGTTTTGATCTGAGAAGTCTGATATTTTGCCAGGCGTCTTTGGGGCCTATGATTACCCCTAGGACCGATTTTCATTAAAATCTGAGAGATGAGGGTGACGGGCCTGGTACGATCTATCGTGGAATGCCCCAGCTCCGTGCCGGCTGGCGCCATTCACCGCTCACCGCTGGGAATCGTAGCTCGCCGCGGGCGGTCGACCGGGTGGGGGCGGCGCGTGCCGGCCGGCGCGCCGCGGTCCGTGGTCGGTGGTTCATTTCGAACGTCGATCGGTAGTCTGTGGTCCACTCCGCCGTCTGGTTCATGGTCTAGTCCGTAGTCTGATCTGGTCCATGGTCTGCCTTGTGAACCGCGGTGCGGACATGGCTGTGGGACCGGTGTGGCTGGTGACATCTCGCCCAGTTGACCTCAGCAGGCATCCCAGTTGACCCAGCTCACCGCAGACCGTCGCTGCCTCAGACCAGCTCGGCGCCACTGCTGCGAGTACGACCCTCCACCCTTTCCACACACGAAGCGGCCACGCCTCCGAGAAAGTGCGGGGCGCCCATGTCTGTAGCGGTGTCGGTGTCTGGGCCGGAGGTGGCGGTGACGGGGTGAGGTCGGGTCACGCCGCCGTGGGGCGGGTGATAGCAGGCAGTCTGCCGAGCTGCGGTGCCGGAATTGACTGTCACGGCACGCCCCGTCCCCGCCCTCGTCTGCAAGTTGGCCCGACTCTGGTCCGTGCAGCTGCCACTGGCTGGGACAGGGACGCAGTGCGCCACTGCACCCGGCTGCGGCAGGGCGGGGACGGTTCACTGCAGGACAGCGGCCGGGTCAGACGGTAGGACAGCGGTTAGGACAGACGCGGGGCGGGGACTGGGACATACAGCGGGGCGGGGATTAGGGCTACATGGCTGCGGACCATGGTTTCCGATCATGGACGGCCTTGACAGTCTGCTGGGGTTATCGGTGGGTCTTCCCACGCCCCAAGGGTACATCGGCACATGTGATACCGCGCCGCCGTGGTTGGGACGAACCATAGGCGTATGGCAAATAAGCAGTTTAGAACAGCGTGGATTATGAATGAAACAAATTTTCTGGAGATGTTTAGTGGACGAATATGAATTTGAGACTTTTTATGTTGTCACGCATCAGTTGGTTTCTCGATTAGTTATTTACGATTCCGGTAGTAGGTAGGTACTGGAGCAATCTGTGGGGGTCGATAACCCGTGCGTTGTCATTGCACCTTACCGAATCAGGTTTAGTCATGCACCGGTCCGTTACGATGCACCCGATGTTGATAACTCCTTCCGCTTCCAAACATAGGGTGTCTAAATATGGCTACTCATGGTCAGCATTATTTACTGCTGTCCTATCAGCCCGTTTTTTCGCTATTATCCGCTGCTTATTCGTTCATCGTTTCGTTTGTTTCTCGGTGTCCCTCGGCACACCTGTACCCACTGCTGGTGACCTGTTTATTGTGGTCGCCCTCGGTCGGTGCCCTCGGCTGTCGATGGGCGCTGCGTCCTTCCGTCGCGTGGCGTGACGGCGGCCCTCCCTCCTTTGGACACAGGGCGGGCGGCGTGCGCTCCTGCGTGCTGTTACTGCGTGCTGCCGCGGCGGCGGTACTCGAGACGGCTGGTTTTGCCCAATGCGCCGCGCGCCGCCCGGGTTTTGTTGGTCCGTCGCAGTGTCTCAGTGGTGTTGGGTTTAAACCAGCTCAAGGGCGGAGGGGCGTATCTCTGCCTCCCCTCCCCTGGAGGTGACACGGCCGCGGACGTTATTTCAGCCGGCAGCACCCGACACCCGCACGCACCGGGCACCCACACCGGAGAGCGTGCGTCACTGCGCGTCACGGCACGCCGTCACGCTGAGCGGACCGTCACGGTGCCCGGGTGGGCGCGGCGGCCGGCCCTGCCCACCCCTTTGTTGTGGCCATCACGCGTCGGTCCGCGGGGACACGCGATCGACACGAGTCTCCGTCCGCGGCGCCACGGCCGGCCCTATTTGGGTGACGCACGGCCGGTGACCGATGACGGCCGACCGGAGCCACCCCGAACCGGGCAGGCGGCGCGGCCGGGCCTGTGGGGACCACGCGCTGGCGGCGGGGTGTAAAATACTGGAGAAATATGGGGTGACGGTCGGGTGATGCAGTGTCGCTAGGGGATGTTGGATGGAACAAGTGGTGGATGCTCTTGGGATAAGGATTTTCAGCTGAAATAACGCGATCGCCAGGTGCACAAATACAGCCACTCGCGCTGAATGAATGCCGGTTTTGTGGCGATGTTTATGAACGTCTGGGGTCGTGTCGCGCCAGTCGATATCGTGTAGTGACCGCTTTAATCCAGTTCGCCGCCATGACGCGACGCTCGACGGGATCGATGACTGCTCCACTGCAGCCGGGCGGTGGATAATGGGTGTGGACCTCCCACTCTCGGCTGAGTGATGACCCCATGACTGGGTGACCTCCCCATGGCTAGGGGACCTCTCCCCCTGTCTAGGTGACCTCTCCCCTGTCTGGGTGACCCCTACTCTCTGGCGGCTGAGCTGTGACGTCAAGTCCTTGGGCCGTCGGAGGATGCCAGTCCCACTCTGTTTAGCCCTGACGGCCGCCGTGACCTCCCGACAGACGCAGTCCAGTCCGGCACAGTCCGGACCAAATCGGACCGGACTGGACCACATGGCGCCGGACCGAACCATTCTGATCCAGTTCAGTGTGACTCACCATTTCTGGGCCGGCGGCCGGGGCGGCCTCCCAATCAAACACGGCCGGCGGCCGGCGCGGCCTCCCAATCAAACACGGCCGGCGGCCGGTCGGTCCGGCCCGATCAGCTGAGAACGTGACTCTATGTAATTTCCGGCCCTGCCCAGCGCGGCAGAGCACATCAGGTCCAATCCACCAATATATCCCAGCCTTTCCAGGATCCCAGCCTGCATCCTACGAATGGAGGTCCGGGACAGTCCAGTGCGTTATCAGCACCGGACTGAGCAGTAGAACACGGCTCCGCCTGAGGACAGGATTGGGGCTCCAGCGCTTTTTGTTTTTTTTTAGTTTGCATGCGATTCGCCGAGTGGCAGTCACTGCCGTGAAGTCTCCCGTACCTCATATAGCTATTCAGTCATGATGTTTTACAAGGTGCAGACAACGTAATTACTGGCTACCATCACAGCCGTAAACGGCTTGGGAATCGTAATATTTGTGCAACATAATTGTTAGCATTGTCTCTCTTCAGAGTAATGCCTTTTCTTTCCACTGTTATTGAATCAGTTATGGGGTACTCGGGTAGGCATTATTCCATTTACAAGGTACTTGGCTGTGGAGTAGCGGATATCGGCACTGACTACGTGTGAAATGTTAAAGGTTTCAAAACTATTCAGAAGTTTGATCACCGGACATGTCACAGTTGTGTTTTGTTTGCGTCTTGCCATTGTACTGCGGCTTCTGGCTAACGGACTGACCTAGGACTTTCTAGTATTGTCGTATGGTGGGGTCTGCCGGCCCAGACTGACCTAGCCGCGCTCTAGTATTGTCGTATTGTGGGGTCTGCCGGCCCATCTGGTCGGTTTATAGCTGACTGAAATGACCCATTCGTTGCTGGCGCTCCCCCAGGCCGTGTTGGGTGTCAAGGCCGTGTTTTTCTGGCGAGCTGCTATTGTGTTGATACTTGATAGCCTTAGCGCAGAAGGCGAATGGCTGCAAGTCCCCTGCTAACCCCCAGGGACGAGTTTCGGCTGATAGCTCTGCCGCCACCGTTCTGCCTTCCAGTCACTCCATGTGGGTAAACGCTCCATCAGCCTGTACTCCCCAGCGGCCGATTTCCTGCTGATTTCCGCGGGCCTGTCGGAGGCACCTTGGTAACACCTCCCCGGCTCGGCTTATTTCCGTGTTCGTGAGCGCGCCGTGCCTCTGCCGCTGTTTTCTCCTCTGACGTCCCGTGTTTTCGCTCGTGGCCAGCACGCCCCTCCGTTGGTTTATAGCTGCCGCCCGGACCGTAAAACATTTACCCACCCCAGCGTGAGGCGCTGCGCTGTCCCAGGGACCACCGAGGGTCGGCGGGCGGCCCCCGAGTGTGTGCTGCCACCCCTTCGCCGCAGTTTGCTCTAATGAGACGGTAGAGCGGTGGCGTCACATCCTCTGCCCACCCAAGGTCGGCGGACGACTCAGCGGCTCTGCAGCTCTGTGCAGCCAGCTGCGGGCCGTCAATCCCCGGCCCGGCCCGGAGACGGCTGCTGGTGGCGGAAAAAGGCCCGACTCGTCATCCCTAGCCGTCGGCGGAGGTCGCTGCTCCACCAGCTGCGGGGGACGCTGACTGCTGCGCCGTTGGAGGAGTCTGACTCATGCGGAGGTCACCTCTTTCGCCAGCTGTTTGTGTTGGAAATCCTGACCTCTCCGCCGCTCGGCAAGGATGGTACTGCTCCAGTGGTAATACTGATAGCAGGCCGTGACAGGAAGGTCAAAGTACCGCGGTAATGGGCACTGATAACCCGCTGTCGGTCAGACGCCGGCGGCGGCAGCTGGTCGCCTCGGATCTTACTCCGCCGGTCAGACCTCCCTTCCCTTCCCGCGCGGCAGCTGGTCGCCTCGATCCCAACTCGGTCGGTCCTCTCGACGGCGAATCGATCTACCCCTACCCGCCCCCTCGGTGGAAGGGGGGGGGGCGTGGCTGTTGTCAACCCGCGTCTGCGGCGGCGGCGGCGGCGGCGGCGGCGGCGGCGGCGGTGACACCGGTCGAGGCTGCAGAAACTGGGGGAGACAGGGCCGTCCTTCAGCGAGGGGAGTACCGCACCGTGCTCAGTGCCAGTTGATGCAATTATGGCACTCACAGGTGCAAAGGTACCGCATAACCGTATCGTGAGAGATCAAAGGAAGGCGGGCGGCCCTCAGCACAAATGATCAAAGGAAGGCGAGATATGGGTAGTTGCCAATTATTCCCGTCTTACAATGATTCGATTGTTACTCAGTAATCGAATCGTAGGTCTCTTGGAACTCCAATAGAATCCCGTTGCTCTGCAGCCAGTCCAGTAATCCAATTGAGAGTCACCGCCCCTATTGCAACGACGAATATCGGCTGTTAAAGTTCTCTGTGCGCGAATTGCCAATCAATGCGTGCCGTTTTCCGATCGTTCAGTGCTCTGAAAATGGGGCACTGCGGCCCGTGGTGTCGATTACGGAGCTGCTGATGAAACTGGGTAGATCGCAGGGTCAGCACGCTACCGCCTGTCGATCGTTTGCACCTAACCCTAACCCTGCACCGTATCTGCGCCTGCGAGGAAAAGTCGGTGAGGTGAGTGGGATATGCGTTTACACACCACACGGCACACGCTAACAAAATTGGCTCACGCTTTGTGCTTAGTTCATTGGCGGCTGCCGCTGTTCTCTAAAAGCTCCTCTGTCCTGAAGTTCTGGACCGTCCTACCAAGTCTCACACCCCGCCCTGTCTGGTTATACGACCCCTCCCCGCTCCCCTGGCTGAGCGTGTCCTCCGGCGTGTGTGACCACTCCGGCGTCACCCCGGAACCGCCGGAACTGGGCGGCGCCGAGTCCGGAAATAGCGACCAATTCCGGGCCGACCGGCGGTGACACGCGCAAACGGCGCCTTTGATCGTCCGTCTCGGGAGTTTGGTAGCTCAGTGCTATTTATCATTCACTCTGTTGCGTCATAATGCTAGTTGGCATATGATGCAAGGCCACTGCTCATTTCCGCACTTGCAGTTTTTCCTCGTAGAAAATCTGATGATTGCTTTATCCTCGGTGTTTGTTTTGTTGCTGCCTGATGTGCCACTCTTCGCTGCCGTATGACTCATGTGCGCTGGACTTCTGTGTTTACTGAGTGGAAGGAAAGCCTACCTGAGTACCGGTCTGAGCGGCCGTCTCCGGTAGGGTCCGTACATACAGGCGCCGCGGGTCCGCCGCAGTGTGGACCCGGACGGACGGACGGCGGGCGACCCCGCCACTCTGCCACGGCAGCAGTCAGCTGTCGGACAGTCCCGGCCAAATGGGCGGCCGTTCCCCCGAAATGGGCCGCCACCGATTGGCTGCCAGGCCATCACTTGGCTCTGTTATAGCGCCTGTAACACAGTTTCTACCGAGGGCGGCTGCTGGGTGCTACTGCTACACTCAGCGCTTCTCTGTGCTGGTGGATAGCCAGTTTTTTTATTTTTGCAGTCGAATTTGACTAAAGACATGACCTTACTATTGTGCGTCGTTTATTTTCATTAACCGTTCGCCGATAGGGTGACTGTCGGAGTTGAATCTTGTCTCAACGGATTTGCAAAGCGAATCCCACCCTGTGCTCATTCGTTATGTTTATAAACGGGCGGCGTTGGGATGTCAACATTTCAGAATGGAGCTGGCAAATTTATAAACGGGCGGCGTTGGGATGTCAACATTTCAGAATGGAACTGGCAATTTGGCATCACTACGGGCTGCCGTCGTGTCTTGCTGGGCTTGTGTTTGAAATCGTGTGTGGAGTTCCATATCAGACATTTTCTCATGCTCAGTATAAAATAACGGAGTGACCTTGAAACACTTACTTCAGAAAGGGTTATTTTAGTAAGCCAGACGCCGTTCTGCTGGCTCCGCGTTATCGTTGAACCGATACGAGCCCCAATAAAAACAATATACACGGCGCTGTGCTGTCGGTATCGGAGCCGGCCGGTCGGCCGTCGCCTGGTGTCCAGCCGGCCGGTCAGGCAGACGGACAGACGTGCGGCGGCGAGTGGCGGGTCTGCCGGACCAGGGACGCTCCCCTGCTCTCGGCACCCTTCACTGGTGCCCCGCCGCCGCACCGTCCTGTGGCCCCAGTGTGTCCGCTGCGTCCCCGCCGCTGTCCTGCGGTCTGCCGGCCCCCTCTGTGCGTCAAACGGGACCGCCCGCGTGCTGCACAGAGACAGACACCGCTCAGAGGGCCTGGGTCTGTCTGCGGTCGGGGCAGGGCGGTGGAGACACCCCTCTCACTGTGCCCCCGCTCCTCTGTCCCCGCTCCTCTGTCCTTCTCAGAGGAGACACACAGTGTGGAGCTCGGCTCGGCTCGGCCGGCTCCAGTCCTCTCCGGCCGCCGCGGGTCGGCTGACCGGTCACCGGGGCGGCGCCGACCGGCCCTGACCTGACCCGCGGTCGGCGGCGGCGGCAGCCGGGCTGGTGTCGGTGGTGATGGCTGGTGCCGCTGGTGTGTGATGGCGTTGGTGATGGTGCAGTGTCGGTGGTGATGGTGACTGGTGCGGCCCGGGATGTACCGTTTCCTGTGGCGGGTGGTGACCGCGCTCTGGGAACCGGCCAGATACGAGCCGCCGCCGCGCCGCTGGGGAGCAGGCCGACTGGGGTCAGTGGTGCCAGGATGGTGCTGGTGCTGGTGCTGGTGGACTGTGGTGTGTGCTCCGCACTGGTGGTGCTGGGTGCCCTGTGAGAGAGGAGCGGTATGGCTCGCCTGCCAGCCAGTGGCAGAGTGCTGTTTTTCATTGTGCCAGCGTTTCTTCTTCAGGCCAGCTCAAGCTCTCCTCACTACCCCCGGGCCTCTCTGAGCTGACCTCGCCCGTTGCCGAGACCCGGGGATCCTCCTCTCCCTTCACTCCCTTCCTCTCCGTTCATCATCCGTCAGTTAGACGGTCCGGCGAACAGTGCCCGTTAGTGTGAGCCGGCCTCACGACCGCGGCCCGCACCTCTCCCCCGGAGGACGCCCCCGCCCGGTCAGCTGGGGCTGCTGGCCGGAGGTCGGCTCCCGCTCGGATCAGCTGACTGCCGAGCTGCGGCGCCCCGCTGGCGCTGCCGGGCTGTCGGTTCCGACTGTGCCCCGCCGCCCCCCCCCCCCGCGGCCCCCTCGGGCCCCTCGGGCTCCTGCCTACCCCCGGTGGGCCAGCTGACGGGCGCCATCGATCGGTGACGCCGTCGACTCGGGGCCGGTTGAGGCGACCGGGGCGTGCATGGTAACGCGGCGCCCCCCTCCCCCGGTACCCCGGGGGCGCTCAGGGTCAGGGCTGTTTACCACGGCGCTGCCACCTGTCCTCAGAGCTCCACTGGCGCTGCCCGCTGTGGTAGTCGTAGTTGTAGGGATCGTGTAGGTTGACGTTTTACGGCCACCTGATGACCATGTTATGACCAATAAACGGATCGGTGTTTAACGGTAGGCCCTGTTGTTCTGACCAAAACTTGCTACCATCCGACTCCGTGTGTGCCTTTCGATGATCGTCAGCCTTTCTCTCGGCCTCAGCTGTGTGTGTCAGACCTCTGTTTGTTTATGTTCCTGTGACTTTCCGTCTCATGTTCTGGAGATGACAGCTGCTTTCGTGTCGAGGCAGCGAGCTCAGTAAAACTCCCCTCCCATTTGCCTGCATCTGACTGTCTGTGTCCCGCCATCACTGAGTCTGACAGTACCGCTGACCGTCTCTGTCTCTGTCTGTGTCCCGCCATCACTGAGTCTGACAGTACCGCTGACCGTCTCTGTCTCTGTCTCTGTGTCCACAGGACCGAGTCGTCGCGGACGGAGGCGAGCGTCTCTGAGAAGGACAGCGCCGCCAGCGACGACGAGAAGGAGAGCGTGGGCAGCGACGAGGAAAAGGAGGAGGAGATCCTCGGCTCGGACGATGACGAGCAGGAGGCGCCCTCCGACTACAAACCCGGTGGGTGGCCGCTGACCTGACCTGACCTGGCCTGACCTGACCTGACCTGACCTGACCCTCCGACTACAAACCCGGTGGGTGGCCGCTGACCTGACCTAACCTCCGACTACAAACCCGGTGAGGGGCCGCTGACCTGACCTGACCTGACCTGACCTCCGACTACAAACCCGGTGGGTGGCCGCTGACCTGACCTGACCTCCGACTACAAACCCGGTGGGTGGCCGCTGACCTGACCTGACCTCCGACTACAAACCCGGTGGGTGGCCGCTGACCTGACCTGACCCTGACCTGACCTGACCTCCGACTACAAACCCGGTGGGTGGCCGCTGACCTGACCTGACCTGACCTCCGACTACAAACCCGGTGGGTGGCCGCTGACCTGACCTCTGATTACAAACCCGGTGGGTGACCGCTGAACTGACCTCTGTTAACAAACCCGGTGTGTGGTGTGTGGCCGCTGAACTGACCTCTGTTAACAAACCCGGTGTGTGGCCGCTGACCTGACCTGACCCTGACCCTCCGACTGCAAGCCCGGTGGGTGACCGCTGACCTGACGTGACCCTGACCTGAACTGAATCTGACCTGACCTGACCCTGACCCTCCGACTACAAGCCTGGTGGGTGACCGCTGAGCTGACCTTACTCGACCCTGAAACGAAAAGGTCTGACCCGACCCTGACTCTCCGATTATAAGCCTGTTTCGTGACCGCTGACCTGACCTGACTGGACCCGTTGGACGACTGTTTACCTGACCTCGGTACAAGCCTGGTGTGGTGATGAGTCACCTGACCTTACCCCGACGGGCGGGGCGCAGTGGCTAGGTACGCCGTGAATGGAGTATCGATTTCAACACCGCAGTAAAGAGCGAAACGACGCGACCTAAAGTTTGCTGTGGTTGTTCATTGCATCAGCAGCTCGCTGAACGTTAGAAATTAATGTAGAATGTTCATCATTGACATGGAGCGTCGTACTCAAAGCTGACTCATTACTTAACCTTGATGTTTTGGTGCGAGTATCTTGGTTCACAGAGCATGCATTCCGCTTCCCAAAGGTTCGCTACCTAATTTAGTTACCTAAACGGTCTTGTTGATAACCACCTACGCGCTACTCGGAGCGAGTTGTGCCCCGTCTATCGACCTTTGTGTCGTGTGTGGCTCTGGCTGACGACCGAACTTGTTAGTTTGACACACCGGTATGGACTGCGGGTAATGCTGAGTCAGTGAACGCCGGTGCCGTCAATTTAGATCAGTGGTGTAGTGCTTCGTCCGTTCTCAATGGTTCGAATGCCGCACCATCCTGCCCAGGCGTGCTGTGTTATTGGTCTACTCGGGTGGAAATAGCCCGACCCATGCTGCTGGCGCCGGTATGGTGCGCCGCGTATGTGTGGCCGAATGGCTGTGAGCTAGCCTCGGTTGCGTGTTGGACGTATGGCCGGAGCGACGACCGGCCGGTGGGGCAGAGCCGCTTCTGCCGCCGCCGGGGGAGTGTCGGTGCCGACATTCACCGCGCCGGCGATGACGGTCCGACACCTGGCCTCTGTCACTGTCAGACAGTTCAGCTGACAGTGACACCTGGCCCCTGTCACCGTCTGACAGCTGAAAGCACTGTCGCCTCTATGAACTGTCCCCTGTAAAACGGACGGCAGCGACACGGTAGCGGATTCCTGTCCCTAATCTGGTTTGATGTGTTGTCAAAAGTCGTTATATACGATCTGTTATCATATGAGACAAAGAGGCCGATTACAAAGTAATGAATAAGTTTCTAATGCATAAAGTTGCTTAAGGATGCTAGATGTTCTTGGGAATGCATTAGGTAAATCGTCCGTTCAAGTCTCCCGCCCTGGAGCTGCTGGTTGGTTGTTCTTGTTTGGGTCGTTGCCTCGGTCGCCACTCGCTACCCTCCCCCTCATCCCCTCCTCTATCAGTTAGTTTGATGACCCGATACGAGTAGCGGTTCCCGCTCCATCATAGTCACTGTGCTACCCCGCGGCCCGTCACCATTGAACACACCACCATGCACCTCACGTGCGCCGGATCATGCACATGTGCACCGGGTACGCACGTGATTGGACGCTCCCCTCCCGGACACCCGCTAGTCGCGGTGCTGGTGCGGCTGCACCCGGCACTCTGCGCGGACCAGTGCGCCGCGCGGCCCGCCCCGCTGACGGGCCGGTCTGTCATGTGCGTCACTGCACCCCCGCGGCGGCTGGCCGCCCGCTGCTGCCCGGCCCGCTGCTGACCGGCCCGCTGCCTATGGATGAGGTCCGCTGCGGCGGCCGGTCCGGCTGGTCAGCAGCCAGTGGTCAGCGGTCAGCGCGGCGGTCAGCACGGCGGTCAGCGCGGCGGTCAGTGAGGGCCGCACCGGGGCCCCGGCCGGCTGGTCCGGACCGGGTGTGGGTGATAGCGGCGGCCCGGCAGCGCGGCCTGTGGGGAGTCACGCACTCTGTGGCGCCGTGAGTGTGGGTGGTGCGGCGGAAGACCGGGCTGTGCTCAGTGCGGGCGGCGCGGCGCAGGGCAGTGGTCTGGTCAGCCAGCGGGCCGGCCGGCGCTGGACCCCAGTGGTGTGTGGCCGTCAGACCCCTCGTCATTCGCTGCTGAATGGCTGTGATGGAGGCGCCGCAGCCGTGCCCGCGCCGGGCCGACCACGAGTGGGACCGGACCGCCGAGGCCGCCCTCAGGGACCCGGCCGCTGACCGGCACCGCTCGCCGCCGGGCTGGCTGCGCGCCGCCACGGGGAGCTCCGTCTCCGACCCAGCCTCCGCGTCCACCCCCGCCTGTACGGCCGCGGTGACGCTGCTGGTCAGCGCGTCCGCGGCGGCCACGGCTGTGACGGCGCTGCGCCGCGCTGACCCGCCGGCCGTGTCCGCAGGCGGCTACCACCCGGTGCAGATCGGCGACATGTTCCACGGCCGCTACCACGTCATCAGGAAGCTGGGCTGGGGCCACTTCTCGACCGTCTGGCTCTGCTGGGATATACGGTAAGCGGGCGGCGGCAGGGTGGGCGACGGAAGGGAGGGTTGGCTCTGTGGTGGGGTGTGATGCTGTTAACCCGCGAGTTGCTGGGGGGGGGGGCGTTAAACGCCCCCACTTTTTTCGCCGGGCCATAGCATAAAAACGGCGCGCCGCAGGCGCGCCAAATTTTGGGTACCTGTAGGGAATTGATTGAAGTTTATTGCGACAAAGTTTAAAAAAAATCGGTCGGAAAAATTTTGAGATATCGAGGTTTTAGTGACGTCATGATTTCTGAGTTTTCGACCAAAAACGGCATATGTTCAAAAAATCATATAAAATCACAGAATAGACATACAGACATGCCGTAAACGCCATTAGACTGCCAATACCATGATCAATCAAATGGCTATCTTCGATTATTGATTATCGTTCCGTATTTTCCATAATCTTGAACTGAATCTTGGCAATTTTTCGTGACTACTTCACGACCATGATACATGCATTTCTTAAATTGAACTTTTTGAGCCAAACACGTACTTGTATGATAAAATGAATGTCGCCATCGTGTTCTACGCCCCAAATTACCTATTAAACATGTGTCACAGGCTGCGAATATCGGTTTTGATTTTCGGGGATATGTGCCTACCCGGTTGACCTGACCTTGACCCTGACCTATGCTTGACTGACCCCTACATGGAGCTGACACTCTTGTAGGCCTTATATGATGGATTGTGCACCGTTTTGACAGAGTTTATGACGAGAGGCGCCCATTGCGAAGTCCTGAAGTCCATGCTACTGAAAGCCCGATTTCAGGTGTTTGACCTGACCTTGACCCGACCTGTGACCTCAAAATTCAACTTTTAAGTACTCATCTGAAGCGTCTCGTCGCGCTCTTTCGTTTGCCGCCTCGTGCGTTTCGCTGCGCCTATTGGTTCTCGAGTTATCGGCTGGGGCGTTTAACGCCCCCCCCCCCCCCAGCAAACGGTGGGTGGCGAAATACCCCAGCAACTGCCGGGTTAAAGAGGACTGATACCTGTTTCGCAGTGGGTTACTTTGTTGTGAGGAGGAGCAGCTCTCCCCTTTTTTGTGTACTGTGTGTGCGCCCCTGGGATTGTGCACAGATCGTCCTGGGATTGTAGGCGGTTGCCCCCGGTTTGCTGGTATTCTGAACACCCTGTGATTGTACGCAGTACCCCCCGGTTTGCTGGTATTCTGCACGCTCTGGGTTTATGCGCAGTTCTTCCTGCCATTGTGCGCGCCGCGACTGAACGGTGACGGCCTTACGTAATGCCGGCCGGTTGCATGAGTTCCTGAATATTTGGCGGCGGCTCGTGCTTTGATATTCCGATGCAGATCAGCAGTGTACTCAGTTGTCATTGGTCGCACTATCGTGTCCATTACATGGTCGGACAGTCCGTGAATGGATTTACGAGAGTTTTGGCTGCATGTGCTTCGAACGGGCAGCTGATTCATGACGGGACTGTATTGGTATGACTCGTAACGGTGTTATTACAGCGTATGTACGGTTGTAACACTGGATAACTGTGTCATGATGCGCCTTTATGGGAGAAGGTTTTGTTATGCACATTTTAGCATATTACGATGTAGTGAATAGAATCGGTAGGATTACTGTAGACACTGCTTGCGTCCCAAATGTAACTCAAGTTGAGAACTTTGTCCAAAGTTCTTCTCCTCTCTGTTTCCAAGTTGATGAGGTCTCGCCTCCCTTTGTGTGGCCCCGTTTACGCTGCACCTCTATCGTGACCCTGACCTTTGACCTGCCGTTTCGCCCCGCAGCGACAAGCGGTTCGTGGCCATGAAGGTCGTCAAGAGCGCCAGCCACTACACGGAAACGGCGCTGGACGAGATCAAACTGCTCAAATGTGTTAGTATGGCGGGCGGGGCGCCAGCGGGGCCGGTGACGCGAGCGCTGTTTGTTGTTTGAAACGCTGCCCCGGGTTCGCAGACCTGTCATCTCTGCTCCGCTGCTCCCTCCCTCTCTCTCCGCCCTCCCCCTCTCTCTCCTGTCCGCGGATTGCGTGAGCCGGAACACCTTCCAGTGGGCTGGGCTGGGATGGGGGATGGGACTCTGAGATACGGCCTTTGGACGCAGTATTCTGGCTGACGTCACCGAGGAAATGGGCCCTCCGCGTCTGAGCGGCGCGGCTTATTTTTACTGGCCCCGGAGGAATGGTGCACGTAAGTCGCACGTCACCAATAATGGCGAAGCAACGGAATTCGTTGCGAGTGTGTTTAAATGGCTCAGCTGCGTTTCCTGAGTTACGGTTGTCCATTTGCCAGATGAGACAGATATTGCCGTCTTATTGAAGCAAAGGATGTTGCTTTCATCACACAACTGGGTGCAGTTTATGTAACCCTGGGCCACCCCTCCTCTCCTGCCTTCTGCCACGTGCCGCAGTGTCATTGAAGAGATGAGGCGAGACCGCAAGTGTGGCTCTCTGGGTCGTGGATCTCGCGTGCACTGGCGTACTTCGCTCATTACTGAACCGAACTTGGCATTGGTCTTTCCGAAGGGGGTCGCGGCAGGGACAGTTTGGAAGTTGGGAGCTCATTGCAGGGGTCACACAGAATTCCATTAGGATAAATATCAGGATTAGTGACTGGTCTTGTAACCGTCTTTGTTGATTGAAGAAGCATCTGAATTCACTGAGTTTGAAGCTAAAGGGTAGTGTCTCCGGCCGTGAGGTGTTACATCACCACGCCCCTGTCGCGGCCGCCCCGTACCTGCGCCGCTGGCCGGTGCCGGTACCGGCGGCTGTGATCCGTCCCGGGCTGGGCCGTCGGGCCGTCCCACTCGGCGGACCGACGGACGGGATCTAGCCGAGAGCGGGCCTTTGTTCCGGCGCCAGCGACGGGCGCAGGGGTACGGCGGGGACGGGAATAGCCGCTACGGTTACCGCCACACCGGGCTGAAGATACAGGGGACTGTGATAGTTGCGGGGATGGGGTGGGTGGCGAGCGTCACACCCAAACATTCACGTGCTCAGGCATGAAATGCCAGTGCTCTGGTCCCGTGTTATCCTCCGGCCATTGACACGTCCTCGCTGTAAAGTAACTAAAGCGTCTCCCGCCTTTTGCGTTTGCTGCTTTCTATCGGTCTTCCTGCCACCCTTGCAATGCTATCGTGAATGTATATGAATATGCACCTTCCTCTCGCGAGTCATGTGTGCGTGTGTGATGACCTGAATTCTGAAACAATACTCATCCAAGGAGTGTATTGCCGCTGAAGTCACTGACCCGTTTTTCCGCGCGCCTTTCCCGCAGGTCCGTGATAGTGACGAGGAGGATCCGTCGCGGGAGCGGACCGTCCAGCTCCTGGACGACTTCAAAATCAACGGCGTCAACGGCACCCACGTCTGCATGGTGTTCGAGGTGCTCGGACACAACCTGCTGAAGCTCATCATCCGCAGCAACTACCAGGGCATCCCCATGCAGAACGTCAAATCCATCATCAAACAGGTGCGTGCGCCCGCCGGGGTTACTGTGTGCTCTGGGGAAGGGTAGGTGGAGGGACAGTGGTAGCTTTCCTACGCTGAAGCGATATGCTCGGGGCTTGGGGCTTGGGGCTTAGCTCTTTGGTGGACGGCAGGACCAGATCGTGATGTTGAACGACGGCCGCGTGCCGACCAAATGACTGGACCCGTGTGGTATGCTGATGTCCTGTTGAGTTACGGTATCCGTGCTAGGATGGTGGGCTGCCAGCAGCTTTTGGAAGAGTTTAGCGGGGTATTACAAGGCATTACTGAGTGGGTTACGGGCTCCGTACAACAGCTAAACGCTCAGTGCCCCGAGCCAGGTCTCAGTTTGTTGTCGCTGTAGATTAGCCAGCGTTTTCGCGAGCCGATCTGCTTGGTAAGCGGTGGATGCTGCTGACTGCTGGGGCGCGGCACGGAATGGATGCAGCCGAAAATGGCCGGGCTCACCAAACCTGGACCCCGATGTGCGATAGCGTAGTACTGACAGCGGCACTGCGGTGAGGGTGGATCTGGTTCCGTCCCCGCCGGCCGCCAGCTCGGCGGACACAGCTGAGACCCTGCTCCCCAACTCACGCCGCCCTCGGGGCTATCCCCGGGCACTGCGGGTGATGTCGGGTGTTTGTTGCCGTGTCCCCGTTACATAATCATCGATTACCGCGGCCGGCCTCCCCCCGGGGTCTGCGAAGTTGGCCGGAGTGCCCCGCTGGTGGTCAGTTAATCAGGCGCCGGGTAACAGCCTGTCCCAGTGAACGCTCAGCCGCCGGTTTGGGTCTGAAATGGACGGCCTGCCAGCTCGGGTGTTTGAAGATGGTGGTCAACATTGGTGCTGGACGAGGGCAAAGTGTTTTCCATTCTCGTCACATCGACTGCATACTAGGCAAGGGGTGCCGATGACTCATGCTGTTTATAGTTACTGACGCTGACCCTGAACTGCAGTCTAGTCTGATTGCTCAGCGGAACGTGACCACTGACACACACCTGTTCAATGTTCATACCTAGTTGCCTTTCCGTTTGTTCACTTCATTTCCTCCGGTTGATCTCCAGTTCGCTGTACTTTATGTACCGTTGTTTAATTCGGCTACTGCATGTGTATTTGGTTCGGATACTGGTTACGGGTTATCGGTTACGGCATTTGATTTCGATTACCCCCGGTTCCTCGGCACTGACCCCGCCGCTCGCCCTGTGACAGGTACTGCAGGGCCTGGACTACATGCACACCAAGTGTCAGATCATCCACACGGACATAAAGCCGGAGAACGTGCTGCTCTGTGTGGACGAGGCGCAGGTGCGACGGCTGGCCGCCGACGCCGCTCAGGTCCAGAAGATGGGACTCAAACTGCCCGGCTCCTTCAGTGAGTAACCGGGGGATGGGACTCAAACTGCCCGGCTCCTTCAGTGAGTAACCGGGAGATGGGACTCAAACTGCCCGGCTCCTTCAGTGAGTAACCGGGGGTGGGACTCAAACTGCCCGGGTCTTTCAGTGAGTTACAGGGGGATGGGACTAAAACTGCCCGGATCCTTCAGTGAGTAACCGGGGGATGGGCAGTCAGTGAGTTACTGGGAATAGGACTAGAATTGCTGTCCGGCTCCTTCATTGGGTTAGCGGGAGAGATAGACTCAACCGCTGTCCCTTCAGTGAGTTGAGAGGGGGAGGGAGATAAGACCTCAGCTGCCCGGCTCCTTCAGTGAGTTACAGGGAGATCAGAGATGTAATGGCGGACCCTGTATATGTATATGCAGACGAAAGACCTGTCTGATGTTGGCTTCTTTCGTTCGTATGTCTTTTACCTCATTATTATTGCGATAAATTCAAAACGGGTAGCAAACAGTTGTTTAAGCAGACGTCATGCTGACGCTCTCCCTTACGTCCGGCAGTGGCCACCACACCGAAGCACCTGCAGCAGCCGGACCCGTCCACACTCACCAAGAACAAGAAGAAGAAGCTGAAGAAGAAGGCCAAGCGGCAGGCCAAGCGTCTGGAGCAGATGGCCGAGCTGACGGAGCAGTGGGAGCGGGAGCACGCCGAGGCCGGCGCCGCGACTGCTGCCTCTGCCGGTCCGGAGCTGAACGGTGCCGCCCCTGAGAACGGCGCCGGCGGGCAGAACAGTCAGCCGGCGCCGGCGGCCACCAACGGGACGGGGACGGACGGCCTGCCGGCAGCCACCAACGGGACGGCGGCGGCGAGCCCGGCACCGGCCGCTGCGGAGCCGGCGCCGGCGGCAGCAGACCCGGCGCCAGCCGCGGACCCGGCGCCGGCCGCGGACCCGGCGCCGGCGGCGGCAGACCCGGCGGCAGCAGCAGATCCAGTACCGGCAGCAGACCCGGCGCCGGCGCCACTGCAGAATGGCGCCGCTCAGCCCGCGGCGGACACACAGGAGGAGACTAAGGTGAACGGAGACGCCGCCTCCCCACCTCCTCCGGCAGAGGGGGAGGAGGACAGAGCGGTGGAGAGGAGGAGGAGGGAGGCCGACCACCGCCGGAGGCCCGAGGACGAGCCGCACGACCCGCGCGACCGCACCGACCCCAGTGCAGAGGCCGTCAAAACCGGTGAGCAGCGCGCAGGGGGCAGCTGGGGAGGGCGGGGTACGAAAACACTCTGCCCGTGCTACTGCCAGCTTTAACATTGGAGACTGCATTCCGGATGATCTTCAGCTAAATGCGTTTCCTTGTGTGCGATAAACATTTTGCATCGTGGATTTCTAACGTTTCTTTTGCTATTGTTTGATATTCATTTGAAACCTTTGAGTGTAGAGTGAGCACTTACAATTTCTGGTCTCTACACCAAGGCTGTCATCCACAATGAACTGTGGAGGGATGCCTCACTATCTATTGCTGTAACTAGCTGAATGCTGCGCCATCCCTGCCGGATCCGCCTCTGCTCCGCCCACTACTGCATCTAACCCGGCCTATGTGCACGTCCCCTCCGCAGCGAACCGCCAGAGTCTGGCCAACATGGAGGTGGGTATGGTGGAGCACGCGCAGGGCGGCGAGACGGTGACGCTGCCGTACGACCTGGAGGAGCCGGGCGCGGCGACACCGGCGGCCGGCGAGACGGCGGCGGACAGCGCCGGGGCGGAGCCGGCGCGGCGGGCCGAGCAGGGCGCCGAGCCGTCCCAAACTCCGGCGGCTGCAGACGGTCAGTGGACAGTTCAGACGGGGGGAGCAGCAGGACTAATCAGCGGCAGGGCTGCTGGCGACTGTGGATGTTGTGGTGCATCAGCGAATGTCAAGGCTATCTAAGGTTTGTCATTTGCCTGAGGAACATCATGTTCTACCTCTTACCACTGCCCGACGTTGTGACCTTCATTCTTTCCTTCAGTCGCTTTGTCCATAACTATGAAACTATTATTTTCCTATTTAACTATCCTAGCATTGTCCTCGCCGAGACGACCCATCACTGACAGCATCCTCCCCAGGCTCGTCTCCTTCCCCAGACGCCACGGTTCCTGCTCCTGCTCCGGTCTCACCTCCTGCTCCTGTCTCGGCCCCGTCTCCGACTCCTGCCGCTCCCGTCCCACCTCCTCCCGCCCCGTTGTCGCCGCCGACCTCTGCTCCGGCGGCGGGCGACTCGCTGTCCGACTTGGCTCTCCTGGAGCCGCCGGCCCGCCGGCCGCTGCTGCCGCTGGATGCGTGCGGGGACGGCGCGCCGCCACCCGCGGACGGAGGAGACAGTGACGGCTGGGTCGATATCGAAGGTTGGACGGGCGCCGCGGGTGTGGGTGGCTGATGGACGGGATGGGGATGGGTGGCAGTTGGGGAGGGCTGGTGGGGGCGTAATTGACGGTAGAAGTTGGTAGGAGGGCGGGCTGAGACGGAGGTGTCTTGGGGAAAGTTGAGTCGCTTTGAAAAGTTTGCAGGTTGAAGTATGAGTTGGAGTAGGTATATGTAGCCTGTTTTGTCAATGCTTGTTGTGACTACCAGGGTACTGGGTATATTGTGTGTTTATTGAGTAAAGGGCTGAACCTGAAGTTCACGTAATGGGGAACATGGTTTGATGTTGAATATCTATGAATGGCGCTGGCAACAGCATGGAGATGGTTCGGAGTTTCTGGGGAAAGACTGTCGTGTCCATCTAAGTATCAGGAGCTCTGGCCATCATTTGGTGACGTTTGATTTGATAAACGATCACATAATTTGTGAGGTGGCCTGATATTCGGTCTGGGACCCGTCTCACTGAATTAACGAGGCCATTCGCTGGGGTTTGTGGGCTGGAACAGTAGGCCGTAGGTTGTCGATGTGTCTGCGGTCAGAGCTCAGCTCCCTCAGTGGCCGCGGGGTATGACGGACGGCCCACTGCCGGTGTCCGCCGGGCCTATTTCGGGCTGTGTGGACGGGTCGTGGTGGCCGTCTCTGTTGTTTATGGCGCTCATTTAGTGCCGGCCGCTCAGCGGGGCTGACTGCGTCAGGTTCCGGGGACTTGCAGCCATGGGGAGGGGGGAGGGAAGTCAATCATTGTTCTCACTGGGTGCTTCAGTCGCTAAACAAGACCGTTATAATCCGGTGTCACTATTCCCCGATTTAGATGTTCTTGTCCTGCACCACTGATGACTGTTCAGTGTGCGTCTGTTCTGCTGGTGTCTGACCGCCTACCAGCGCCGCCGACCTGACCTCAGTCCTGTCCTGCCCGCCTCTGACCTCCCCCTCCTGACTCTATGTGCCGTCTGCCATTCAGTCCTGTCCTGCCCGCCTCTGACCGTCCCCTCCTGACTCCATGTGCCGCCTGCCAGAGGACGAGGAGGAGGACACGGACCCTGTCCCGGCGCCCGCTCCTGTCCTCTCCCCCGGCCCCACTCCCCGCTCAGTGGGACAGTGGGACGGACCGCCCGGATCGCCCGGCGAGGTGGTCGCTCCGCTGCCAGGTACGGCCACGGCTCGATGAGGTGTGTTATGGCGGTAGCGGTTTTCAGAGCCGACGTTACGAGGCTGGGAAAAACGAGTGAAAAACGACGGGCAATGTACTGTGGCTATTATTATGTGTTTGGGTGTTGTTCGTTGTCGGAGAGACTAGAGACTGTCCAGGTTCTCCTCTGACCAATGTGTCTGCGAGTAAGACGTTTAACTGACTGAGCGGAACCATCTCTTCCTTTTGTGTAACGGCCGACCTATAATTTCATCTCGTACTGTGGCGTATGTCAGCCCCGTGCTGTAGCTGTTCCGATCTGTGACCGTCCTGCCACCTCTCCCCTGTCCTCCTGTCCTGCCCGGCCCCTCACTGACGCTCCGTCCCCCCTGCCGGCAGACGGTGCGGGCGCGGCGCGGACCGGGGCCCCGCCCAGGAGGCCCGACCCCGTGCACGAGGTGTGCGACATCCAGGTTAAGATCGCCGACCTCGGAAACGCCTGCTGGACGGTACGTGGAACGGGAGGCCGATGGTGGTAGTGGTGAGGGTGGTCAGGCGGTCCGTGGACTGATAGCGTGACGGTGTTGATGCCTCAGTCGAGTCTTCACGGGGCTGATCGGACTGCTGGGAGATATATCACTGAAGGATACACGCAGCAAGAACTTTGTCCGTTAGCTCGTTATTTTACGTAGAAATTCCTAATTAGAATATCAATGTGTTCTGTTGTGCAAGTGTTTGACGTATCATCTGCGCATTTTCTAGAGAACCTGACCTGTGCTGCTTCAGTTCCGCTGTCTGGAGGTGCTGACCTGACCTGACCTGATCTGCCCGCAGCACCACCATTTCACGGAGGACATTCAGACGCGCCAGTACCGGTGCCTTGAGGTGCTGCTGGGCGCCGGGTACGGTCCCCCGGCCGACATCTGGTCCACGGCGTGTATGGCGTTTGAGCTGGCCACCGGCGACTACCTGTTCGAGCCTCACACGGGTCAGAACTACAGCAGAGACGAGGACCACATCGCGCACATCATCGAGCTCATGGGAGACATCCCCAAACGGATAATGTTCAGCGGCAAATACTCGCGCGACTTCTTCAATAGGAAAGGTACGTGACAGACGCCCATCCGGGAGCTGATGACCCATAGACCCATACTAATTGTAATTCGTTGTCACTGTAATTCCACTGCTGAACCCTTTCACTCACATATTGTAAATGGGTCCAAATCAGTTGAAGTCGCATCATGCAGCCTCGATCCGCGATTCATCATTCCCATGATGATGATGCTGATCGGTTATATTCGCCCTCGTTCAGTCTGCTCATACAGTCTGATCACACATTAGTTCCCTACTTGCTGTGTTTGTGTCTGTTCTCTGTGTCTGACGGCCTCCCCTCTCTCCTGTCTCGTCAGGCGAGCTGCGTCACATCTTCAAGCTGAACCCGTGGGCGCTGCACGAGGTTCTGATGGAGAAGTACGAGTGGCCCGAGGCCGAGGCGCACGCCTTCGCCGAGTTCCTGTTGCCGATGCTGCACTTTGACCCGGAGCAGCGCGCCACGGCTGCCGACTGCCTGCGACACCCGTGGTTCGACTCGTTGTGACGCGGCGCGGCCCGGCCGCGGCCGCCGCCCCAGACGGCCGGTATTTTTGTACGCTGAGCGGCCGGCGGACGCGCGCGGCGCCCCATAGCCCAATGATGTGACCGGCGCCGCGCAGACGTGATTGGCGCACGGTGTGTGCGTTTATGGCGCACCTCTGCACCGGCCGACTGTGACGAGTGTGGCGCGCCCGTTCGCTGCGGGACAGCTGTGACGCGCGGCGGCGAGGAGCGGCGCGCGCGCGGCGGCCGCTCGGTTGTGAGACGGACGGTCCTCGCGCGGTGAAATGAACTCTGCCGCCCGGCGGCCGGGGACGCCCTCTGTGAGACGCGTCTGCCCGGCGGCGGCCGGAGCGGGCCGCGGGTCCGACTGCCGCCTCAGTGACTGCCGGCGGCCAGCACTGCCCTCACCTCAGCCAGAGAGACGGACGGCCGGCCGCGACAGGACCGAACACAAACGACTGGACCTCCCACTGCTGCACAATCCCGACCGGCCGAGCGGCGCCGCCGAACACGCGGCAACACGCCACCGGCACACGGGCTCGGACGCTTTCAGTGAAATGCCTTTCGTATTGTTTCTGATAGGGTAGCGTTGCGTGTGGCGAACAGTCCTGACGTCTGAGCGGGTTTCAGCTGTCATTTGTCGTTGATTTTCGCCCGGCGTCCGGCCGGCCGACGGCTGCTCACGGTAGCCGATATTGAACACGCCGTGCTGATGCTGTTCACGCACGGCCGCACTGTTCTCCCTACCTTTGTGGCTGGTTCATGTTCCGTTCAGTTGCTGCTTGATGGACCCGAATCGGTAGTTAATATAGGTTTCCATGATATCTGCGTTTCATCTGGTTCAGTCAGCCTTCGTCGACGCATGAATATCTGGCCGGCTGTCAACTTCTGGCGGCCGCACCACTGAGCTGCTATTATACTGCCAGATTTGAGCCTTCTCAGCTATCATACGTTTTACGTTTTGTCACTTGTTACATGGTTATCCTTTGCAAAACAGGCGCCGGCTGATTTATCATGCCTACAGGGGTATAAACTAGGCACTAGCAAGACCGATAAGGACCTACCAACGACGCTGTCACGCTTTATTGAATGGATGCCTATCAAAATTGTCCTAAAACATATTTCAACGCACAACTAGCGACTCATGGCTATTTGTCGTTGCCATTGCAAATAAAATCAGGGGCCGTATTCACGTCGACTTCGTAAGTCGATTTTCTTTCGTAAGTATAATTTGGTATTCACGTCGAGACTTCTTAAGTTTTTATCGACGGAGTTCACGTGAATAAAAAATTTACTTAAGAAGTAGGTCAAACTTAAGAAAATTCTTACGAAAATGATCGACGTGAATACGGCCCCTGATTTGGTGTCCGTTATTCACATGGGTGTCGCAAGCGAGGAGCTGTGTTTTGCTTACTTTCCACTTGCTCAAAGGAATATTGACGGCAATGACGTAAATTCTATGGAAAACGAGTGGAAAGATTTGTGTCTTCTCATCCATAAATTAATATCCACAGGGTTACTTTTACAGGAAAAGTTGAGAGGGGGAATAAAGTTCGGGGCAAAGGCGGATCCAGGGGCATCTGAAAGGGGGGTGGGCGGCAATACCATTAGGTTTTTCGTTAGGATGGAGCCCGCAGAACCTTACCTACCCCCAAATCCTATTCTTTCCTCGGGTTTCAGCCACTTTATTTTGGAAGGTTGCCAAAAAATAATTTTGCTAAAAAATATACGCACCTACCTTGGCTGTAAGGGGCGGGGGTGGTCCCAACTTGACTGCGCCCTTGCAAATGCCAATCAGTAGTATCAACCTATCAGTGGTATCAATAACTAGTAGGTATACCCCGGCCAAACATTAAGTAACGCCTTTCTAAAGAGAGAGGTTAATCCGCGCCCTGATTGGAGGTCATTTTGGCCCCCATGTGGGTTTTCTTGAAAAGCGAAAAACGGCGGCGCGCAGCGCCGCCAAATTTTTAGTACCTTACCGGGCATCAATTTGAAACCTTCGCACAAAATTTCAAGTCTTAGGTCACCTTAGGTCAGGAGTAATTGATGTCAAACTGTTCGAGCAAAAATGAGCAAAAAACATGAAATTCTTAAACGCTCACAAAAGCTACAGTTAACGAGCAATTCCAAAGTTCTTTGTGTGGTCGTGTATGTAGAGAAACGACGGCGCTACAAAACTGCAACCTCTACAACTACAAGGTGGGCAGTGATATCCGAACAAAAACTAATGAAGCACAAAACTTGAATTATTACTATTAGTATTAGTGAGCAGTGAAAGTTCCATTGGGAAAGCCGGCTGTGATGAGGTACATTTTTTTGCGCCCTGCTCTGCATGCAAAGCAGATGAACGTGAATGCTGCATAAAGAGAAAAGTCATTTATTACTCAAAGCTTTAATGCCTATGGGACAAAAATAACGTTGTTTTTCCTTCAATGATTCCGGTTTGGAGGATGGTTAAACACGGCCATTGTCATATTGGGACAAAAAATTTTACATGTCTGGCCTTGGCGTCGATGAAAAAGTGAAAATAATCGTGAATAAATGGGTCGTTTCTGAGAAAGAACACAGAATATAAAAGGGGGTCCAAAAGGGGGTCACCTTCTTTTTGCGTCAAAGGAGGGGCCATGGCCCATTGCCCCCCTCCCCCTGTATCCACCCTTGGTTCGGAGAGGTAATCCCGTCCCCCGCCGGTTTCTACGCCGACGCCTGTACCGATATGTCAGTGACTGCGAAAAGACGGAAGAGACAAGACAAGAGACGGTCCCACCGACTATCCGATCGGTATCGGGTCAAATCTGGAGTTCCTGCTGCACTGAACGTAAAATGGTTGGATGGAACCGAAAATTGAAAATTAATAATTATCTTAACGCCAGCAACGTTGATTGATGACGAGAATCTGATTAACGATGGCTATAGAATCTGAATAGCGAATTGATTGAAAATGGGCTCCAAAATAAATTTGAAAGGGGGAAATTCCCCTTTCCCTCCCTAGCCGTTCAGACACGATTTGAAAGGGGGAGCGGAATTTTCGAAGGGGGGAAATTCCCCTCTTCCCCCCCTTTAAAAGTAACCCTGAATATCCATTTAAAAGATCGTCATTGCCCTTACATATAGTACATAAACTACATACATATGTAAATACATATGTTGATACATAAGCCAATAATAATTTAGTAGCGGTCTTCCTTTATTTGCTGGCGCTCTTGCGGCATATGCACTTCTCTAATTTTGTTCTGTTGAAAGACAAAAGCAGCGAACAATCGTGTGTTGCCTAGTAACAAGGCTTTAAAATGCAAAAAAGTTACAAGTTGCTATGAAACATGAGGTTCCTTTGCCGTATATCTCATGAGTAAGCATCATCCAACTTGGACCGTTTCTGACCTCAAACTTGTGTTTTGATCCGTCCGCAACATATTTTCATTGGTGCTGATATGAGCAAAAAGTAGGTAGTGCATATTGATGCTATGTTTTTTGTGCTTAGGTATATAGGCCTTGAGTTCTTCGATGGTGAGTGTTTAGTTCGATGGCCTCAGCCTTGGCTTAGTTGATAGTATGATATGATTCATAGGTGCATTTACTTGTGGATTCACTAAACTATACTCATTGTGGATATCATATCATGTAGAGCATATCAATATCATGCTATGCTCTAGCTCTACTTGATGGATTAGGGTGCATAGCCGTTAGACGTGGATATACTCTTGCTCTATGCTAATTTCTTATGCTGTAGTGTATAAGCCTGTAGTTAGGGAGCTGGGAGGTGGGTACCTACCTATCTACTTGGGTAGGTAGGCATTTACTGCTTTTGTTTGTGTTTCTGGCTGTAGGTACCCCATATTTCAAAGGATTGCAATTTGCAGTAGTCTCAGTCAATGAATTTATTGATTATATTTTGTTTACTTTTCAGCTGCTTCTAGTTTCTACCATATTACATTGATACATAGTTTGTTCCTTCTTTTGAGGGTTTAATCAGATTTGGTCGCTGCATCAGCAAGTACAGAAGATGCACCATTTATTCAGGCTCATTCGTCTGCCACGTGAGACCTCATACTGTGTGGCTCTCACTTTCAGAAGATTGTGCTCCACTCAGGACAATGTCGAACCAAAGAAACCTAAACAAGCCCAGAAAGGCACAGCGAAAAGCAAACAGCACCAACCACTGGAAGGAGAAGGAGATGTGATAAATGAGCCCAAGAAATTGAAAGGGGAGGGAAAGAAAAAGACACAGGCAGAGTTGCTAGCAGAGCATGTGGCACAGGAGCCTGCAGCAGTGCAAAAACTGCTGCAGCAGTTCGATGCTCAGCTGAACAAGAGCAAGCCCAACCCGGAGACGTTCTATATCATAAATGAGTCTATTGCTGGTAAGTGGGACATGGCTGCTTATCCATCTCATGAGACATCACAATATCTTACATACATTTGTGGTTGTTGCACAAATGATGATGGTGACCATTCACTGTATTTACCATTGCCTCCATTTCTGACTTTGTGTGACTCTGTGTGACCGTGCTGCAGACAGCGTTGTGCGGCACCTGTCCGGCCACAGTCTGGACATCCCCCACCTGGAGCTGGGGCCCGGCCCAGGGGTGCTCACACGACGGCTTCTGGAGGCCGGCGTGCGGCGCATCGTCGGCTTCGAGACGACGTCTGCCTTCCAGCACTGTGTCAGGGTGAGGGGACCTCTGGGGCAGCAGCGAGAGGGCTGCTGGCTGCTCGATGACCGATCTGACCATTTGAGTGGGTTGTTACATGTTTCTCCGTCGGGTCTGGCTCTTGACAGTAGCCATACCAAGAGCCATACGAAGGAATTAACCCCAAATCCATCCCACGCTGTAAATGTGCTGTATTTCGGGCCGGCTCTGCGTCTGCGCGCAGGTATCACTGATCGGTCTCACTGTTGAAATCCTTCGTCCAGATGCTCTCGGAGCAGACGGATGGCGCAGTGCGTCTAACTCCGCTGAACCTGATGCACCTGTCCAAGTTTTACGGCGCCTCCGCTCACGGGGACGACTCGCGCGTGCTGAAGGTGGTGGACGGCCTGGAGCACCGCGACTGGACGGACGGTACGTGTCAGGCGGCACCGCCAGTGGAGGGACGGTACGCGCCGGACGGCGGCACCGCGACTGGACAGACGGTACGTGTCAGGCGCCGGCACCGCCAGTGGACGGACGGTACGTGTCAGGCGGCGGCGGCGGTCCGCGGCCGCCCGAAGGGTACAGATGGTTCCAATGCGTACATTACCCGGCGTAGACCATGTGTCCGTGTCTTCGGTCGACTCTTCATATTCGAACCCACGACGTGGTGCATGACCCTCCCTCTCGCTCCTGATCGAATCTGTTATCTGACCCTCCCCTCCCCCCCCCCCTCAGAGCCGTGTATGCGTCTGGTCGGGGTGGCACACCGGAGCGTGTTCTTCCAGTTTCTGGTGCGCACCGTCATCTCCCGTGAGCTACTGTTCCAGTTCGGTCGACCGGAGCTGCTCGTCTACGTACCAGAAGCAGAGTACGCGGTCAGTGCAGAGACACGGTCCCCTGCATCTCTTTCTCCCTCTCTCTCTCTCTCTCTCTCTCTCTCTCTCTCTCTCTCTCTCTCTCTCTCTCTCTCTCTCTCTCTCTCTCTCGCTCGCACGTACACGTGCCCACCTCTTCTTCCGGTCACTCTCAACGCAGTGCGGATATGATATGTATTTACTTAGACTTAATCTCTTTTGCTTTGCTCGCAAGCGTGTGACACCCTCCTGAACATGTTACAGCGGCTGACTGCCGGCCCGACGATGGCGGGACGGGTGTACCGGCCCTACAGCATCATCAGTCGCATGCTGTTCGACCTGGAGGAACTGGACAGGGTGCCCGCCAAACACTTCTACCCCTGGGTCAAACCGCGCAGAAAGGTCCGTTGGAAAACACGCGGTGGGTGGGACTGACACAAAATCCCGTAGTATTTAGCCGGTGTACTTGTATCAGTATCTACCGCTTTTGTCTCTCGAAGCATTCTTCAGAAAGCTGATAAAATTATGCAGAAAATACCAACTTGCACCTGATTTAAAACGATCATCATTGGCTGTTAAGCACCGTCCCTTGCTAAATTTTATTGCTCTAGCCGTTTTTTATCACCAACTTATTTGAGCTGATTGTAACACTTGTATCCACTGTTGTCCCGTTTATTCTGATCGTTTCCCGCCCCTAAGCCATGGTTTCGGCTTCTCGCGAGTTTGACCACTCCTTTGTTTTATTTCGATGTTACCGGCTGTCTGACCCCCCTTCCCCCATCCCCAGGTGGAGGCGTCCGGCTCGGACATGGTTCTGATCCGGTACGCGCCCAAGGCGGACCCCGGGGTGCCCGAGGCCGAGCTGCACAATCTGGACTTTTTCGTGCGCCACTGTGCCGTCTCGCGCACCCGGCGGATCATACAGCAGATGGAGTGAGTACTGCCGGCCCGCGGCGGGGTATGCGGCCGGTGGGCGATTTAACTGTGTTTGTGATAACCGCAGTAGCTTGGCTGTTGTGTTTTGAAATGTGTAACTGTATGCTCGTATTTGCCGTATTCCTATGAGGATTCATTGCGTGAGTCATCAACTTGTGCAGCGTAGCAACACGGGCCTCGAACTCTGCGAGTATACTCTTCAGCTGTTCTATAACTTTTTATTCTACCATCAACACATGGTTGTTGAGAGCACATGACCTATAATTTATCCGCAGGCTACCCACATTTCCACTGATAGCCTCCCCTGCCCGTTCTCCGCAGGGAGTGGGTGCCCGGCTGCGGGCCGCGTCTGATCGCGCTCGGCCACGGCGTGTTCGCGCCGTTCCGGGAGCTGCAGCCCCAACAGGTGCTCGAGGTGTTCCTGGAGTTCGCCAAATGGCCAGAGTACCCGGCCTGCTCCTTCCACGCCGCCGTACAACAGGTGAGGGCAGAGCCGCACGCGGCAGTCGGCAGACTACAGAGGGGACAGAGCCGCGCCCGTCCCCGTCCCTCGGGCCGTCGGCAGACTACAGAGGGGACAGAGCCGCGTCCGTCGGCAGGAAGGGAGGGACAGAGCCGCGCTCGTCCCCCGTCCCTCGGCTGGCCAGAGGTAAGGCCAGAGCCGCGCCCCTCGAGTCCACCGGCTGGCCGGAGTTATCTATCTGTCCAACAAGTTAGAGACGGAAACCGACTACGGGTTGCTCGAGACCGGCTCATCTGTTCCATCTCCAATGAAATGTCTGATACACCCGTACACGACTCTGCGTTCCGGACTGCTGACTGTGGCCGTTACTGACTGCCACTGACTGAACGCCAAAGAGGAAGATCACAAGAATCGATAAAATATCAGACGAAGATAATACGGATGGGGTGGCGTTGCAAAGCCAACACCCCGAGAAAAATCTGATCTGATCTGATCTGTGGCCGTTACTGTCTGCCACTAACTGTCTTATCTGTCCGACAGAACGTGCTGGGCGGCGAGCCAGAGCTGGCGGACTCGGAGCACCAGCTGGCAGAGGACGACCAGCACGAGGAGCCGCCCGAACACTTCGAGCCGCAGCAGTACCGGTGATACCGGACCGAGCGGGGACGGAGGACGTCCTGCTGTACCTGAGACCCGCTACCTGCCCGCACTCTGTCCGTGTATAGCAGGGGGCGTTTGAAAATGTGTCATATTGTGTTGGTCTTCCAGGGACGCAGTGCGGGCGCCACTGAGTGAAGTTTGTATGGTGCCTTTTTAGCGTGATATTTAATTACAGTACGGTGTGTGATTGCGTGTTAACTGCCATATGCAGCTGCAACCGAGAGACGTTTTATAGTGATTTCTGAGCGGTGATTATTAAGCTGTCCAAAACGAGCCGCCAATGTTAAGAAGATCATGTACAAGTCATGTATTTTGAAACATTGATGATATCAATGAATGATGCGTTTCACACTGAAGACGACTCCTCACAAACCCTCCCACAATACGTGCCGCAGTCAGCGCTGTGGCACACAGGATGCTCTCGAAATAAACCCCTCTGCAAACACGTCTGCGGCAGCCGTGCGACAGCCGGACGGTACGCTGAGGTCCGACTCACTGTCACATCACACTGGGAAGGGCGTCAGTGTGATTCACTGCCTCCCAAAGGGAGCTTCAGAGGGGCTCCATAGTTGGACTTCGACCGGGCGAGCGTCAATTGGAAGTCGACATGCGGTCATACGTGCTGCAAAACTGGGGGTGCTGAGCTGATAGTACCCACTGTCCCGCGCACTGGACTTCAATACACGACACGATAGACACCGAACCAGATCACCGACTGGTCTCCTAGGCTCCCACAACACCTACAGCAGACCTTGCCGCTTCAGGTCCTCGAAGGTCTTCTTGTTGACGACGTTGCCCTGCGAGTCCTCGTACTCCTCCTCGGCGTCGGCCTGCCACCTGCCGGAGGTCTTCTGCACCTTGAGTCGCTCCCACAGCGAGAGCGCGTCCTCGATCTGCGTCACGTTGGCAAAGTGCGCCGTGTTGGGGATGCCCAGGCAGCGCATGCCGTTGGCGTGCCGCCACTCGGAGAAGTGTCGCTGGAACGCCTTGGGGCCTTTGTAGATGAAGTTGCCGCAGATCTCGCAAGTGTAGCTGATGTTCAGACCGTGCAGCTTGTAGAGCCAGTAGGGGATCGGCTTGCCGTCCCAGCCGAGCGGCAGGTTCTTCGGGTTGTACGGCACGTCATCGTCATCGTCATCCGACTCTGGCTCGCTGGCCTCGGCGTCTGACTCGTCCCGCTCGCCGTCTGTGCGCGCCTGGCGCCGCTCCACGTTCTCCTTGGTGGCGGCGCGCTGCTCAGAGAGCTGCTCCACCAGCCAGTATACCTGCCGGGAGAGGGGGCCGAGGGGGGGGGGGGAGACTATTATTCCACGACGCAGTACTCAGTATACCTGCCAGGAGAGAAAGGGGGACAGGATGAGCTGCGGAAACAGGGTAAAACTACTCTTCCAGCCAGGCCCGTCGAACGATACACCGTTCGGGGAAAGCAATACAGGCTAACCAGATTATGTAGTGACAACCGTAGGAAACAAAGCGAATAATATGAAAAAGTTCGAGCGAGAGTCATAATAACATAACAGCCCCTGACACGAAGCGACCAGCCGTACCTGCGCCTCGAGGAAGGCAAGCTCGCGCGATTTCTCCGCCTCCTTGCTCTTTCCGGCGCGCAGGCTCTGCTTCTTGGCGAACAGCGACTGGTCAACCTCCTGCAGCTTCTTTCCTGTAACCGAGAGTGGTGGTTACACTCTAACTCAGCGACCGGAGAATCAGATACGACATCGATTGAACATCCCGGTGGTGGGGCCGATACATAGCAGCCCTCCGAGGGAAAATTGAAAATGATTGGCTTATGTATTCCGAATTAAATTCAACGCACTTGAACTTGTAAGCATTGAATCGCACTTAATAGCAGACTCGCACCTCACACAGAACAGCAGACAAGCGTCTTTCCTCGCTCCATGACAGACCTTTTGTGGAGAAGAGCCGCTGGGCGCGCTCCTCCAGCGTTCCGCCGCACTTGAGTCCGAGCGCCATCAGCGCCGACTTGAGCCGGTCGAGGCCGAGCGAGGCGAGCTCCTCCCAGGAGGAGAAGGCCGACAGGTCGAGGTGAGCGCCGCCATGGGTCAGCGCGCCGCCCGTCTCCTTGGGCCAGCCCGGGAACGTGCCTACCGAGGACAGAGGGGGGAGGGGGGGGGGGGGTTGTGCAGACAGGATGCATAACTACACTGACGTACGCAGTAATTCGAACAAAAAGTATTAAATAGCGGTAGAAACAAATTTCTGGTATATTTCTATTAAAATTCACTTTATAATTGACAAAACAACAGTGAACGACTTATCATACCAGCTGACCACTACCCAGTCTGTCCTCTTACCGCTATAAATTCTCCGCCAGACCAGTATCTACCTCTACCCTCCCGATCGTCTCACCTGCCTCCCACTTTTTGTTGAACTCGTCAGTGATGGTTTTAATGCTCTGCTCGAAGTCGGTGAGCGGCCGCACCCTCAGCAGGTAGTCGTGCAGGTAGTCGAGCAGAGCCTCAAGGTAGGCCCGGTACTCGGCGTTCTTCTTGTCGCGCGGCATCTCGAACAGCTGGTCGAACAGCGTCAGGTAGGTGACGTAGTCGACCTTCTCGACGCCCTTGAGGTTGACGTAGCGCGTGTAGCACTCGTGCAGGTCCAGGTACTTTCCGTAGCCCTCCTCGTCGCTGAACTCTACCATCACCGTCTCGTCGTTGCTCTGTTCGCGCACCTTGTCCAGCTCCTCAAACTCCACCGACATCGGCACCGAGATCTCGTTCGGGTGCCGCTTGTGGAAGTCCTTGATGGTCTTGAGCCGGTTGTAGAACTCTGCGAACTCGTTGGGCCCGGAGAGGGCGGCCACCTCCTCCTTGCGCACGCCGTCCTTGTCCTCGTAGAGGTCCTTCAGTGTCTGGCTGCAGTCCAGGTGGCGGTCCAGCAGCAGCCGCAGACGGTGGTCCGAGTTGATTCGGTCGCGGCTCGAGCCCTTCTTGTGCAGCATCTCGCGCTTCATGGCCTCCACCAGCCGCTCGCGCTCCTCGTGCTTGCTGCGCTGCTGCTCCAGGATCGTCTCCATGGCAACTGGCGTCCGTCGGCGGAGTCAGAAGGAGTGGCGAACCAGTGGCGACGGCTGTGGTTCAGCTTACTATGCAGAATGTAATACACAGCCTCTGAATCAGTAGGGCATTGTTACATTTTGAACTTAGTACCTATTGACTTGGTGGGTTTGAAGGTGTTTACTTTAGTATGGCAATTTTACTGCAGAGAGGTCATCTGGAAACAATGAATAATCTTTCCTTCTCACCTTTTCATCATGTAATGTTTTATGGCAATAAGTCAATTGATAATAAGTTGCCTCAGTATACAAATAAGCCATTTGTCGTTTCACATTGCTTAATAAGCTTTCACAGATGCACTCACAAAAAAATGAGCATGGGAGACAAAAAGTAAATGCCTGCCTAATGCATCAAAGCCACACCCTATGTCACATGATGGCTGAGAGGTGTCAAAGTAACAATGTAGAGGTAGCATAAGAAATTAAAACAAGATCATGGTTGCAATTTTTCTATTCAATGTGCCATGTTTAGTTTACTTGTTATCTAACCAATGTTTTTCGTTTGAACATTTAACATGACTTATGTCCAAAAAGTGTAGTTCAATTTTCTCCCACTGACCAATAATGGGAATGTAAAAAAATAACCTGGCCTTGGTCACTGATATCAAAATTTGAGATACCTTTGCGATTTGCAAGGTGTTCTACAGACTACTGCTCTTATCAGTTGCTGAACATTTTTAAGTGATCATTCAGTGCGTGAAGCCTTGGTAAGCATTACATCTTCTTACTTAACATCCGACCACAAATGCCACAATGCGAAGAGAAGTATAGTCTAGAATTTTGATCATTTCCACTGTTTGTTTGGGCACAATCTTACCAGTAATTTTTCACTCATCCTTTTCAAGTCTCATCCCTTTTAAGTACAGAATTTTCCCCCCATCACCAAAACCAAAATAAAATTTGGGAAATTTAGGAACACTTCCAATAAGGTGTGCCTAAAATGGTGGCACATCTTTTCTTGACATATTTGCAAAAAACAATTAGTGTGATGTTCTAAACCCCGTGCGAGGTGCAGGATCAGGAAATGGCCACTGAGCACTCATGGTATTGGTCAGGATGATCGGAACTGAAATGGATCTGAAATTGAATGGCTGTCCAAGTTCAGCATTCAAAATTGCTCAGACCTCTGACGACACCAATAAATACAATGGATACTGTAATATTTATTCAGAAGAACATTCAGAAAATCAACAGAAGAAACTATGACCATTTATTCAGAAAATGCATTAATTATGATTGGCTTATTGTAAATATTCAATGTGAGCTTTTGAGGTTCTACAACCTTAAGCCTTTAAGTTACTCAAAGCAAGCACTTTACACACGGAAATACAGATGTAAAGAGTCGTAAGATTATACGCGAAAAAGGCGAATTCCATTAATTTTCACAAATAAACCTTAAGATAAAAAATAAACCTAAATAAATAAACGCATACCTTTTGCGCCCGGGCCCCGATCGGCAGCCGGCTAGTACTCTTGCCCGCGCTCACATACGTGCACGTTACCCCGGCAACGGGCTATTGACCAATGAGAAGCGAGAAAAGTGTTACGTCACTGCGATTTTTCATATACCTGTGCCCCCCGGACGTGACGTAGTGTGCTCGCGCGCGTGCAGGGTCTGTGCGATCGAAAAAGAGCGCTAGCAGCGCGCCACTCGACGCCGCAATTGTCAAAAGCGGCGTGTTAGTATGCTTTATTATGAATGATGTGTGTAAAAGTGAGTTTTTATGTTGTTTATTTGGAGGAAATGGTTGGAATAAATTAAGTTATTTTTATTTCTGTTGGTTGGAGTTTTTATTCAAAAGATTTCGGTCTATACCATTGATATTTACTGAAAATACCTTCGCTTGAATAAATTGCAGATATTTGGCAACTGAAGTGTTAGGTAAGCCTAAATGATATGTAAAAAGGTAAGAGACACCCTGATTATCATTTGAGAAAAGAAAAAATATGAATTTTCCTTATGAAACTCGCTCAATATGCGACTCCGCGGTTTATGCCCCGAGGGTGTCCGAGGGTTCCCGTTAGTTTGTCGTTGGCGCTCGGCTCCAGTGCTGCCAGATGGGGAAGGCTGTAATCCTCCAGATCAGTTACAAAAATCCTCCAGATTCCTCCAAATCCTATTGGTAGATATAGAAAGGCGGTCTTGGACGCTGCGGGGGGGCTATACCTGTTACGTGATGCACGTAATATGGCAGTGTTTTAGTGTGTGATTACTTGCCTGTCACAGATGCGCCAAAAGTGTAACGTTTGGTTCCCGCTCGAATCTTTGTTTTTGTCTTGATCTCCCCGCTATGCTAAATGCTCTGAGATAATAGAATTCGCTGTTGAAGTCCACGCCTCTTTCTCGGTACTGAGAGCCCGAGAACGATACAATGGAGCTGCTGAAGCCGCTGTCAAGACAGTCAAGCGAATGATGAAGAGGAGCAGAGCCGCAGGAGAGGACCCGTACCTGGGTCTCCTGAACCTCAGGAATACCCCACAAGAAGGGATGGACACGAGCCCGGCACAGCGTCTGATGAGCCGACGGACAAGGACAGGAGTGCCAACGTCTAAAGCACTTCTCCAGCCCAAGCAGAACATCAACCAGAAACAGCGACTGGAAGCCAGGAAAGCTGCCGCAAACGACAGGCACACCGGCAGGCGAGAACTGCGACCCCTACAAGTGGGGGAACCGGTCCGAATGCAGCCAATCGACGGCAGAAACTCGTGGAAGAAGGCTGTCGTGACTAGCATGCTCAAGCCGAGGAGCTATGAAGTAGAAAGTGAAGACGGTGTCATCTACCGTCGAAACCGTCAGTTCCTACGAGCTACGCAGCCGACGACGCCACAGCAGCGCCACACGACAGCCCAGGCAGCAACAAGGAACGGGGCGGAACATCAGCCTACTCCGACGCGAGCCACCACGAGCGAGCAACCGGCCGCGCATTCCGAGCCAGTTGGAGAGAGCGCTGTCGCCTCCAACTGCACCAGGTCAGGGCGACGTGTCCGTCCTCCTCTCAAGCTGAACCTGTAGTGGTTCAAACTTAAAGGAGAGGGATGTTACGTGATGCACGTAATATGGCAGTGTTTTAGTGTGTGATTACTTGCCTGTCACAGATGCGCCAAAAGTGTAACGTTTGGTTCCCGCTCGAATCTTTGTTTTTGTCTTGATCTCCCCGCTATGCTAAATGCTCTGAGATAATAGAATTCGCTGTTGAAGTCCACGCCTCTTTCTCGGTACTGAGAGCCCGAGAACGATACAATACCTAACCCCAAAAGTTTCACCAAATTCTAAAAACTCATCGGATTTCGAATCCTTTCGCACTGCTGTGCAGTTTCAAAGATACTTTTTTTTAAAAAAAGTTAAGTTTTCGTTTTATACTAAAAAAAACACAAAAATTTTCGTCGATTTCGGGCGCTGCAGGGGGGCCGGGGGCATTTGCCCCAAATGTCCCCCTTAGATCCGCCAGTAGTTTGGTACCCTCGTAGATATAGCTACAGACTGAGACATTCTGCAGTCTCACGGTGATAAAGGACGTGATATATCCTAACGGGTAGGGTGACGCTAGGCAGGAAAATGCCTTTTTAGTCTTGAATGTGTTATATTTTTCCATGAAATTGAATATAATAATCGGGCGACAAATCCTCCAGATTTTCCTCCAGAATCAAAAATCCTCCAAAAGCGAAATTTGTCCGCAAATAGAGTTCAAAATCCTCCAGATTTGCGGAAATCCTCCAAATCTGGCAGCACTGCTCGGCTCGCGCGCAAGCCGACGTCACCGCCTGTGACGTCGGCTCGCGAAATACGTCATACCCTGCACACAAAATAGCCGGCTGCCGAACAGCGCTCCGGTCAGAAATGTGTGATTGCGGCGCAAATGCCGCAATATGAGCGATTCAAGGTTGAGGTTTTGAATTGGACAGGCGAGTACTACTTTGCTGCTAAAAACTATCATATAGCTGATATATACTGTTAACCCTGTTAACGTTTGTTATTTCACAATAACATGTCAGAATGCTTAGTTCGTGTCTAACAACCTCATGCACATAACATATTAATCGACTGATAAGTGGCAGGAGGAACCATTTTTAGTTACCCCTCTTCGATGCCTCTTCGGTACACCTAGGACGGATTAAAAAGCAGCAGACGAGCGGTAAACGGTGGTAGGGCCATCAACATCACTCGAAAGATAGCCAAAATCGCAATTTATTGAGAGTAGCTAGGTATTACTGAGTGAGATGAGATGCCTGCACCGTCAATAACAACCACTGTTCAAGCCCGCTTCCAAATGAAGTGGATCCCAGGTAAGGTCCGTCCGCTATGTCTAAGGATCGTTCGACCCAGGGTATATAGAACAACGTCCGACCATCAACAGGACCACCCGATGGAATTCGGACCGTCATACGGTCGAGACATCTCTCTCTAACCGTTCGTGCGATCCGTACACCAGGAACGTGGCCTCGTCCCTTATCCGTACGGCGTACCATACCTTGTCAGTGCAGTTTCATGTATCGGGCAGCATCGGCTCTCCCTTCCATACTAATTACTAATTACTACCAGCATTTAGCCACATGGCATTTGCAAATCCATCTTGATCGTAGGAAAGTGTACGTAAAAACGACCATTATCGCAAACGAGACACATTTATTATTTACATTTCATACGGTGTAACATAATAAAACAAATCACGATACCGGTAAAAGCACGAGCTACGTCCGAACACTGTCATACCTACCCGTTTGTAGCGTCATACCAACAGAGCCGCACACCCTGCACTTCGTCAACACTCCCTCATTCAGTCCGACAGCACCCACCGTCTGACCCCCCCCCCCCCCCGGCACCAGACGCGTCCCGGCACTCAGCGCGGACCGGCACTCAGCACTCAGCGCGCCTCGACCGGGCACGAGTTGAGCAGCACATTGGTAAGCTGCGTCATGTCCGTCCAGTCGCGGCGCCGCTTGTTGATCTCAATGTTGCGGATACAGCCCCTGAAGTTATCCTGCTGCAACAGAATCGATTTTACCGGCCCGCTGGAGTCTGAAAGAGACAATGGGAAATGTTAGACGGGAAAAAGAAGCTGAAATATACCGGGTATTCAAACCGTAACCATATCAATGTAACTGGAACAGCAACATGTTGGGTGAGACTTACACGGCAGTCCGCCGATGTAGAGCGGGAACCGGCCGGTCAGTATTCGTCCCGAGTCCTTTTTGACGCCGTACGTCTCTGGGTACTTGTCCACACGTAGACGGGCCTGGGGCACAGCCACAGACTGAGTCGTGTGCTAACTGAACGATGCGTGCTAACGGAGCTATATAATAGAAGTGTTGAAGGTGAAACCTTATGAACCATCAATGAGCGCTAACAACTCCGTGTTATCAACAATCAGTCAGTTGGACAGTCTCATTACTATACACTTTCGCCATTTATTACGGGAAACATCAGGTTATCAATCATCCTCTAGCTTTTCATTTCATTCGTCATTAACATCCGGTATTAGAGACGGCAAATAACGACATTACATATGTACGTCGCGTACGTGTAAAATATGTAAAATATGTACGTGGTAACCGGCCGTGAGGTGAGTGGAGCTGTGATTCTGCCGCCCGGTACCTGGTTCTGGACGTAGTAGGCCTTCACCGTGTGCCAGCGGTTGTCGCACATGGCGAACCGGGTAGCGAACTTCATGCGGGCCCTGATGGGCTCCTTGCTTCCGTTCTGGACTGAGAACACCACCTGAGCACGGGCGGCGAATGGGGGGTGTTAAAATAACAGGCCGAATGTCCAACACGACCACAACTGAGGTCAGGTCAACAGATACACTCAGAACCTTTCAAACGCAAATTTTTATCTGCATAACACCAGATAAACATTAAAACGACAATCATGTAAAACAAACAAGCCCGATTTTCCGAAGTAGATGAATAGCGTTCACTTTTCTAACTCCTATTCCAGGGACTGTGGTGTGTGATATAACGGAGCTGACAGTCGCAGCGCCCACCTCTCCGTCGTGCAGCTCCAGTGCCAGCGCCGGCCGGGCGTCCGGGCCGCTGACGCTGATCAGCACCCCGTCTAGCGCTGTGGTCCGGAAGTGCAGCGCCAGACTGACCTCGTCACCCAGCTGGAAACTGTCGTCTGGCGAGCGGACAGGCAGCAAATCACTACTGACTCATTGGGTTACCCTGCCTTTTCTGACTTCGTTATTGAGCTTCGATATGGTGGGAATTGCGCGTAAAAGAACATAGTGTAGACGTTAAGTAAGCACCATATGTAATCATAAATCACAGATAGCTGAGGCTGGGACGAGGCCAGTCAGTTTAATCACACCCAGCCACGCCATAATAAAACGTACCGTATGTGGCGAAGGAGTCGCCGCCAAAGAAGGTGCCCTGCTCAACATGGGCGTTACACTGTGCCACTTTGAGCGAGGTATTTTGTCGCAGCGTCAGGTTGTAGACGCGTTGGCGCACTGCCAGCTGCCGGATGCAGCCCTTGAAGCTCTCCGTTCGCTGGGGAACAAAGCAATGGATGTCAGGGATATCAGCTCAGCGACGTAGCTGCTCAGATAATCTAGAGCCGAACTTTTCAGGCTTAGCAGCCGATCAATATAGTTCTGTTTCAGCGAATATAAAGTGAGAATCCTTTAAAATTATATCATCTTTCTGCCGTTTCAGGCATAACGAATCCTCTTTAATTGAAAGTCCTCAGCAACGTGTAAAAAAATTCAACCTTATGGATAATAATTTAGGTGTCATAGTAACGGTGCTGCACACTAGATTTAAAGCGCAACAACCAAAAGCTCGTGAGCTAGCACATGGTCGGCCGGCCCATAAACCCGGGAATGGGGGGGGGGGGCAGCGGGGGCGCTTGCCCCCCCCCCAACATTGGAACCGAGGGGGCGCCGCCCCCCTCAACATTGAGGCAGCAAGAAAGGCTCTATCCTCCCTTTTCCGGACTTATTTCCTTCTTGTTTCCTTTATACATGTAAGCATCGACACACGGCATTTTCCTAGCCATCTGAATGGTTTCTGCTGATACAGTATCGATTTGACGACATCTGCTATTGTCATCCCGTTTTGGTTTGGGCCTGACCTTGGCCATAAGTTTGGCAGGCCAGATTTTATACTAGACCATTTTGAGTCAACTTTGAGAAATGCGTAACGTACAACGGTGGTGAAATCGTTGCTTTAGGTATAACACAGTTTACCCGCTCCGGGCGCGAGGGAGGGATGTGGGGCAATGAGTGCACTGACTTGGCGCCCTCGGAAGTCCGGTATGGGATTAAACCTCAGCTGTGGTGCCTTCGGTTATCGGTAGCACCCTCAGAATCACCGGCGTAGGGCCCTCAGAGCCGCCGGTAAGGGGCCTTTAGACTTTAGAGGCACTGGTGTGGGGCCGTCATGCAGGTGCCGGTGTGGGCGCTCAGAGGACCGTGCTAGTGTGATTCTCTTAGAGGCGCCGGTGAAGGTCATTACAGGCGTTGCTGTGGGCCCTCATAGACGCTGGTGCGGAGCCGTTACAGACGGGTGTGGGGCCTTTGAAGCTGCTGATACGAACCCTCTACAAGCCGGCAGGGGGTCTCAGTGACCGGCAAGGGGCCCTTAGGCCGGCAGAAGAAGTCCTGTGGGGTCCTTAGAGACCGGTATGGTACTGTCAGACGCCGGTGGGGCCCTCAGAGTCACCGGTGTGGGGCCCTCAAAAGTCACCAGTGGGTGGCCTTTAGATGCGCAGGTGTTGGTTCATGGTTGGGTCCTCAGAGCCGCCGATATAGGGCTTTAATAGGCACTGGTGTAGGCCTTCAGAGTTGGAGTGTGAAACCCTCAGAGACACCGGTGTGGGCCCTCATAGGCGCCGATGAGGGCCCGACAGTTGCCGTTATGGGGCCCTCAGAAAAATAAGTGTGGGACCATCACAGGCGGGAAATGGAAATGACTATTTAGGGCCCATGAGGTGCTCTAACGAGCCCCATGGGCCCTTCTGAGTCGAAACATAGCCATCGTTATCCCTCAGCGGTCAAATGGCGCCGCAGGGCCCCTCGGACCCGAGGGTCCCTTTGAACCCGATGGGGGGGGGGGTACGTGTCCCATTAGGCCCCTATAGCTACGCCACTGTTTCATATGCATCATGTCGGGTATTTTAGGCTGCCCCCCCCCCCCCCAACTTGAAAATCGTTCCCGAGCCCCCTGTCGGCCGCCGTCCGCTGTACTTACTAGCGTGGTGAGCCGCTCGTTGCCGAGGCTCTGCTGGTCCCCGTACGAGCTCTGCGGCAGACCGCCCACGTACAGACCATTGCCGGCCGGCAGCCGACCCAGACCGCGCGCAGAGGTCTCCGGGCCGCCGTCCACGGCGAGTGAGTAGCGCCGGCCGCGCTTCGTCAGCGTCACCTGGGAGCCGGCCGGCGTCACAATACGGATACAACTCAGCCGACTGTCTTCTGTCAGTGACACTGCCACAGCACAACACAGTGTCAGTTTTCCCGGCTCCTCCGGCAGACAGCAAAGCAACTCACTATCCTCACTATACCCACCCGTTTCCATGTGCCGTCGTTCAGATGACCGCCCGCAGTCAGCTCCATTGTCTTAGCTCGGCGAGTGGCGTTAAAAATCACCGCTCCGTTTCGCAACATAAGCACGAAGTGGGCCTGTCGCTTCCTCCGCTGCGAAACAACGGCAGTAGAACGGTAAATGGGAGAAAACCGTGATCCAGGAAATAAGACGAAAGTAATTAAGAGCCTGATTTACGCTCAGCGGATGCCTGATTGCTGGTTCATTCCTCTACGTTGGTGCGAAATGGCACTATGCAGTACTAGCAGTACAAGTTAACAAGTTACGAGCATTTACCATCAGTTAGGGAATTCAAGCCAAGTAAAATGCTTACCTCATTGTATAACAGAAGACCGTTAGGGTAAAATGTTCTGAAGCTCAATGACACGTTAAAGTTCTTCCTCTGCAGCTCCTTCTTACTGACTTGCTGAAATACGTGACTGTGAGGGCCGTCCCCGAATTTCAGGGCTCTGCAAAAGAGGGATAACGTGAGAAGAAGTAAGAACGATCAGCTACACCAGGTGTTTCAGATCGGTTGGTCATTATTGTGGGTGCTGAACAAACTCACGGGACGAGCGATATGCGACTGCCGCCGTGCCATCTATCCTTCCGAGCTGGGCCCCCAGCCTTCGGTTGGTGAAGCAGACTGAAGACATGACGCCAGCAGAGCGTTGGCCGCCGGGGCCCGTTTAAAATGGCGACGGCGGGTTTGGGACGGCACTGCTCGTGACGGCTCACCTGTCGAATCCAGGGTGACCTGCCTGAGCTGGTGACAGATGGTGACGGCTCACCTGTCCTCCAGGGTGACCTGTCTGAGCTGGTGATAGTTGGTATGGTGACAGATGGTGACGGCTCACCTGTCCGCCAGGGTGACCTGTCTGAGCTGGTGATAGTTGATACTTGATATGGTGACAGATGGTGACGGCTCACCTGTCCGCCAGGGTGACCTGTCTGGGCTGGTGACAGCGGTCAGGAGCCGGCTCCGTGGCCATCTGGTCGGTGGGGGTGCTGCGCCGGCGGCCGTCACTGCAGCGGCCGATCTTGGCCCGCTCGTAGCGCAGCGGGCTATCGAATACCAGCAGTCTGCACAGCATACAACACAGACTGCTGAGATAGCTGCAACTGACACGCGGTATATTCACAACTATATGTCATGGAAAATATTCAAGGCGCATTGTTAAAGCTGACGGCAGCATAAGCCGTCTAGGACCGCGGTGTGCGCCGTATCTATCAGTCGGATGGTGAATTGGTGACGCTCACATGTTAGTAGGTTTTGCCTTACCCACCTGTCTCCGAGTATGACGTCAGTGAGGCAGCCTCGGAAGGCGGGCGGCCCGCCCAGCTGCGGGCCCAGATCCGCGGGCACCCCTCCGAGGAAGAGGCCGCCGCGCGCCGGCACCCGGACACCGGAGGAGCCCGGTACGAGCTGACCGGAGCCCACCGACTGGTCACCGACCAGCAGCTCTATCCTGGGGTGTGTGGGGGAGGGGGGGGGGGGGTGATATACCAGCTGACCGGAGCCCACCGACTGGTCACCCACCAGCAGCTCTATCCTGGGGTGTGTGTGTGTGTGTGGGGAGGGGGGGGGTATGTGTGTCAGGGGTGATATACCAGCTGACCGGAGCCCACCGACTGGTCACCCACCAGCAGCTCTATCCTGGGGTGTGTGGGAAGGGGGGGGGGGTATGTGTGTCAGGGGTAATATACCAGCTGACCGGAGCCCACCGACTGGTCACCCACCAGCAGCTCTATCCTGGGGTGTGTGGGAAGGGGGGGGGGGTATGTGTGTCAGGGGTAATATACCAGCTGACCGGAGCCCACCGACTGGTCAGTGGTCACCCACCAGCAGCTCTATCCTGGGGTCCCAGTAAACATGCCGACGTCGGCCCGACGTCGGGCCGAGGCTCGGCCCGACGTCGGCCCAACGTCGGTTCAACCTCGGCCCGACATCGGCTGGACGTCGGATATGCCCGCATGTTCCGACGTCCAGCCGAAGTCCAGCCAACGTCGAGCCGACGTCGGGCCGAGATCGTTTGCCGAGGTTGACGAGATCGTTTGTCGTTGGACCGACGGGGCCGACGTCGGCATGTTTATTGGGACAACGCGCCAAAAAAATCAACCGGCGGCGGGATTCGAGCCCCCCAGTCGCCGACGTCGGCATGTTTACTGGGACAACACGCCAAAAGCATCAGCCGGTGATGGGATTCGAACCACTTGTCATTCGAACGCGAGGTTAGTGCGCTAACCACTACACCACGCAGCCAGCTAACGAACTTAGTTTGTTTTGTTGGGTTATGCCCTTTCGGTCTGACAAGACCATTTCAGAGCCGGAAGGATCATAGGATGGAGACATTGATCTTCTTGGCGAGCACCCTGGGTCCAGTTCATATAGAGTCCCTGGTCCCATTGCTGTTACGTGACACTTATTGGAAAGGGCGACCCCACAATGGATTCATATAGCCACTCTTACACACCTGCACCAACGTTTCCCAAAGTGTTCCTTTGATAAGCGGCACTTTGGCAAAGTGACACTTGCCGACTGGCCTTTCTATATGAACTGGGCCCGGCCCTGGTGAGTTGCCGGGGCTGAGCCTGACCAAAGGATAGGCCGAGCAGCCCCCAAGCACTCACCGCACCCGGCTACGGGCGAGCTCGGCTTACGGGCAATCCCAAATGGGATAAAGTTTCCCGTCCAGTCCGGATCAGGGGGTTGCGGCGTGGAGGAAGATTTGAGTTTCCTGAGGATATTTTGAATACAGAAGCTCTTTATGAAACATGAAACATGTATTTTATATTATTTTAAAGGTCAAAACAGCGGCCGATGTCGGTCCGACGTCGCCCCGACGTCGGCCCGACGTCGGCTGGACCTCAGCAATTGATCTCGGTCCGACGTCGGCCCGACGTCGGCTGGACCTCGGCTGGACGTCGGAACATGCGGGCATATCCGACATCCAGCCGAAGTCGTGCCGAGGTTGGACCGACGTCGGGCCGACGTCGGCATGCCGATGCCGAGTTGCCGACGTCACCCCGACGTGGGCCGACGTCGGGCCGACGTCGGCATGTTTACTGGGGTGTGTGTGGGGAGGGGGGTATGTGTCAGGGGTGATATACCAGCTGACCGGAGCCCACCGACTGGTCACCCACCAGCAGCTCTACCCTGGGGTGTGTGGGAAGGGGGGGGGTATGTGTGTCAGGGGTAATATACCAGCTGACCGGAGCCCACCGACTGGTCAGTGGTCACCCACCAGCAGCTCTATCCTGGGGTGTGTGTGGGGAGGGGGGTATGTGTGTCAGGGGTGATATACCAGCTGACCGGAGCCCACCGACTGGTCACCGACCAGCAGCTCTATCCTGGTGTGTGTGGGGAGGGGGGGGGGGACTCGTCACCCACCAGCAGCTCTATCCTGGTGTGTGTGTGTGTGTGTGTGGGGAGGGGGGGGGGTATGTGTGTCAGGGGTAATATACCAGCTGACCGGAGCCCACCGACTGGCCACCCACTAGTAACTCCACCTTTAGCTCATTGGTATAGAGAGGAGGGGGGACAGGTCACCCACCAGTAGCTCCACCCTGGGTTTAGTTATACAGGGGAGGGCGGGGCTGCCCAGAGATACTGGGGTCTGGGTTTATTGCTGATCGGTTGTGCATGAGTTGTTTAAGACTCCAAACAGAGGTTAGAACGCGATATTCCCCGATACATCTTCCTACTAAGAGAGAAAACAACCTACTGAATACGGCTTTACTAGTGAATTTCAGACCTTATCAGGTCAGGTAAGTTCAGATGAGGTGAGACGAGCAGTTAGTGAGATCAGGTGCGGTCGGGTCGGGTCAGGTGACGGGCCAGTAAGCACACCTGCGGGACGTCTTCAGCACGCTGACGGTGTGGAAGCGGCCGCCGCCGTTGTAGGTGCCCTCAGAGGTGATGTTCAGCAGTCCGGTACCGCCGTCCACGGTAAGCTCCAGGCGGCCACCCACCAGACGGAGCGAGTACACCTCGGACAGGTCGGCAGAGCCGGCTGCAGACTGCCGGGGGACACGGTCAGTGGGACTGACGGATACTTTCTCAGCCATTCACTGGTACAGACAGCGACACACCGGGGTACGGCCGGCGGGACTGACACTGGCACTGACACCGTCCAAACACCGGCTTCCACAGGACAGTCAGCATTGAGACGCCGCTGTTCATCAGCTGACAGTTCCTCGATGGCGCGACCACCACGCTCACCTGGCCGGCAAACGTTGAGATCACCAGCAGGCCGTCCGGGGCGTCTGCCTTGAACGACAGGCCGAAACTGGCGTTCCTCTTCAGACGGTACGAGTCCGTCTCCAAGTAGCCGTCGCCTTGGAAACTCACAGTCCTCAGCTCCTGAGATGGGGCGCCGCGTCAAACGAATACTTACACAACCTTTGTCTGAGCCCCTTCCCCCGTTTAAGCATCTGCCTGGGAAACAGCACAACCCTTTCTCGGAATCCTTGATCCCTTACATCCACACCTCTTTACAGTAGCCGGGTTCAGTCGCCGTCCCAAAGCTGCTATTGCCGAAGGCGGTTCTGCCGATCCGCAGCCTACACCTCTGCCCATTGTTCACCTCTCCCCTGACTGACCTGTCCGGTGCAGCCGTTGGTCACGCCGGTCGAGTTGCCGCTCCTCAGGTTCTGGGCCGTGTCGATCTGCACGTCCCGCACACAGCCCAGCAGCGGCACGAAGGTCAGCTGCGACCACGGCCGACGGTCAAAGTCGGGCGACACCCCGCCCACGTACAGCTTGGAGGTGTCCAGGTAGAGGGCCAGCTCGGGCGGGCTGTCGCCGCCCACCGGGTTAAACGTGCCCTTCGGACCGTCACCGTTCACCTTCAGTAGGACTGCGGGCAACAGACGGCTTATCTGATTACCCCAAATTGAATTAGAAGTGTTACGGTTCTCGTCATTTCACTGATTATCCCTGATCGCGTGCTCCGATAACAGCTTTCAATATACAAGGAAATTATTGACCTTTTAATCGAACATTAAGTACAAGCAACCAATAACTGATAATTAAGCGATTGAAATCAATCTCTGAGTTCACGTACCCTCCTTCTCATAATAAGTTGCCTCAATTTGCGTCCAGTTGCCCGTATTATGCCTTTGTTTGGATTTAACCACGAGTTCGGCATTCTTGCTGAAGGCGACCCGGAACACGACGAATCCATCGCGCAGTTCCAGACTGAACAGCTGACCCTGCGAAGGGCGACACGGGATTTCGATGGTTGGGCAGCCCAGCGAGTTCCACAGAAACAGACCGCAGTTAGTCGCGTCCCCGCTCAGACAATCCGCTTTTCAGACGATCTATGATTCAGCCACTCGAAAGGTGAATCCATTGGGCTACGGGATAGAATATAAACAATGTTGAAATCGAGTCTGCGCGAGTAACGAGATAACTTGGTCAACACCTACATGAGGCAGAGCCAGCCAGTTATGCTGGTTTGTGTCCCGCTTACCTTCTACCCCGAGAAGACCCAGTGCCAGACACGGGCTTTTCTCGTTGGCCACGAGCAGGAGCAGTGCGTCTGCCGCCTACCTACCTTTTTCTCGTTGGCCACGAGCAGCAGCAGTGCGTCGGGGTCGAAGGTGCGCATCCACAGACTGGCGGGCAGGTAAATGCGGCGCTGGCCGCTACTGGCCAGCGGGGACAGCTCCACGTACCCCTCACCGTCAAACGCGCTCTCCGGCGCCGCCGCCAGTTCGTCGGCTCTGCCGGACACAGAGGGCTGTCACCGGCCGGGATGGTGCGCTGTCTGGACTTACAGAGCAACCCAAACAAAGCCGCAGAGCGTGTTTTGGGCGTCCCTTGGGTAAAATTAATTGAAATTATAGGTTATGCTGCACTAGTGCCTTCATGGGTTTCGTAGCATGACGTAGCTTGATATCAAACACAGTGAAGCATCAGTATGGATCCTCATTCGCCACTCTGCAGCCACCCGCTGCTGACTGGCTGCTTTGACAGGGCTGCCGGGCGGCACTGTCGGCTGACGCCTCACCTGGGACCAGTGCGGCAGGCGCCGCAGTCGCGCGTCTCCTGGAAGTTCCACAGACCCAGCGTCTGGCCGTTGATCGAGACGTCATCCAGGCAGCCGGCAAATCTGTGAACAGGCCCTTAAGTATCAGTTCTATTCAGCATCGGTGCAACACAGCACCCTTGCACACAGTTAAAGACATCACTATGCCGATTAATAAATGTGTCAGTGAGGGAGGGAGTCAATCCACCCCGATGGGAGGGCTCTCTCAGCGAGTCACACCGTCTGACCTGTCGGCGGTGACGGGCGCCGGCAGCGGCCGGTCCCGCGGCGCGCCGATGAACACTGGGTCCTCTCCGGTCAGCTCCAGGACCGTGAGGCCGTCCGTGGCGGCTGCAGAAACCGGGGACGGGTCGGCGCCGCCGCCGCCAGGTTCCATCGGACGCACCAGTAGACGGCCCAGGCTGCCGATCCTGGCAGACAGAGACGGAATGACACGGACGGCGGGACAGAGATGGAACGACACGGACGGAGGGACAGAGACGGAATGACACGGACGGCGGGACAGAGACGGAATGACACGGACGGAGGGACAGAGACGGAATGACACGGACGGAGGGACAGAGACGGAATGACACGGACGGAGGGACATAGACGGAATGACACGGACGGAGGGACAGAGACGAAATGACACGGACGGAGGGGCAGAGACGGAATGACAGAGACGGAATGACACGGACGGAGGGACAGAGACGGAATGACACGGAAGGAGGGACAGAGACGGAATGACACGGACGGAGGGACAGAGATGGAACGACACGGACGGCGGGACAGAGACGGAACGACACGGACGGAGGGGCAGAGACGGAATGACACGGACGGAGGGGCAGAGACGGAATGACACGGACGGACGGGCAGAGACGGAATGACACGGACGGAGGGGCAGAGACGGAATGACACGGACGGAGGGGCAGAGACGGAATGACACGGACGGAGGGACAGAGACGGAATGACACGGACGGAGGGACAGAGACGGAATGACACGGACGGGATGATAGTGACAGCAGAGGCAACAGACAGAAATTCGACACAGACCGACCCACCAGTTTAAAGTAATGGTCGAGTTATAGGGTGAAGATCTTCCACGATTATTATTCTTATTTGTGGATTCGTGAATTACTGTTTATAAAAGTTTGAGCGGAATTAGCTATGGCTGATCGCGGGAGCGAGCCCTCCTCCCTGCTATGTGTCGCTGACCTGGTGGCCTCGATGCTGTACCAGCGGTCGTCCCACAGCAGCTGCTCATTGTTCGTCTCCAGCTTCAGCGGGTGAATGACGGACTGCGTGGAGCCGCCGTTATTCCACAGAAACCGCACACGGCGGTCCACCATCTCCACCGCCAGGAAGTCACTCTGGAGAGCGTGAAACATACATCGTAGATCAGCATGCATAGGGAAGGCACTCTGATTAAGTTCCACCACCGCCAAAGACCTCGCACGTGAGTTTTATGTGGCGTTTGATTTGGCACTCAGTCAACCAAAAGTTGGTATAATCATTGTCTGCCCGACCCTGACACCCAATCCCCGCTCCCCCGCTCCCTCCCAGCACCGCGTGGGCCCGCTCAGTGTCCGTTCGGCGTTCCTGTGACGGTCGCCGCCCACCTTTCCCGTCGCTCCAATGAAGAGCAGCAGGGCGTCGGTGATGGCGGGCTCGGAGACGGCGTACCGCAGCCGGAGCGCAGACGTGGCGCCCGGCTGCAGTTCCGACACACGGTACCGACGCGAACACGATGTGCCGTTCGAGGTCAGAGAGACGCGGATCTGCCGGCCGCGGGGTCAAGGTCAGAGGGTCAGTTCGAGGTCAGCGAGACGCGGATCTGCCGGCCGCGGGGTCAAGGTCAGAGGGTCAGTTCGAGGTCAGAGAGACGCGGATCTGCCGGCCGCGGGGTCAAGGTCAGAAGGTCAGTTGGAGGTCAACGAGACGCGGATCTGCCGACCGCAGCGACACCAGCCCGGTCAGTTCTTCACAGCCAACTGACAGTTCTGTCATCCGATGACTGATCGCATGTGAACTGGCGCCGATTAGTACACGCAGACTCTTACAAGCTTCACGACTTCGGTAGGTGTCAACATAATCATACTGCGATTCGGGTGTGTGGTCGTAGTTATAGCAAGAACACGCGAGTAACGCTGATAGAGCTTACCTTCGATGCTGCTTGGCGCGTCTTCAGTATCTTGTTTTTGAGCTGCTCCAGCTGCAGTTTGGCGTCCTTAGTGGACTGGGTCGCCGAGTCCGCCCTCTCCTCCACCTGGATCGCCAGTTTGGCCGCCTCGCTGATGATCTCGGCCGCCTCGTCCACTGGGAACGGACAGCCAAATGGACGTTAGACGGCCGACAAATCGGGGCTTCTTGCTGCAGTTTCGGTATGAACGTAGAAAATAAGAGGTGTGATAAGCTGTATAGGATAAGCGTTAATGAGTGTAAAGTAAACCATGACGTAGGATAAACGTATAAATGGTGTAAATTAAAGAACGTTGAAACAAAGAATAAATAGCATATCGTCCTAACTGGCATGCACGTGCGCCCTGCACTGCTCACCCATCTGCAGTCCGTCGTTGACCCCGGCTTCCGACTGCCGCTGCAGCTTGTCCAGGCCGGGCCGGAGCTCCGACTGCAGCCCGCTCTCCACCTCCCCAGTCCGCGCGTCCACCGCCGCCGCCTTGGCCAGGGCGGCGCGCGCCCGCTCCGCCGCAGCGGCCACCGAGCGGGCCAGCTCTGCGCCGACGGCGGGCGGTCAGACCGGCCGACTGGGGCTCCTCAGATAACACGGCAGTGTTTGGTGACGCGAGAGCTAACGGTAACATATTCATAGCCCCACACACGCACAGACGATACAGGCAACCGATCCTAGTTTGTGACTAACCGGTAGAGTTGAGCTGTTTCAGTTCTCGTTGAATGACATCATTTTGACTCCGGACATCTCGCACGGCGTCGCTGACTCTCTGCAGACTCGTCTTGTTGCCGGCCAGGTCAGCGGATAATGCATTCACCTGGTGAAAAGGTTAAAACTGTCACGTCTTATTCATGGTCTGTCACGTCTTATTCAATCGAAGGAATGACGATGAACTTACAATACTGACAACGATTTAACCAATCAGTAGTCGATTATCACCAACTGCAGATATTCGTGCTTCACTGATCAGCTAAAAGATAAAGTTACCCAAATGTTTTCATGATCCCATGCTGTAGATATTCAAGTGTTTTGACAATTGCCTACCGGTGCATTGCCACGATATGTTCCAGTTCGACAGTGACGATAATCGTCTCACCTGGCGTCCCAGCTGTTCGGCCGCCTTGAGAAGCTCCTCCGATTTATCTTTGGCCTGTTCTCCTTGTGAAGTCAGCGATGCAGTATCAACCAGCCCCACCTGAAGCAAAAAAGTCAGCAGACTCCTTGGACAGAGCTTGGGAATTAGATCACACATTGTGCGCCAAGCTGCTGCTAAAGTAAAAAATCAACATCATTTCAGACTTGTATGTGTATTGTGTAAATATCTCCTAAGCCAACTTAGGCGTACCAGAGGCTTATAAGTCATATCACACCCCAAGGAAACGGATGATCACAGGTCCGGCACCAGCACCACCCACCTGTTGGTTGGCGGCTCTGGCTGTCTCGTTCGCGGCCTCCAGGATGTCCACTATCTCCTGGTAGGCCCGGGCCGCCGCCAGCGACGCGTTAGCCCCCTGGCGAGTCCCCTGGAACAGACTGGGACGGAGCGACCGGTCGCCAGCGTCACAGCCAGGGACACCAGTCAGACGGACCACTCACTACATAAAGCCGAATGGGCCAGCTGGTCTCTCACTACACAGTCATGGAGATGCGGGTTCGCTGAAACAGCTCACCCGGCCAGTTGTTCAGGTATACCAGCTCACCTGGCCAGCTGCTCGGCTATACCATCTCACCTGGCCAGCTGCTCAGGTATACCATCTCACCTGGCCAGCTCCTCAGCTATACCATCTCACCTGGCCAGCTGCTCGGCTATACCATCTCACCTGGCCAGATGCTCGGCTATAACTGCTCAGCTATCCAGCTGCTCTGCTATATCTCACCTGGCCAGCTCCTCGGCTATACCAGCTCACCTGGACAGCCGTTCTCTATACCAGCTCACCTGGCCAGCTGCTCAGGTATACCGGCTCACCTGGCCAGCTGCTCAGGTATATATCATCTCACCTGGCCAGCTCCTCGGCCTGCTGGTTCAGCTGGGCGGCGTGCGCCTCGGCCGGCAGCAGGTACTCCTGCACGAAGTCGGGGCTGAGCTGGGACAGCTCGGCCATCCGCCGCTGCAGCTCCGAGTCGTTCGCAGACACCCGCTGCAGCTGGTCCCGCAGGTCCGTCAGGTCCTGTTTGCAGGAAATACGACGGTGGTGACACATGGATTGGAAGACGATTCATATTGCTGTCAGCAGTTTCGAGGTACGATGGCGATAATGCATGGTGCTTCTTGATTGCGAGGGTTTGCATTGTTTCTAATAAATCATAGTCCATAGAGGATGACTAGCCCTCAGACAGATCTCGTGTCTTAGTGACTCGCCTTGAGACAAGTTTTCAGTCTAAGTGACTTTCTTGAGACAAGTTATCATTTAGACATTGCCACTGAGTCTTGTATGTATTTGTTTACTAACGATGGTCTGTCCCTGCGCCTGATCGTACAGCCTCCTAAGCGGGAGCAGTGCGTCGCTGCTGTTGGCTAGCAGACCCTCCACAGCCTCAGTCTCATTGCTGAGCAGCTGCTTCCGCTGATCCAGGCGCAGCAGTCGGGCTCTCAGATCGTCCAGCAGCGCCTCAGTCTGCGGTCCAGCGGGGAGTCTGAGTTAGATAAAAGTAACGCTACACCGGATCGAAGGGAAATGAAATCGGTACGGAGTACGGTGCGTGACTAAGTTATCAGCAGATATAAAAACATTCGATCAAACAAAAGGGTCTCTAGGATACCTGCCCGCCCTGAACGTTTGGGGATTACGTAAGCCCTTTTGTTTTCCCATGTGACAGGTTCCATGTTGTTCTCTCCCCACCCGAGCAGGTTGGTCCGTACCTCCGTGACGGTTTGCCGCGCGCCCTCTATGAGCCGGCCCATGTCCTGCAGCTTCTCCTGCAGCCGCTCCAGCCTGGTCCGCGGCTCGCTCAGGGCGGTGCCGTTCGGCTCCAGGGCGCGCACCCTGTCCAGGAGCCGGCCCACCTCCGCCAGCTCGTCGTCCGCCCTCCGCTGGGCGCCGGTGAAGTTCTGCCGCCGCAGCTCCTCCAGGATAGCGGAGGCCTCGCGCAGCGCCTGGTCCACACTGGTGGACGGCGAACCGCCGCCCATGTACCGCTCCAGGTCCGTCATAGTGCCTGCCGGCGGAGAGGGACGGGAGTTTACACAGCTTGACAGGGAAAACAGCTGCATATAGTCGCTTGTACACCATCTGTAGCTTGTATGGATGGCTCCTTACAGCCCTCAGCTAGTTTACCAGAGAAGGCACAGCAACCTTGTTTTTACGTAAACAGGTCTGATACCATTCAAGTTCGAAACAGGACAAAATAAGTTGCCATAGCCGTATGAACCGAGAGTTACATACCATCAATGATCGCCTTTGTTTCGGCGACAGAGTCGTTTATGACTTTCAGTTGGTTCAGCAGCTCTTCTGTTTCGCTCAATTTGTTCGGCAGAGATGACACGAAACTTTCGGACTGAAAAACAAACGTCAATCACGACAACAGTTTATCAGAACATGGATCCACCTTTAGTTAAAATAACAGAATAACATACTTTTCGACAAAGAATACTTTTCGAATGTTTAATATCCAGTCCTCGCTCGCCAGTTCACGCTGTTCAGTTACCTGCACCAGGAGGTTTTCTGCCATCGTGTCCAGGTCGAAGGAGTCGTTTAGCGCCTGTAGGCTGACTCTGACTCCGATGTAGTCAGTGAGCTCTTCGTCCAGGCGCTCTGTCTCGTTACTGATGGTGTACAGGGTGTCCCAAGGGGCGCCGGCCGAGGAGGGCACGTCCACGGCGGCAGCGAGCTCGTACAGCGCGTCCAGGTCGACCAGCAGTAGCCCCACGCAGCCGTCCTCACACGCTGCCGAGGAGCAGACAGACGGTCAGGGGGGCAGTGGAGGGTCGAGACACGCGGACAGCAGGGGTCATCGGCGTCCGTTGGCACTCCTGGGGGCTTGGTTAGCACAGTGATATCGGTTCATGAACGTCTTACTTAACGGCTAGGTTTATCAGCGCGTAAGCATTATGATCACGTTAGTATTATGATCGTTAGTATTATGATCATAATCGCTGCAAACGCCCACATCACTCTGAATTTGAACACTGTGCATGTGTCCTAACGCAATATCTAATTCCACCCTGACACCGTGGCAGGTCGTATTAACCATAATCACCGCGGTCCGATGCCTCGATAGCCTGTCGCTCTATCCCCCGGTCTCACCCTGGCAGCCGCGCGCCGTCTGCACGTGTCTGGGCGGACAGGCGGTGCAGTCGCGGCCCGTGCGGCCGGCGCGGCACGGACACTGTCCCGTGGTCGGGTCGCAGTGGTCGGCCACGCTGCCGGCCCGGTCACAGCCGCACGGCACGCAGCCCACCGACGGGTCGCGGGCGTCCCCGTAGTAGCCGTAGTCGCACCTGGACGGCACAGAGCCTCGATCAGAGTCAGCCACTACATGCAGTGAACTATGCAGTAGACAACAACAGCATATTGAAACGCATTATTTGTGCACCAATGGGATGGTAGGTACTGCTAAGTGGTGCTCTCGTTCAAAGGACATGGTGAGGCTGAACCCGTAAAACACCAATCACATACTATCCCCTCGGAGTCGGATACCGATACGGGTCCATCCCCAACTCTGTCCCCACCCCCACCCACCGGTCGCAGCGCTGGCCGCAGCAGCGACACGGCCCACCCCAGCTCTGTCCCCCCCCCCCCACCCCCACCCACCGGTCGCAGCGCTGGCCGCAGCAGCGACACGGCCCACCCCAGCGCTGTCCCCGCTCCCTACCCACCGGTCACAGCGCTGGCCGTAGTAGCCGGGCAGGCACTGGCACCGGAACGCCACCCTGTAGTCCCCCGTGCAGCCCACGGCGTGGGAGACGGTCTCGGTGGGACAGAGGCAGCGCCGGCAGCCGCCGCGGTCCGCCGGGTTCCCATAGTAGCCAACTGCGCAGAGCTCGCAGTTTCGGCCCGCCGTGTTGGAGGTGCAGTTCTGGAACCCAGCGAGCGGCCCCCGGGCGCGTGAGAGGGTCACAGCGCAACGGCGGATATACGGAGTGACCAACAGGACGGGGTCGAAAAAATGGTTAATTGTATTGTATTGTATTGTATTGCATTGTATTGTACATTTAAGAGCGATCAGCATTCCAAATTGCATAGCGATTACCTTCGTCGGGTATTTACCAATGAATGAACCCAGGTATTATTTTCCTTACTTCGGTGCCCGCATTGAGTGTTGAGACGTCTGCTGACACCCACTGTCGACATCATCTAATGTTGACAGACGGCGGCGTTGGGTGACACGGGACCTGCCCTCCCTCAGTACTGAGTTTGTCTCAGACAGCCGCGGTGTCGGACCACACTCCCCCGTCACTCAGCGCTGTCTCACCTGGCAGACTCCGGTGTCCGGGTGGCACGTGGTCGCCCGGCCGTTACACTGGCACTCTGCCACGTCCCCGATCAGGTCAATGATGATCTGACTGCTGCGCTCCTCACTCGTAAACGTTCGGTAAAATCCTATACTCGGGTCCTGCGGGAACAGCGCAGTCGGGGGGTGTCAGCTGGACTTTGCTGAGCGGGAATCACTGAGTCAATATGTGTCAGCAAGTAAATAAGATGGTCGATATGGGATAGTCATAGTCATAGTCATGTATTGAGTACTTCCGTTAATATACGGACAAAAAGCTGCCGTCTGCAGTGCTGTCTTGCGAAGCATGTATTCAATAAACACCTACAGGGTGACACAAAAAAACGGTCATCACCAAATTTCGAATAACTTCGGAAGTTTTATTCAGATCATCACCAAACTTCGGCCACTTAAGGTCACACCTATGTAGCATACATCCACCAAGTTTCAAGTCTTCACTACGAATACTTTTAGTACAGTGTGTGTTTTACTGACGCTCCACAATGTGCTCCAGGTGAGCGCCACGGCGCTGCAGGGCGTAGGCACACTTGCATCCGGCGGGCAAAGTTGTCGATAACCCGATGGCTGTGCACTTTACAGAGTGCAATGGCCTCTGGAGACAGTGCTCAGGGGGTGTGCTACCCCTGAAACGTTATTCTTATCGGGTTATCGGCAACTTTGCCCGCCGGATGCAGGTGTGCCTACGCTCTGCAGTGCCGGGGCGCTCACCTGGAGCACATTGTGGAGCGTCCGTAAAACACACACTGTACTAAAAGTATTCGTAGTGAAGACTTGAAACTTGGTGGATGTCTGCTACATAGGTGTGACCTAAAGTGGCCGAAGTTTGGTGATGATCTGAATAATACTTCCGAAGTTATTCGAATTTTGGTGATGACCGCTTTTTTGTGTCACCCTGTACATGAATAAATACAAAAATAACAGAAATACAACAGATTATTTAAATGTGTGATCCAGCTACTGATAACGTCATAACGCCGGCTGGCTGTGTGCGTTCAGCTCACCTGACAGGAGGAGCCGCTGTACTGAGCCGGACAGGCGCAGCGCTCTATGCCCAGCGCCGTGTCGCCCGGCCGGCCGTACGTCGGCTCGGCCATGTCCCAACTGATGTCCCATATCCTGGGGCAGACGGCAGACGCGTCAGCCAACCACTGTCCAGACCAGTATTCAGAGACACAAGTTCGCCAGAGCTGGAGCTACCAGACAGAGTCTGATATGAGGGCATCCTGCTGTGCTTATTTCATCTCCAAAGACACAAGCCCTCTAGAGCAAGAGATTAGAGCTAGAGCTATCAGCTGGAAAGTTTGATATACTACCTACGCCTAAGTGTGCTTATTCCATCCTAACGTTTGACTGTTTGAGAGAGTGCATCAGTCTGTCTTCTGCATATTTTTTTTTACACCAGGCTGGCTCACTCTGCTTTGCGTGTGTCGATGGCGTCCGTGGCCCTGACGAGCACCAGAGTGGTGTTCTGCAGCGCCACCATCAGAGTCTCCCGGCTGACCGGGGCCGAGCCGTCCCCCTTCCGGCGCCACAGCGACTCGTGGAACCTGACAACCGAGTACGGATCAGTGGAGTACCGGGGGTACAGAGGTATACAGAGCCGTCCCCCTTCCGGCGCCACAGCGACTCGTGGAACCTGACAACCGAGTACGGAACAGTGGGGTACCGGGGGTACAGGGGTACAGAGTACGAAGTCCTTCCGGCGTCACAGCGACTCGTAGAACCTGACAACGGAGTACGGAACATCAGGGTACAGAACAGGGTCACTAATGACACATGACGTGCGTCGTTACAGTGCACCCGTTTACGGCCACAACAGTTTATTTGATTATCATCTACATGTTCCCTAAAATGCCTACCGTAAGCTCAGCTCAGGCAAATGCGGAGTCCGTTCTATTTACGCTACAGATGATCACTGTGAAAATATTACGTCCCGATAGCGGCAAGTGGGGGCGAGCTCGAAGCCCAGCCGCGCCTCTCTGTGCCCCGATTACCTACCTGACGGTGTGCAGGCCGTCGGGGCCTGGCCGGTCGTCCTCAGGGAAATACTCCAGCACCAGCCGGCTGTGTCCCTGGAGCTGCACCAGCGGGTAGGAGGCCAGGACGGCGGCGGGGAACGGCCGCACGCCGCCCTCAGTGCGTAGACGGAACCGCAGTTCACCGTTGTACGAGCGGACCTGAGGGAGGAGCCGACAGCGGCGTCACGGCACATGAAGTCAGGCGATAAATGGAGAGTGAAAATCGAACTGGCACAGAGCCTTCAATCATACGGAAGCTCAGTGGAAACCTGCTCATCACCATCACACTGACAGAGTACAGGCAGTTGAAGAGCTGTTTAGACGGCGGTAGGCGGTAGCCAGGATAGGAGACCTTTTTTCGAGAAACATGCTACCCACCCGGACATTTATCAAGTAGCTACCCGCAGTTGCCGGCAGATGAGTAAGTGAGTCTCGCCCTGGGGACCCGCTCGTCCACCCCGCTGGCTGCTCTATCCACCGCCGGTGAGACTCACCTTGTCGCCGAGGAACTGTGGTGGCAGCTCCCAGTAGACGGGCGTGTCCAGCGGCTGTCCGAGCCCCAGCTGGACATCCCCGCTTCGCTCCGGGATCACCCGCAGCGTGTTGATGATGTCCAGACGCGTCTGACCCGGACCCAGCGTCAGGGAACGCTTGTCGGGCAGCGTCAGCTGGTGGTGGGAGACAGGTCAGGTCAGCAGGTGGGTCAGCGACAGAAGTCAATTCACTTCATACTTCATTGAGAAACAGACTAGGCAGTCAGGCTAGTTGATGCTGAGCCGTTGAAACGCTGCACTTTTGTATAACAGATTCGCTGCCACAATGCATTCACAGCACAAATACCTGGGATCGGTCAACGCCAATAAAATAGAAAAAAAAAACATTGAAGTTATAATTCAGCAAACGTAAACCACTTCAGACGTGCAACATCTACATAGATGCAATTGAACGGAGTCAGCCAACCAAAACCACGATAAGACATACATCATAGAGACTCACACGAATGTGTTTCAAAATTAGTCACAAACACTAAAAGCACTGGCAGAATGGCAGCTGCTATATTTTTTAATGTTCATCTTTGCCACTTCGGTGAAGCATCATGCCACAGAGTTCGCTCATCCGTCAGCCACTGTACGAAACGGCACTGGAGGTTTATGGTACAGAGGTGGGGAGAATGGTTTACATTCGCTCGGTATCACCACTCCCCAACAGTTGGATCAGCACAGGCAGGTCACAGAATGACGGCTAACAGGGATTGTAACAGCAGAGCGCAGCGCGATGGTGACCCGGGCAGCGGCAGCAGCCACAGGCGAAACCACTGGGAGCAGCATTGCAAAGCGCGACACAAGGGTCGAGCTGCATGCAGCTACACGTCTGCATTCAGCGGTGTGCTCGATATATTTCCACAGCTGAACTTAGATGTTTGGCTTTCAGTTCAGGTAGCTCCAGGTAGCAGCAGCAGCAGCAGCGGCGGCGGCGGCAGCGGGTTAGGTACGACTGGCGAGGCAAAGGGAAGCCAACTGACGAGCATCTAATGTCCAGGTCCCAGCATTGGTGGCTCCGAGAAAGAGCCCGGTTACTCGTTGTTGCGAGTCCGTCTCCTGGCCAGCCCTGCCTCCGCTCTACCCGTGTTAGCCACATTATACGGAGGGGGCGTTGTCAGCGGCGGCTGCCGACTAAAACCCTGCTATCTCAGCGCCACCCGGCCATACGTGAATGTAGCAGATCTCCTCCGTACGCCACGGAACGAACGGGTACGTCTCGACAGTCTCGTACGTTTCGTCGTACTCGATGATCACCGTGCGGTTTGTCCTTACGACAAAGAGCTGAAAGATCGGGTGGGCCAGACACCTGTCTTGACATTGTATCAGCTGTGATTGCAGGCCATAAGGCATGCAAACATTGTGTGTAAAGGTCCTTGGAACGACTCGATCTTAGCACGGCACCCTGGCTACACTTGCAGTAATCTAAATCATGGCCATGGCTTTGATAAAAACATTCTTAGAATGTATAACAGGGTCTTAGACCAAACATTGAAAGCAGACTTCAAAGTCTTAGGAACCGAGTGTGCCAAAATTGGTAAAATTGCACGCCATCTGAATCATTCTACTGAAAAGGCGAGCAGCGATCAGACGCAAATCAAACAGCAACAGCAATGCAAGACTGAAATACTCATCATGATGCTAATTACAAGACAGCAGATATACAAGTGGTAAGACAAGCGTATGAAATGGAAGAAAAATAAAGGAAAATAAAAAAGACACAAATTCAAAGACGACGAGAAGTCGCTTCGCTACACGATGCACGATACTTACCATTTGGCTCCTAGTAGCTGATAGGTGTCCCTCAGTGTAATCTGGGTGTGGACAAGGATGGTTGGCGACTCACGACTGCGAGATGTAGGCCGCATCGGTACGTACCGGCACCCAGGTGAACTCTGCCTGCGAGCACTGTCCGCTCCTGGTGAAGCAGAAACAGGCCGTGCAGCCGTCCGGATTGTCGGCGCTCAGACCGAACGTGTTGGGAGCGCACTGGTCGCACCGGGCGCCGCGAACATTCGTCTGAAACAAACCCGCTCTGTCATACCGATGGCATAAAGGCATAGGTACAGTTCTATCACCCATTAGTGCCAACACGTTGAAAATTCATTATTATCACTTGGAGTTGGCAAGGGAAAGCTTGGAAATGTAAAGTAAAACGACACCGAAAGATAAGAAATGATATCGTTTCCACAAACCTTGCAGTAGCAGCGTCCCTGTTGGTCGCAGGGACAGTTTGCCTGGTCGTCACAGCCGGCGGTCCCGGCCGGGTCACACTGGCACCGCCGACAGCGGGGGAACGAGTAGAACCCCAGCGAGCAGCGCTCGCACCTGTAACAGACACAGCGAGCAGCTGAGCGGTCACACCTGTAACAGACACAGCGAGAGCAGCGGTCACAGTACTGCAACAGACACAGCGAGAGCAGCGGTCACAGTCCTGGAACAGACACAGCGAGCAGCGCTCGCGCCTGTAACAGACACAGCGAGCAGCGGTCGCACCTGTAACAGACACAGCGAGCAGCGCGGTCGCACCTGTAACCAGTTTGGTGTGTGCTGATCATTTGTGCGACAATTCGAACACCTGACGTAAAGAAAAAATATAAAATATATTTGAAAACACAAAAACCGAGACAGTCTATCGGAAACGGGGATCCTCGACCGCAAGACACCTATTAACTCATTCATTCAATCATAACAGCATTCATTCCTTCATTCCTTCATTCATTCATTCATTCATTCATTCATTTATTCATTCGTTTGCTTTTTCATCATCCATTCACAAATATATCCCAATATATCTATGAATGGCAGCGATTCAATTGATGTTTCGTATCATATCAGGCCTGATGTCAGTACGCCAGTTCTAATCCCAAATATGTGCCAAACTTGATAAGACAGATGACGCATAGGGGACACCGGTGGGCGCCCGACCGCCCGGGCACTCTGGCCGCCGGATAAGCGGCCTCTCGGTGGGACAGGGCACTTGACTCGGCACTTGACATGACCTGGGACGGCCCCCGACAACAGAGCCACATGGTCTGGGAGCACTATACTAGGCCGCCCTGTGGGACCGCGTGCTACTGGCTTCCTCACAGTGACGTGTTATGTCTCCTCTTGACGGCGGCGGGTGGGTACCTCCAGCTGAGGGGAAGGATCAGAGGGATCAGGGCGGCTCCTCACTGAGCCGAGGCCAACACCGTGACCGGACCTCCCGCTGGCAGAACGTCACGCACGGCGCCCGCAGCGAAACTGTACTGGGGGTGCTGGGTTATTCCACCGAGACGGACACGCCCGTCGACTGATAGTAAAACAATTTCGGCGATAAGAATGAAAAATCAATTCCTATGGCTCATACATAGTTATCAGGCATAATGCGCCATTTCAGACGACCGTTCGACTGAGGGGCAGAACTCAAACTGGACTGATAGGAGTGGTAGGCACGGTAAATAGGCTGACGACCGGTGCATATTTACGTCTGGACAACGAGTTGCGTTGGGGAGGCCGGAAATAGTGGCGATTTCAGGACCGCAATAATGGACCGTCATTTGAATGATTCTTTTTTTAAACGTGCACTGTTTTTAGCCGAAATTTAGTTCTTACTACAAAATATTTTGTTATTACATTTTGGCCGAGAATGAGTACCATCAGGGCCAAGTTTTTACTATTATTGTATTTTGTCCAGAAGCATATAGTGCTGTTTTATTGCAGTTTATGCGCGTTTGTTACAAAATATGAAGCGAACCTGCAAAAAAGTTCCAAGATAACGTTGATGCATATCGCAAAATATCATATTGACCTGACCTCAAGTTCATCCGTTCCTTCCATGATTGACTAGACAGATTTCAATTTACACATTTCAATTTTATCTTGGATCAGAGAAGAGGAGAGAGAAGTGGGAGCTATTTTATTTGTGCCTTCATGTCGAATTGAAGATGGATCATTACATTTTCAAGGCGTTGATCAACCAAACATTTCATTGATTTAGTCTTTCTCGTACATAAGCAGTGGCTAAGAAGAAAAAGTTAATCATAATACCTGAAGTTCAGTCATCTTACTTCAACTCAAACTTTGCAGCAAGATCCCCAAGGACAGAGGATATATTGTATACCCATCCTGTAAATCAGAGCATTTTTGTGCTTGCAAAGGCTTAAGTTATCTCAATTTGTTGTGTGCTCGGAGTGAGGCTATGGGCATTTTGTTGTATGATTATGCGGAGATTGAATATAATTGTGACCCTGTGATTGTTTGTATATTTACTACAGTCAAACAGCATATTCAAATAACATACTCACCTAGCTCATAGCTGTACCCCGCAGGATTTGTACTTATTGATGTCTCATGTCTCGAGCATGAATAAAGCACTAAACTAGCTGAGTTATCATTTCCCACATTTTTCTGAGCATCTAACATGGCATACAGCAGTGCAGAGCAGCTTCAGAGAAGAAACACTTTAAATGCACAGACTCTCACCAGCCACCCAATGAGCTAGTTCCTCATTTGGCTGTTTCCCTGGACCCTGGATGCAGCTTGGCAAGATGAGCTTACTGTTGGGAAGTTGAAGGTTAGCAGGTAAGATTGAGTTAGGGTGAGTACCTACCTATAACTGGGTGCTACTGCTATGCAGGTCTTGGCTAGGTTGCAAATATGTATGATGATTGAGGTTATGTCAGCTGTCGGGTTAGTCAGGTATGCACACTGTTCAGGTCACATTTCTATGGACACTGGCCACTGGGGCAAATTAAAACCTAATATAACCTAACCCAACTAAACCTACACAATTACTGACTACAGGAACAAAGCACCTACCTACTTGTGCCTGCATCTCGTACCATGTCAAAGCAGTGGCGGATCCAGGGGGGCAGAATGGGCATTTGCCCCCCCCCCCCAAACGGCATAATTTTAACATTACGCCTATGGACGATGCATGGAAAGAATTGATAAATTGTTATGGTTTGCCCCCCCCCCCCTCAAAACTCTGAGCTGGATCCGCCTCTGTGTCAAAGTAAAGTTCCTTGGTGGAAGATTACCCTCAGTACTTTTTATCCCAGCCCTGTGAAGAAAACTAATACTTCTAAGTTCTGAGTCACTGCTGGCCATCCACAGAAGAAAAAAATGCTGAGAGCTTTCAGCTTTGCCATTGTATATTGGACCAACAATCACTATCACAAATGACTAATGAACACATATGATAACATCGTTCCATGGATTGTCACATTGACAATTTTACTACAATCCTTTTTCCAAGAAATACAGTAATGATTAACATCAAAATCAACATAAAGTGGATTTAGTGATCCAAGCTTTCTCCTCCAGTAGCAATGGAATGATCGCATGTTTCATTTGCCAGACACTGAGTACCTGATGCACATTACCGTCTGCATAGCATCTAATCATAGTAAAGCTGCCCGAGTCCATTCATTCTAGATTTTTCACTTGATAGCTAGCACTAACTTATCTTGTAAGTTATCATTCAATAATATGCACTCATCAGTCAACATTTTCTGGCATGATACTGCTCAGCGTGCTCTTCAGTATTGATTCAAGATCTCAATCTGCAAAATTATAGCTTGTTTTCGGCCAATAATGATGAGCTCTTTTAATTTTACTTTTTCTTGCTGAATATGAGCCCGATCAACTTGCGTTTATCAACCAAAATTTCATAACTTCCAAGTTCAACTTGATATTGTTATTGCTAATGCTCAGGGTCAGGACCTCTGTCTGCTGTCAGGCTTCTTGATACTTGGGGTTGTTTTCAGTCAACATGCTTCTTAAATATGATATACGTCAATGTTAAGGGATTCAAAACATCCAACAAAACGACGTACAAGAGTACGGAAACCACCAGATAAACTTGAAAAGGGCCTTGGAACAGAGCCAAGCGGTGCTCCATTTGTTTGTTTACAATTATTGTAGTGCTGATGTATTTTTAGGACTCTGACGGTCGGCTTATAAAAAATGAAACGTTTTTACAAAAGTTGTAGTGCAACTAATTTTTATCTGAAAGAACTAAAATATTCAAAAGCCAAACACTATGCAATACATGAATCGGAACGAAAAAGTAACCCAAAAATCCAGCCTAATCACCGGCTCCTAAAACCGCGACAAAGTCAGCACTTTTCCCCGCAACTCGTTGTCCAGACGTAAATATGCACGACCGGTCGGGGGCTAGAAGACAGCATCAGAAAATATCAGCGTAACCACTATAAATAAAAATACTAACGCAGCATTTTCCTGAACTGACCCGACCTTGGCCCAGTCAGAGCACTGAGCACAGCACAACAATCACAAACACAAGGCCGTAACAGTAATGACCTTCACCTTTGGCCTTTGCAGTCACGGCAAATGCCATTCTTGTAAAGCTTCTTGCTATGAGCAATTTCGGCATGACCTTTATGTCAGTTTATAGGTTGAAACAGACCAACGATACAGAGAAATACAACAAAGTCAACACCAAGGCTATATAAACGGTCAACACTAACCACTTCACGCAAAAGCCACCTTGGCAAAAGCCACAACACAAAAACGAAAAAAAGAAATCAGCGCGGGCGGCAGCCAGATTGAAAGATTCTAACAGCTGCCAAATCTGAAGGAATTCTTCACCACAGGAAAATGAGGTTATGCCCCAACATGGGACGAGGTGAAGGTAAACATCAACCACCACAGTGATTGGTTGGTTGACAAGACCTGACCTGACCTGACTTGACATTGACCCGTGACTGACCTGGGACCTCCGAAGCCGCCAGCGCACCCGCAGCGGCCCGTCCACGAGTCGCAGTGGACGGACACGGAGCCCGTCTGGTTGCAGGCGCATTTCTGCCGGCCGCGGGACATTGCAGCTGAGTTTTATTATTTTGACATTCACAGAGTTTCTCTTACATCTATTATCTATGCGATATTTATGACTTCTATGTCTATATGTATGTGTCTAGTGTCTACTGTGTAGGCCTACGTCTGCTTCTAATGGTCGTGCATACTCCTGCATAGGTCATTATCGAAGTAACAGTTCTGCCTGAGACAAATCATGATGCATATTAGGCGAACTGCTTAGACACAGCCTCCACTGGTGATGAACATTGGGCACTGACCCTACAGCCGGCGGTGGGGTGGTGGCCCCAGTAGCCCGGCTCACACAGCTGACAGGCGGCGCCGACTGTGTGCGGCGGACAGGTGCAGTGACCCGTGTCGGGGTCACACAGGTGACCCGGCAGGTCACACGGGCCGCACTCTGCCAACGGGACCGCTCGGTTAGCACAGCAGCGTCAGGATACGAAATAGGCACCTACATATTTTCACTTTGTATAGCCTATTATATCTTTACTTATACGTCACAAGCAAAACACAAAAATACAGCTTCGGGAGTCCGGGACACACAACATAGTTTGCCAACAGATGCATAAGTATGACATACTAGCCCGACTATTCGCACCACCCCTCTAGTCTGTTTCTGTCCCTCTCCATCCCTCTCCATCCCGCCCTCGCCTTCCGCTCACCGCGGCAGCCGGAGCTGGAGAGCAGAAAGTAGCCGGGCAGACAGGCGGTGCAGCGCGCGCCGCCGACCCCGCGCCGGCACAGGCACCGGCCACTCTCCGGGTCACACACCTCAGGTGCCGAGCCCGGCGAGGCGCAGTCACAGCGGCGGCAGCCAGCGCCCGGCCGCATGCCGTAGTAGCCCGCCTGGGGGCGGAGACGGGGCGTGGGAAGGAACACGATACCGGTCAAGCCTGAAAACGGATCGAAACTGCTACGAATGGTGTCGTTCGTAAATGGACTAGAGTTACTTCGAGCAACACCTTTTGAAAACAGATGGGCATTACTTCGAACAGCGCCATTGGAAACGAGAAGGAGATGCCCGACGAGCACCGTTTGAAAACACCGATGGTCGTGCACTGAACATAAAAATGTTCACTTAATCTGCACGACAACGCACACGACCCGTATATAAAGTACACTTCTATCATATTTATGGATGTTACACATGGATGGTTTAGGTTTAAAAGCTGGTTTTCTGCCGTTTTGGGAGCCCCGGTAGTGTTTCAAGGAGAGTGGCTCGGGCTGTCCCGTGCCGGCAGTGTGCCGATCCATTATTCATGAGCCTGTAGATGGGATCGGAGGCGCGGGCCACGCGTACCGGCCGGCCGTTACCGATAAAGGATCGGCTACGCATAGCTGCGTGACGCTGCCCGCTGGCACGCGGGCCGGGGTTCCGGTCTCTACTATGGCCGCTTACTGCCTACTGCGGGCCGCTCGGCCGATAGTCATCTAGCGACTGGAATCTCTCTACTCAATCCCTCTTCTCGGTTTAGACGATTCACACTCGTTTATTCTCGCTTATCGGCATCTCTCGAAAGATAAGCACAAATTCAATTGAACCGCTACAATGCCTTCCGTTCCGGTCGCTATTGAAGGCGCTCAAAGAAAAACGAAACGGACAGTTTGAGCCGTACGACATCTTCACTCTGTCACATGATGCTGAATAAATTTGGTTTTGAGATGCTACTCGGTTTGACGCGTCAGTATAAAATCTATAGCAATGTCCTTTGGTTCGCTTGAAATTCAAACTTATTTTATTTATATCTTCGTCAACATCATATTATAGACATTTCTATGTTGATTATGGGACAGTTGTGACAAGTGTACGAATACCGATGTTCTGAGCGGACTCACCTTGCAGCGGTCACATGCCAGTCCTGTCACGTGCGGCTGACAGACACATTGTCCTGTTCGGATGTCACAGCGGGAGTGTACCGAGCCGACAGGGTCGCACCGGCAGCCTGAGAAGGGCAGCCGGCGTGTTAGCACTCTGCGAGGCCGTTCAGTTAATTCGATTAGGTCGGACGAGTTAACACTTCGAATCACTTCACGAGGGTCTACATCGGACATCCCATTAGATCCATTTATTCTTGCAGGAGTAACTAACGGTTTATTGCATGCACAAGGAACGATAAAGTCTGCTCTGAACACAAGGCACACAACTTTGTATCAATATCTCAACTTCAACGCAATCGAAAGCTGTATCCAGTTTGAGATATGAGCTGTTCGCACACGTACACAAAGTCAACTGTCAAAGAGGCCGACGTTACAGTGTGAGGAAGTGGGAGAGTGGGAGCTGGGAAGTGGAGGATGGAGGCGGCACCCGCCATTGAAGTGCGGCCCGCCCTCCCGGTCCCGATCGGACGCTGACAGGTCTTATCAACGGCAAACAGAGCGTGGCGCCACGATACGCCGCCAAGTGTGCGTGCAAAGCCGGCCGGGCGCACCGGGCGCCGCCGGCGTCACATGGGCCGTGTCGGGGCGGCGACGGCTCCAGACAGGAGACGGGAGAGCCGCCGTAACGGACAGGGCAGCCGCCGTAATGGACAGGACAGCCCCGCCAGACAGGAGGCAGGACGGCCGCCAGACAGGGCGGACAGAACAACTGCCAGACAGGGCAGGTCAGCCGCCGCGCCGGCCGGAGACAGGACAGCTGCCAGACAGGGCGGACCGGCCGGCCGGACACCGATGAGCCGAGAGCCGCCGCCACTACTTGCTATGGATGAGGCCGGCGGCCCGGCCGGTCAGCTTGTCATCATACATCACGGCACCTATAAACACGCGTCGGGTGGCCGCCGACCGCCGCCTACCACTTACGGAAGGGGATCATTTACAAGGCGAGCGGCGCCGACCGGCCGCGGCACGTGCCGGACAGGTGGGCATACCTGGCGGCGCCCAGCGAGATCATGACAGTCCATCGGGACGATAGTCGTCTACCCGGATCATAACGAGACAGCGTCTCTTGGGTCCATGTCAGTCCGTCTGACAGTCCACCATGGGGGGCGGATGCTAGGACCATGGCAGCAGACAATGTCTTTGGAGCCCCATAACGCACCCCAGCCATGTCAGCCCATCGCCTGCGTAACATCGCCCGCCTGGACTCGCAACCCCCTTCATTTCTTGCCGTTTATTTCTCTCGTCAGACAAGCCTGAAACGCTGCTCCCTCACGCACAGACAACAGCCCTCGAGGCGGCTCGACACGGTACGGTCCGACGCGGAGAGTACCGACGGCCCACGGCCCGTCGGTGACGACGACGGCCCTCTGCCCCCCCCCCCTCCTCTTCTGTTGATGGCGCCGATAAACAGTGCGTACGCTCACACAGTTCGGCGCCGCGTCAGGTTACTCGCCGCCTGGGAACCCCGGGAGCGGACCGGTGTGCATACTGTGAGACGTCAGCGGGCGGTGATCCGGAGATGAGGATTCGGGGAGTCTCGAAGTAGCGGAACGGCCTCAGTGGCGGGGAGCTCTATGACTTATGAGCTAATAGATTCATTTCATGATGTGGGTGAACTCGGTGACTGAGCCAACTGCATTGATTGTAATGCTAAATACGACTCAATCGGAACCATTAAATTGTAAACGGACACTCCGGAGAATTTAGTGCACCTTGCACAATTTAAAACTGATATTGTAAAGAGGGTGAAGAGAGTATATCCGGGTTACGCAGGTACAGTTTTTAAAACGTTCGTATATTATATATTCGTTACAATCACGGTTATCCGCGTGCCAAAAAATGTGTGGGTGTCCAGCTATGCATGCTATGAGTGGGTTGGAATGCGATAATGATAGGTGTCGTCACAATGCTATCAAGTGACGCAGGTGCATTGCAGATCCTTATGGGTCCGTTACTCATCTGGTAAACACGAGTGTAGCAGTGCTCTGATACTGTGCTGAGTATTGTTTGGTATTTGACTCATGCAGAGATGACTGGTCTATTTAAAACGATCACAGAGATACCAAAAATTGATCTACCTATCCTTCGCAGCGTACCTATATCGAATTCGGTTTCACGAGAGTAAAGCATAAATATAAGCAGGTCGCGTGAAAATTGTTCACAATCATTCGAGCTTTAATCTGTTGTGTCCTTACGTCCTCGTTTCTCAGGAGGCTTTGATGCCCAAATGCCGAACAATACAGACAGTGGGCCATTTGCATCTAAGTTGGCGTCCGTATTCCGTGTACAAGTAGTAAGAAATTGGGCATATTATACGCAATATGCATGTCGCATATGTATATGTATTTAGTACCTACGCAAATTACCACACATGGTGGTTGGCCGGTCTGGGCTGCAGAAATTGTGTTATTTGTGGGATCGGCTACCCTCGGAACTGGCAGTGTGCTTCGAAGCCGGCTGCCAAGTGTCAACAAATCAACATCAATCACCATGAAATATTGGCGTTCTTATGCACTCTTCCGAACGTTTCACACTTTGGTATAGCTGACACTGCCCACTAATCATTGATATAGGTAAGGAAAGTGTTGCGGCGAGGGTCAATCTTGACCTGGCATTATTCCACGAAAGTTGCGGACAATGGAAACGATATGCGCTGCTGGATGAGACAGAACTACGGGATGGGCGATGGCTAAGAGCTAAGTCAAAAACAAGTGAACAAGATCATTTGTGTTCCCTCCGAGAACACGGTCGATGCTTTTGTTCCGCGTGTGGAAACTCACCGTATTGGAGCCCCCTCCAGTCCCGGTACAGTCGATCCTGTCCCCTGTCCAGGTACTCGGCGGCTGCTGCCGTGGCCAGCAGCAGCGGCACCCACACCCTCAGCGACCTCATGGCACACCGGTCACCGTTCGGGGCGCCGCTCGGCCCGCTCTCCGCCACCGTCAGCGCCGCACTGAGCGATGGGCGCCGAGAGCCGGGCCGCCGACCGCCCACCCCACCCCACCCCGCCCCGCCCCCAGCCATGAGACGCGACGGTGTCGACGGTCATTACGGCACGTGAGAGGGAGGGGGAGAAGGGAGGGGAGGGTGAGCTCATAAATTGATAGAGGCAGAGTAGCGACAGCTCGAGTGTAGTGTGTACGTCTTTCGGCAAAATGTGCAAATTCAGCAAAATATTGAATGTATGATTATGCATGCATATTTAACGGTAAACGTCTCAGGTCTTCTTTGACGCTTCGTTGTGTTTCAGGATTTATGAAACTCAGTTGACTTTGAAACAAGGTTTGTTAATTAAGTCGTTAATGACTCCTGCAGGTGTAATTAGTTTTCCCCGGGAAACTGTAATAATATATTGAATGAATTACCTAACCCCACGGATGATTTCTAAGTGGCAAAAAAAATGGCTTCCGTCGTTTTTATTCATTTTTTGACACTATGCCCTGTGGACGCAGATTTGCGCTTTATGTATTTGCGCTTTATTCATTTTTATTTGTTTGTCCCTTTACAAAGTAAACGTCAACTGAGCCAGTGCTTACTTGAGACTGATCCAACGGATTTATCACGACGATCGGCTCCGGTATTAACCCTCGCCGGCCGAGGGGGGGGGGGGGGGGTTCGCGATAGCTCCGAGCACGCTGGCGATAGAGAGCTGAAACTTGGCATACCTGACCTTTGATCCAAGCCGCATCTTTTGACACCAACCGCATTTTTGGGTCAGGTCAGGTCACTGACCTATGACGTCATAAGTGAACCTCTGCACGGTCTTCAGATGTCGCAACTTCGCAACGCCCTCACTGCCAGAGGAGATGTCACAGGGAAATGAAACTTGCAGGATCTAGTATCCATTATGAGTCTCACAACTTGTATATCTCGGATTTTTCCTAAAGGTCATATGAGGTCAGGTCATTTTCGTGACCTCACCATTATAAGTCAATGGGGAAAAATGAAAACTGCTATTCTGGCGCCGTGAACGATCTCCAACTATCTCAAGCACACAGAATCGTGATTTGATGCACTCCTTGCAAGGTTAGATGCGTCACTTTTGCAATGTTGACCTTCCGTGACGTCATTTATGACGTCATCAAGGTCATATTAGTTTTTCGTTAATAACTCCCGATCAAATTGAGCTAGCGAGTCGAGAAAGCCACCAATGGACTCAGGAAGACCTACCGAATCGAATGATATGCGACATGACCTCTTTCGACCAACTTCGTGACCTGGGGGTGCTGACCTGACCTTGACCTGAGGTCAACACCCCAAGTTGACCTGACCCGAACAAAAAGTATATCATTCGACGCGCCTGAGCGAGGCGAACACGATGCTGCCAAAATCGCGGCTCTGCGGCCGTTTTTTGCGAAGTTATTCACCAAAAACTGAACCGTACCCTGGGGCACTTGACCTGACCTCAGAGGTCACCGGTTGACCTAGGACCTTAAAATTGGGTACCAATCTCTGCGTCTCGTAACGGCGCACACGCTCGTTTTTTTCCGCGACGCGCTAGCTCCACCAGGGGCGAAACGGCGAGGGGGGGGGGTCGTACCCGCCCCCCCCCCCCTCGGCCGGCGCGTATGTAGAAAACCAATAGGTCCGGCGAGGGTTAAATAAGTGATTTTCACAATTATGCCAGCTCAATTTCTCCCGATGCCTTACATCCGCTGCTCTCAGCTCGAGAGAGCAGCTGACCGTGCAGCTGCGGGCCTGTCTGCTGGGTGACCGGGGCTGACCTCAGACAGCTGCAGACAGCGCGGTGGGACACCGGGACAGGGTAGTTCAGCGGGTTAGTTACCCTGACGTCTGACAAATGGACCGTCACCTGCAGCGGGCTGGGTCGGTGGAGACCGACGCCGCTACGCCGACCCGAATTTTTGCAGTGAAGAGGGTAAGACAAAGTTGGGTCGTGAAGCCCCTCCGAGTTATCATCAGCTCCGAGAGCTGATGTGATGGTGATTGCTTCGGAAAAGATCATTCTTACTCATAACTCTGAGCTTTGACTTGAAACAGTCTTGTTATTACTTTTTTTTACAAGCTCTTCACTTATCTCATTAACACACTATCCCGTATAAATCGTGTAATGCGTAGATTGCACAATCACGTCCAGCCCAGGTATTGATCATCTCGAAATAAATGAATTAATCGATTCGACCAGAGACGGCTGCCGCTGTAAGCACTCTCCGTGGGAGACGGAGCGAGTCGGCTCGTAACCGGTTCCTGTCTCACTGTTCATCACAGACCGCGCTGTCCATCTAACCGCGCGGCACTCGACAGTCGACCGCCCTCGAGTGGGTCACCCCAGGTCACCGCGGGCCGCCGGGCTGCACGGTCTCGGTGCAGTGCTGGTCCGCAGTCCGCACCGGCTGATTAGCGGAGACGCTGGCGGCGTCCGTCGACAAACGAAGACAGACACCACCAGCGAACTGCCCCGGCTATTGTTTACCCTGGCAGTCGCCGGCGCGATGCGGGGGTCGCGAGCCAGCGGTCTGTGAGAAAATATTTCACTCTGATCTGGGAATTTGTATCTGGTGTTCATGAGCTGTGCTAGTGAGTGTATAACATGGCCGACTTTTGTCCGAGCTCCGGTAGTATAGTACGATCCCACCCTCGACGGGCGCGCCGTCACCATGGCGGGACAGGTGTCACCTGAGTGGCCCAGTGTGTCTATATGCGTGGGCCGCGGTGTTACCGTATCGGCCGCCGGCGCGACGCGGCTGTATCGCAGCCGCCCGTCCCGTGACGTGGCGCGGGCTGAGATATCGGGGCGACGAGTCACGGCGTCACTGCTGTGTGTAACGGAGCCGGAACTGGGAGATAGCCCGGTATCACCTCCATGGTATCACCCGGAGCCGGAACTGAGGGGCATCCTAACCCACGCAGGACCTGACAACACTGAAAACTGCGCGATGCATACCGCTCTGTTGTTCGTATATGTTCGTAGTTGGTCAATGCTTCTTATACGGTTACTAAATTATACGGTTACTGGGACGGACATAAACGGTATACATACAGTCGTTTGCATACGTCTACGGTCACGAACAATGAACATGTATGTATGTAAACGGTCACTTGCCTGGTAATACGGTCACACACACCGTCACCTACTTCCCTTTATATTGTCAGTTATGCGAATTTATAGGACTACCTATTACTCAATGTAGGTAGTATATTTATATACCGATTATTTGCGAATTTAAATACCTATTACTCAAGCATTGTTTCTTCCATATAGGAACATATCTAAAAAGCGGAAGCCACGAACCCTCGGAAGGCAAAACTATGAAATACAGTCCACCTTCACTTCGAATCGCCATTTTCAATACCGCCCGGAACGAGCAGACCTTCTTCCCGATACGGAATCTGTCGGCACGCAGAACTGACCGTGCACCTTTAACCCGATAACAGCCGGGTCTCCCTTCATTTCTCTCTCTTTCTCTCGCCCTCTCTTCCACTTTCTCCCTCCCTCCCCTCTCTCTCTCTCTCCCTCCATCTGTCTCCCTCTCTCTCACACACAGTCTCACTGCAGTCACCCCTCGGACGTCTGAGGCTGGCCGTTTGTCTCTGTCGGCCTTCGCTCGACCTTGCAACAATGCCACTCGGCCGGATACGGCGGCGCCGGCGGCGCGGCGGCGACTCAAACGGCGCGCGCCACCGCGAACACGGCGCACCGCGCCATATATGGCGCAGTCGGCACAGCCGGGCGCCACGGGCAGCGGGGAGGACGCGCGCGGCTACAGGCTGGCGTTCAAACCGCGCCTCCGACATGTTACGGCTGCCGGGATACGGCAACAGGTGGCTTTTACGTACTACAACTTATTATTTTAGCGTAAAAGAGGGCTTTCTAAATTAATTGAGGCCCTGTTTTAAGCGCAACTTATACGACGCTAACTTAATGGACATACAATAAAATATATACTCCAGAACGCATGGGTTTTCTGCATTGTGTCTCGTGTATGGGCGCCGCTACTGTAGGTATGCGGTTCGGTGTAGCCCATATGCGGCTGATAGCACAGCCAATGTGACCGACGCCGTCGATTATGTACTCGTATATGTGTGTCACTAATGCACGCCCAGCTGGGAAGGTCGGAGACTGCTGACTCGGCGGCTATCACCAGCGTGATCTGATAACCGACAAACACAGGGATTCATGTAACGTCTAATCTGCCTCATGATACGCGACTTTATCGGAATGATACTAGGTATCGCTTTTTATAATATAAGCTTGGAAGTTAAATTTAGCCTTCGCCCCAGTGGGGGGGGGGGGCATATGTTACCACCCTGTCGCGTTTTTTGCGTGTGAATAAAAAAAAAAAAAACGGCGCGTAGCGCCGCGCCGCTTGGGGTAGCTTTTGGTACATCAATTTTGGACAAGGTGTGAAATTTTTGACCCCAGGTCATGTCAGGTCAGGTCACCAGGTCAAGTTAACTGACCAAGCCTAAAAAAGTTTGCAATCATGTCCAGCCTGCAGTGTTTGTCAGAAAGGTTTTAAACTTGGTGGATTGCATGCTGTTATGGGCGCCTACAATTTGTATATCTCGGATTTTTTTTTTTATATCCGTGACCTAAGGTCAGGTCAGTGGCATGACCTTTCCATTAGGGGAGAGTGGGGAAAGATGCCAAGGGTTTTACTATGTCATATATTATTCGAAAATGACGATGGGAAAGCAAAAACTTGGAGTTTCAACGGAAGCCGACATCATTTTTCTCCAAAAATATCACACTTTCGTGCCTGAAATATTATTACTTTTTTGCTATTAAGCATTTTCCTGAAGAAGTGAAAGGGGGCATCTTACCCCACAGGGTGGGAAAGACGCCCCCTGACGTTGGGAAAGATGCCCCCTGCACTATAAGTGACATAAATGGGCACGTGAATCGCCTGAACGAATCAGTAGTCCCTTCGAGCCTGCAGTAGACACCAAACGTCATCATATAGGTCTTCATGATGCTTGAGGGCCCTCGAGCCCATCGTGGGGACCTCCGATGCCAGTGCGGCCCGTGGGGCCAACGTGGGAGCCCTCAAAGGATGTCGTGATGGGCCCTGGAGCCAATAATTGGGCCCACAGAGGCCGTCGTGAGGGCTCTCAGAGTCAGATGCCTCCCAAAAAGTCGCTATGTGGGCCGAGAGACCGGCATGGGGAGCACCCGACCGTACTGGACTCTCAATAGTCCCAGATCGGCTTTTGTCTACATCACAAGTATGTAATAAATGATTTGACGGGCTGTTTGAAGGACAGCCTACGGATTTAGGGGGGCGTCTTTCCCCATCAGGACAGGGGGCATCTTACCCCAAGGTACCGAAGTAACATTAAATCAGTACAATTTGTTAGCCATAAAACTACACCATGAAACAAACTGTTTGGGACACAGTACACGCATGCTAATGTATCACGACTATAGCAAGGGACGCAAAAATTATTTACCTTCTTTGATATTTACAATGTTCTGACACCAAAATATTTTTTGAAAGCAGCAAATAAAAAACATGCAGTCATCAGCCAGCCGTTGCCCAACTGAGCTTCGCAATTTTTTTGTGCCGTTAACAAGGCAGGCTTCCGCTTTACGCTAAGAACATTAATTTCCAGGTCCGATTCTTTGTTTCGTCGCTAGAGGGGGTGGGGCGTCTTTCCCACCCTGGGCATCTTACCCCACTCTCCCCTACAAGTCAATGGAGAAAAATGAAAATGCCTCTAGATCCGTGTGTACGCATAGGAACAGTCCAAATATATCAAAATCACAATGATTTAGTCCACTCGTGATGACCAAGGTGTCATTTTTGCTGATAGCCTCTAGAAAGGTCATCCGAGGTCATTTGAGGCTACAAACAGTTTTTTGCCAATAACTCGCGGATTGGAAAGAGATAGAACGCTAGGGATGGTCTCATTGTGTTTGTCTTGCCGAGACGCATCGACTGATATGCAACATGACCTTTTCCGGTCAGGTCATGACCTTGACCTGAGGTCAAATTTTCAAGTTGACCTTTCAAGGTCAAATTATAGTTCATTCTATAGTTCATTACTAGGGTTACCCGCGTGCTCCGCAACGCTAAGGGGGGATTTTTTGACCCGTGGGTTGGTCTGTGTCGATTTGGTTGGTAAATATCCATTTCGTTCGATTGCTTTTTGACGGCCAAGCATTTTGTAAGAAAACAAAAAGATACATCGCATCGAGGTGCCCGTGTCGTATTATCATGCGTTCTACTTTAGAATGATTCGAAAACTGGCGTGAAGTCTTTTGAGGGCCATCGATGAATTTCGCTAAAAATGACAATGTAATGGTTTGGAACATTTACATTTTTAAGGATACTGTTGCTAATTATGCAAAAATGAAGAGTGAATATTGGACAGAATTGAATGCTCTATCCAATGGTACCATATTCAATTGCCAAAGGTATCAGGTTATGCAGCAAACCCCGTGTGATTAATAAAGTGGCACAAAATTGACAAACACCATTTTCTCCTGTGATTTGCACCACCTTGATTTGGATCGATCAGCTTTTCATAATTTTTATATGAGAGGCGGTACCTTTCTCTTGCAAATAGGCGTTGATTCAACTCGCTCCATTTAACGGTCACCTAAAAATAAAATTAATTCCAAAATCCCTCAAAAACCGCAATTTTTCAAATAAAAGTGCCCTCTCCGGTGCACGTGGCGCGTGCTATCCTCTGCATTGCACACCATTCAATAGCCCGTTCAATTCTGTACACGATGCTGTTTTCCCCGTGCCGGTCGGATCCCTGGTCACCAAGATATTGCACGGGAACTGGACCCGTGTCGGCCAAAATTAGCCATTTTCGCCCGATTTCGCACGCCGATTTATACATGTAAGGTCTATGACGCGAATTTGCACTTTTTGAGCACGCACCACGCGCTCCCTATCGACCCGATCGAGCTGAGACCCCTCAAAGGCACGTCGCGCATCCTTGATCTATGAGTTGTGCAAATTTCACCGGGCTAGGTGCAACGGTTTGGCCTGTAGTCCACGCAAAGCACCACCAAGTCGGGACCTCGGTAACGGACAGACGCACCCTCCTCAAATAGTAATATAGACAAGCGGCTGCGCCACTTGCTTCGCGGCGTAGCCATAAAATGCGGCAGCAGCCAATTTGCTTTCGAACGGTGTTTGATTTAAATTGATCTGTCGTCTGGAAGCAGAGATATGGACGGAAACGTGCAGAGGAAAATTTTGAGCATAATAACTTAGTTGGATGAAATTTGGGTCATACGGGATCAAGTCAGGTCAAGTTGGTCATCCCCGGTCACACTGGGTCAGGCCAGGTCGTATAGGTCACCACGTCACATTAGATCGGCCTGTACCACACTTCTACTACTTCTACCCCTACCCCTACCCCTACCACTACCACTACTCCTACCACTACCTCTACCACTACCACTACTACAACTCCTACCACTACCTCTACCACTACCCCTACCCCTACCACTACCCTACCCCTACCACTACCCCTACCCCTACCCGTACCACTACCCCTACCACTACACCTACCCCTACCACTACCCCTACCCCTACCACTACCCCTACCACTACCCCTACCACTACCCCTACCCCTACCACTACCCCTAACACTACCCCTACCCCTACCACTACCCCTACTACTACCCCTACCACTACTACTACCCCTACCACTACCCCTACCACTATCCCTACTACTACCCCTACTACTACCACTACTACTACCCCTACCACTACCCCTACCACTACCCCTACTACCCCTAACACTACCCCTACCACTACCCCTAATACTACCACTACCCCTACATATACTACTACCACTACATCTACTACTACCACTGGGTCATGTGAGGTCACAGACTATCAGATAAACTGATAAACTAAAAAAAAGAGTTCCTAACCCTGCTCCTACTCGTGTCACCCCATTATTCTTTGCCCTATTTGGTGGAAATGGCGCCTTGTGACAAATGTGGCGCATTGCGACAAAAGTGGTGCATTTCTTCCTGTCCGTTTGTCATGCATCCTTCCACCGAATCGCACGTTTATCGGACCATATTTGATAAAGTTGTGCGTTTTGTGACAAAAATGGCGCCTCGTGACAAATGTGGCGCATTGCGTCAAACGCGGTGCATTTGTGTAAGCGCATTGAAAACTGTCTTTATTTACCGAAAATCAACATCTTCATTCGCCTCTGTTTATCAAAATAAATAAGCTGTCAATCTGCAAATGAGAGGCACCCGCCGCCGATCGTCATGCATTTTAGTTGCAAAGTTCGTCGAACCCGGCTGCCGATGACTTGAAGACCGAGCAAATTTGGAGAAAATGCACCTTTTTCCAGGGCGTGCCACGTGCGAACCATCGACCCCCCGAGACTCGAACCTCGACACTGCACGTGCGCGTGACGTCATCAACACGCTGTGAAAATTTCAGCCCCATCGACCGCACCGTTTGACCTGCGCACGGCGTCAAAGCACCCCTCTGCACGGTGCAAACAGAAACACAGACAGACAGAGTTTCATTTCACAAATAGTATAGTAGACAAGCGGCTGCGCCACTTGCTTCGCGACGTTGGTTAGCATTACGCAGAATAACTCAGTTGGAGTGATTGTTATTTCGAGTTGATATGACTTCTAAAGGTCTTGATGTACGCGAAAAGATGAATCAAGGGGTCAGAATGGGTTTAATTTCCGGTAAATGGGTCATCTCAGGTCATAGGTGTCACGAAGGTCACGCTGGGTTATTTCAGGTCACCTTAGAACACACTGGGTCATGACATGTCAAATTTGTTCCCTCAGGTCACAATGGGTCACGTCAGGGGGTCAAGGGGTCAGGTGAAGTCACTTTCGGTCAGGCCAGGTCACATTGGGTCAAACTGAGTCACGGAGGTCACACTGGCCCACCTGGGTCACTTCAGTTGAATAGTTAACCCGTGTCACGCTGGTTCTGCTCATAGGTGTCAGGTCACGGGGAATACCTGGAGGCATATTTTCTTCGTAAAAAGTATGTGAAATGAAATTAAACCCATCCTAATGTAACCCAGCCTAGCCCGCCATAGCCTGACCTGACCTCATCTCACCTGATCTAGCCTGACCTAACCTAACCTTCAATGTTCATATTGATAAGCGCGGTTTAAGTCGTTCAGATTGTCATTCTGCCGTAGGCTTCAGGTCTACCTACGGTTCCCGCTTGCCTAGCGTCGCGAGGCAGCATTACTGTACATATGTACAGTACGCCAAATTATCAACGTGCGGGTGTTGATATTGTTCCAATTGGTGGTGGAGTTGCTTACGAATGGGCTGAAGCTGAGCACATACTGATCTTTTTTTTTACTAAGGGGCTTATTTTCGTACCACATACTCACTCATCTTATTTGTGTAGGCATTGCGGCACAGCATATCCGCAGGCGCTCTTAAGCTGCCATCTATGGGCGAAAGATGAAGATAGCGATCATTGCGGCACAGTATCACCACAGGCCGGCTGAAAACGTGTATGGGCAAACGGCGATGGCCAATGGCAATTAAAAAACAAACGCTTTTTTCTGCCAGCACATCTTGGTGCAGATAATTGACGTACTTTAATCCACCGTCATCCAGAGCCGTAATCTAAATCGGCCTTTTAAGCTTCGGTTTTTTTTTTTTGCTTATCATACTGTGCATCATTTGATGGGTCGTCATATTAATTTTGATTGTTCATAACTTTGTGTAGCAATTGGCGACTCACCTAGTAGCTTTCTGTGGCTCTTAGTATTAAACACGGTCTGTCGCGAGAAGACGGCCACATCAGACCGCGTCTCCATTTTTTGTTAACCCAGGAGGAGACCCCGGCAGGTAGCGGAAAGCTAGCGCCGATGCAAGCCGGTTAGATCAACCTGGGAGGAGCAGCAGCCGATCTAGGTGGAGCTGGAGTGGAGATCGGTGTTGTGGATGGTCGGGCGCGGTCTACAGAACCTCTCTGTAGACGACGTTGCGTGTAGTCGCCGCGGTGGTGAGCGCCTCCACCGCGTCGAAGTCGCCAACGCGCGACAGGGCGACGTAGAGCTGCCCGTGCGTGAAAACCGGACTGGGCAGGTAGACGCCGATCTTCCTTTTGGTTTGCCCCTGGCACCGGTTGATGGTGAGGCAGAAGGCCGCTTTGACCGGGAACTGGAGTCGCCGGAAGCTGAACCCCAGTCCCGAGTCAGCGCCGTCCACCTCCAGGGGCAGACGCGGCAGAAACAGGGCCTCGCCGCGGCTCGGTCCGGAACCCACGCGCAGCTCCAGCACGTTGGCGTGGAGCCTGGAGACGGTGCAGAGCGTGCCGTTGACAGTCCTCGGGGCGTCGATGTTTCTCATCAGGATCACAGGCGCACCGACCTGAAACAGAAATCATTCAGATGTAATAATATCGGTATTATATAATTACAGTTGTTTGGCATTAGCCAATGTCTTTTTTTAGCCATGGTTCACCACGGAATGAATTGAGCTTTTATGAGGGTAATGTACGCAAACAACGCAAACACAATGAACTCAAACACAATTAATGAGACAGAGAGTTGATGGGATTGCAATAATGCTAGTAACAGAACAGCCTTTTCAATAAACATTGTTTTTATGTAGTAGTGGGTGTCAAATGTTTAAATCATTCGCGCGTAGGTTAAAAAGAAAAATTTAGTTATATGTTCACATTTACATTTAAAAACGATCGACAAAAAAATGCGTGGCGATTGCTGACATTCTTGCATTAACAATGTTTGTAAACTTATCTGTATGGGCTTCATTGCTCACCTTGAGAGTCAGGCGATGAGACGGCAGTCCTGAAAGCTCCAGGCTGTTGAGGACTTCCGTTGGCATTGGCACAGCCTCCGGATCGGACATGCTGTCGACGCTTCGGTATTCCGCTGTCGCGCCAGGCAGCATCTCCATCAGCACCTGGTTGACCTTGTCGACATCTGAGTTCCTTGGAGTCAGAATGGCCCGCTGGTGGAGCCACTCGGTGTCCACATAGTTGGCCGCCAGGTCCGGAAAAATCCGAACAGCCAGCTCCGCGACGCTGGTGGCCGGGCTTCGGATTTCTGGCGGCACGTCAATGACGTCCTCTCCCAGTTCCCGGACGATGGGCAGCTCGCCGTTGCCGACTCTCAGCAGGAAGTCCGAGAATTCGGCTGCTCTGGCGTCTTGATGCAGCTGGACGCGCATGTTAGTCTCCAGCTGCATCACCGTCACAGTGTTCCAGAGCGGGGACGACTTCAGGCAGGCGTCCACCACTTGGGCCCGGCAGCCGTTCCTTACAACCGGCAGAATTTGCCGCCAGTCGCCGGACAGCACCGTCACGATGCCGCCGAACTCCTCGTCGGTGTCTCGCAGATCGCGCAGGGTGCGATCCACTGCCTCTAAGGCGCGCCGGTTGGCCATGGCCGCCTCATCCCATACGATGAGGCGACAGGCTTGGAGCAGCTCCGCCTCCGGCGTCCTCTGTGCGATGCCGCACACGTTCTCATCTGCGTGCAGGCGCAGCGGGATTCTGAAGCGGTAGTGCGCCGTAGTGCCGCCGTCCAGCAGGCAGGCGGCAATGCCGGACGTGGCCACTGCGACGGCCACCGCTCCCTGGCTGCGCACCTTGGCGAGCAAAACGTTTTCCAAAAACGTTTTACCGCAGCCTCCGGGAGCCTGAAGAAAAATGGCGCCACCGGTTCCGTCTGTCAGCCGCCTGACGACTTCGTCGTAGACGACGCGCTGGTCCGCCGTCAGTAGGTGCTCGTTTTCTGCCAGATACGCCTGCTGCTGGTCGAGAGCGAAGTCGGGCTCGGCTTCAGCTGCAACAGGGCCGGCAGGGGGCTCCGGCAGACCGAAGCTGCCGACCGTCCGGCCGCAGAGACGCTGCAGGCACAGTCCGACTCGCCGGAGCGTCTCGAGCTGGATCTCCTCCGCCGACATGCAGGGTCTGCCGGCGGCGCGCAGCAGCTCCTGGCGGTGCGTTATGTCCTCGGACATGGCCGGCTGGTGAGCCGCCCAGAGCCGCACCGGATCACACGTGGCGCCACCCTCGGTCAGGATGATGGCGAACAGGAGCCGGAGCCGGTTGGGATAACCGCTGGTGGTGGCCTCGGCCAGCGCGCGGTCCCAATGCTCGCCGTCCTCCAGCAAGCCTCTGGCTGAGCACGCCTGCTGCATGGTGGGCAGCACCTCGCCGTCCACCGTCCTCAGGTCCAGGAAGCTGGTCGGTCCTGGCACGCGCATCAGCAGCAAACGCAGGAAGAACAGGTCTCCTGCGCGCGGAGTGGTGGTAAAGATGCGTGCCAGGGTGTCCGTGGTGAACAGCCCCGGCTCGGTTGGGTGTGGCGCGCCGCGCTTCCGTCGCTGCCAGCGTGTCGCACCCGTATTCCACGTATAATGCTTCGGCACCTCTGTGTACAGTAGAGTACGGGCGAATTCATCAGCGGCGCACAGTTGGAAGAAGGCGGTCAGCTTGGAGGCCCGCTGGTTTTGAAGGACAGCCTCCAGATTGGCGTCGTTGCGGAACTGGAGCCGCCGATCGTCGTCGCTGAGGTGGAGGTCCAGCTGCTCAACGGCCGGATGGTGCTCGTGGATCGGCAGATCTAGCAGCCGCCAGGACGCCTCCATTGAGCCGAGGTACCTGCAGTGCTGGTAGGTGGCCACCTCGTCCAGCTCACCCTCCTCAGTCACCACGGTGTAGGTGGACTGGTCGGAGCCCTTCTGGACGTACTTGACCACGTACTTGACACAGGAGGTCGAATGGCTTATAACCTCCACGTTGACGTGGGCCTTCAGGGCACGTAGCAGGAATGGGTTGAAAGGGACAACCCAGCGGCTGTCCAGCCGCGGGCGGTCTCGGTCGGCAGGACGGCCGCGCGGCTCGGTGGTGAAACCGCCGTCCTCCGGGGCGCGGCGGCGGTACAGCGGGTAGCCGCGCTCCGGCACCACCGTCTCCCGCTGGAAGTTCCGGGGGAACTTTTTGGTGCAGGCGCCGTCTGCCATGCACGCCGACCTCGGGTTGAGGCCGCCGCACGGGCCGTGCACCATTTTGGACCTGACCAAGTCGTGCAGCTCAGGATCCTCGGCAGGGTCCGGCAGCTCCGCCACCACACAGTCGTCGATTTGGTCGGGACGCGGCTTGTCGTCCGGCACCATCCAGACGACGATGTGGGCGTGTGGCAGGCCTGAAAAAGACGAAATTGGTAAATGAATTGAATGGATAATAGCAGATTGTGCCATGGGTAAAAACTGATATACCAGACCGTGAGACCTATGTATATTTCTGACTGTGATAATGATAAGTATGTACAACAAATGTTGTACGTGATGAGTTGTTCTATAAGTCAGCTAGTAATATAAAGGCTAATGTTATGTGTTTCATGACATCAAAAACATAATTTTATATGAAATGGATAGAATAAACAATTAAATGTTTGACCCTGTTCGAACGAATCTACACAGCACATTGGCGAAATATTTCAAGTGGCCAATAATAGCAGTATCATGACAATGCTGCACCGCCGTGTCCGAGTGCTATGCGGTGCAGTATCACGATTGCCGAGTGTGAGCGAGACAATAAGCAGTATTTCTGAACTCACCTCGTTTCTGCCATTCGATGGTGTGCATGATGGCACGCACGCGTCCGAGGACGCCGCCGCGCAGCAGGTGCAGCAGGCCTCGCATCTTCAGGTGAAACACCTGCGACACGATGTCCGGGTGATCGCTGGCCTGGTCCCCGGGGAACTGCCGTTGGACGGTGTCGACAATTTCTGGCCAGTGCGGGTCACAGGTTACCGTGACAAAAAAGTCGGCACCGCCGAACTCACGCACATAGGTGAGGCAGTCTTGGAGTTTAGCCATCATATACCGTGGCCCTCCAGTGAAACTTGCTGGCAGCACGACACGGCCCACGGTTCTGCCGGCCTGCTCGCCCGCCTCCAGGGCGTCCCGGATGCCACGGATGGACTCCGCGCGGAAGCCGTTGAGTCCGTCCTGGTGGGTACGGATGTAGTTTAGCCGGTCGGCTTCCACCTTCACCTCCGCGTCCACCAGCAGCTGCTGGAACAGCCGACGGCCGCGTGGCAGGATGTTAAAGTGGCCGGGTCTGTAGCGCAGGTGAAACGCGTAGTATTGACGGGCAGTGACGGCCAGCTCTTGTTTCATCGCCAGCGACCAGCCGTCTGTGCCGAGCGGGTGCAGCAGCACGTAGTGTAGCGGATCGTATGATCGGTGGAACTCGTCGATCCGCCGCACCGCTCCGTCACGGTGCTGCAGGATAATGTCGCGACGGCCGACTGGCTCATTGGGCATGAGCACCGCCACCTCTCTGCAGGCGGGCAGGTTGAAACGGCGCTCATGCTCCGACAGCGGACGGCGCTGCTCAGTCATCACGATGCGGCAGCGCTGGTCGGGCAGGGCGTCTAGCATCTGCTTGGCGGGCAGCAGCGACTGGATGTAGACGTTGCAGCGCTGCAGCACCTGTTCCAGCAGTCGCAAGACGTCCTCGTTGAGGCCTTCAAAAAGGCCGGTCCGCGCCGCCAGCTGGTCGTCCAGGAAATAAATTTGCATGAATTTTGCTTCAGCTCCATCGGCCGGGAGGAGGCTGCCGATGAAGTGACAGACGTTGCCCTGGATAGTAAAGTTGGGATTCCATCCCGGCTGACGCACCTCCTTGCAGCCCATGCTGGCGAGCTGGAACGCGCAGTTGTAGCGTCGGATGTTCGTCATGAACTCGCGGTGCAGCGGCGAGTTGGTGGTGAAAAGCTCGGCGAGTTCGGGCGGAGGCGGCGGGTGGAAGGGCGGCGCGACCTTGCCCTTGCTACAACAGGAGCCGGGTGCTTCCTTGGCCCAGCACAGAGCGCCACAAAAGCCGCAGACGTGCTCCATTCGACCAATGTTGAGCGCAGCCGGCATGGCGAAAGTCTCTGGACTGTAGTGGCGGCCAAGTTGCTCCGGGTGGGCGAGGCGGAGTGCCGCGCGCCGGTCGCGTAAATACGCGGCACGCTCGGCCTGCTGCTCGGCATTTTGCTGGCGCCATGCCTGCGCGTGCTGCTCGGCGTCGGCAGCGAGCCGAGCCTGGCGCTCAGCAGCGGTCTCTGCCTCCCTGGCCTGGGAGAGACGCTCAGCATTGGCAGCGAGCCGAGCCTGCCGCTCAGCGGCGGTCTCAACCTCCCTGGCCTGGGAGAGACGCTCAGCATTGGCAGCGAGCCGAGCCTGGCGCTGCGAAGGCGTCTCAGCTTCCCTGGCCTGGGAGTGCCGTTCGAGGTCAGCAGCGAGCCGAGCCTGGCGCTGTGAAGGCGTCTCTGCCTCCCTGGCCTGGGAGAGACGCTCAGCATTGGCAGCGAGCCGAGCCTGGCGCTGAGCATCGGTCTCAGCTAGCCGGTTTGCTGCAGTCCTGGCTCGCTGAAGTTCCAGTCTTCGAGCTCTTGCAGCTTGTGACGCGCTAACATGGGCTTGGGCAGCGTCGCCAACACCCCCAGCGTCGATCTCGGTGAGGAAGGTGGTCGGAGCCGCAGACATGGACGATTGTGGCGTCTCAGTGGGGGTGGCCGGTGGTCGCTCGGTGGCAGTGGCCGTGCCGCTAGTTCCCTGGCGGAAAGAAATGGGACATGGGAGCGTTACAATTGGTAAAGGATGATGCCGATGATGCAATGACAAACGGACTACGTCTTGAGAAATGAGCGCATATTTATAGCGATTAAATATGCATCATGCAATGTTGCGAAGTCGTCGTTTTACCGAATATGCGATAATTGTGGACGTATCAAAAAGACTGCTTTCCTTTCAAACACTTACCGCGATCGGGATGGCCGGCGCCAAAGCGGTGGGCGGCTGCTCGGTGGCAGCGGCTGTGCCGCTAGGTCTCTGGCGGAAAGAAATGGGACATGGGAGCGTTACAATTGGTGAAGGATGATGATGATGATGCATTGACAACCGGAATACGTGTTTAGAAATGGGCGTTTATATTAATAGCGATTGAATATGCATCATGCAATGTTGTAAGGTCGTCGTTTTACCGAATATGCGATAATTGTGGACGTATCAAAAAGACAGCTTTCCGTCCAAACACTTACCGCGATCGGGATGGCCGGCGCCAAAGCGGTGGGCGGCTGCTCGGTGGCAGCGGCTGTGCCGCTAGGTCCCTGGCGGAAAGAAATGGGACATGGGAGCGTTACAATTGGTGAAGGATGATGATGATGATGCATTGACAACCGGAATACGTGTTTAGAAATGGGCGTTTATATTAATAGCGATTGAATATGCATCATGCAATGTTGCAAGGTCGTCGTTTTACCGAATATGCGATAATTGTGGACGTATCAAAAAGACAGCTTTCCGTCCAAACACTTACCGCGATCGGGATGGCCGGCGCCAAAGCGGTGGGCGGCTGCTCGGTGGCAGCGGCTGTGCCGCTAGGTCCCTGGCGGAAAGAAATGGAACATGGGAGCGTTACAATTGGTGAAGGATGATGATGATGATGCATTGACAACCGGAATACGTGTTTAGAAATGGGCGTTTATATTAATAGCGATTGAATATGCATCATGCAATGTTGTAAGGTCGTCGTTTTACCGAATATGCGATAATTGTGGACGTATCAAAAAGACAGCTTTCCGTCCAAACACTTACCGCGATCGGGATGGCCGGCGCCAAAGCGGTGGGCGGCTGCTCGGTGGCAGCGGCTGTGCCGCTAGGTCCCTGGCGGAAAGAAATGGGACATGGGAGCGTTACAATTGGTGAAGGATGATGATGATGATGCATTGACAACCGGAATACGTGTTTAGAAATGGGCGTTTATATTAATAGCGATTGAATATGCATCATGCAATGTTGCAAGGTCGTCGTTTTACCGAATATGCGATAATTGTGGACGTATCAAAAAGACAGCTTTCCGTCCAAACACTTACCGCGATCGGGATGGCCGGCGCCAAAGCGGTGGGCGGCTGCTCGGTGGCAGCGGCTGTGCCGCTAGGTCCCTGGCGGAAAGAAATGGGACATGGGAGCGTTACAATTGGTGAAGAATGATGATGATGATGCATTGACAACCGGAATACGTGTTTAGAAATGGGCGTTTATATTAATAGCGATTGAATATGCATCATGCAATGTTGTAAGGTCGTCGTTTTACCGAATATGCGATAATTGTGGACGTATCAAAAAGACAGCTTTCCGTCTAAACACTTACCGCGATCGGGATGGCCGGCGCCAAAGCGGTGGGCGGCTGCTCGGTGGCAGCGGCTGTGCCGCTAGGTCCCTGGCGGAAAGAAATGGGACATGGGAGCGTTACAATTGGTGAAGGATGATGATGATGATGCATTGACAACCGGAATACGTCTTTAGAAATGGGCGTATATATTTATAGCGATTGAATATGCATCATGCAATGTTGCAAGGTCGTCGTTTTACCGAATATGCGATAATTGTGGACGTATCAAAAAGACTGCTTTCCTTTCAAACACTTACCGCGATCGGGATGGCCGGCGCCAAAGCGGTGGGCGGCTGCTCGATGGCAGCGGCCGTGCCGCTAGGTCCCTGGCGGAAAGAAATGGGACATGGGAGCGTTACAATTGGTGAAGGATGATGATGATGATGCATTGATAACCGGAATACGTCTTTAGAAATGGGCGCATATATTTATAGCGATTAATGCATCATGCAATGTTGCGAAGTCGTCGTTTTACCAAATATGCGATAATTGTGGATGTATCAAAAAGACTGCTTTCCTTTCAAACACTTACCGCGATCGGGATGGCCGGCGCCAAAGCGGTGGGCGGCTGCTCGGTGGCAGCGGCCGTGCCGCTAGGTCCCTGGCGGAAAGAAATGGGACATGGGAGCGTTACAATTGGTGAAGGATGATGATGATGATGCATTGACAACCGGAATACGTGTTTAGAAATGGGCGTTTATATTAATAGCGATTGAATATGCATCATGCAATGTTGTAAGGTCGTCGTTTTACCGAATATGCGATAATTGTGGACGTATCAAAAAGACAGCTTTCCGTCCAAACACTTACCGCGATCGGGATGGCCAGCGCCAAAGCGGTGGGCGGCTGCTCGGTGGCAGCGGCTGTGCCGCTAGGTCCCTGGCGGAAAGAAATGGGACATGGGAGCGTTACAATTGGTGAAGGATGATGATGATGATGCATTGACAACCGGAATACGTGTTTAGAAATGGGCGTTTATATTAATAGCGATTGAATATGCATCATGCAATGTTGTAAGGTCGTCGTTTTACCGAATATGCGATAATTGTGGACGTATCAAAAAGACAGCTTTCCGTCTAAACACTTACCGCGATCGGGATGGCCGGCGCCAAAGCGGTGGGCGGCTGCTCGGTGGCAGCGGCTGTGCCGCTAGGTCCCTGGTGGAAAGAAATGGGACATGGGAGCGTTACAATTGGTGAAGGATGATGATGATGATGCATTGACAACCGAAATACGTCTTTAGAAATGGGCGTATATATTTATAGCGATTGAATATGCATCATGCAATGTTGCAAGGTCGTCGTTTTACCGAATATGCGATAATTGTGGACGTATCAAAAAGACAGCTTTCCGTCCAAACACTTACCGCGATCGGGATGGCCGGCGCCAAAGCGGTGGGCGGCTGCTCGATGGCAGCGGCCGTGCCGCTAGGTCCCTGGCGGAAACAAATGGGACATGGGAGCGTTACGATTGGTGAAGGATGATGATGATTATGCATTGACAACCAGAATACGTCTTTAGAAATGGGCGTATATATTTATAGCGATTGAATATGCATCATGCAATGTTGCAAGGTCGTCGTTTTACCGAATATGCGATAATTGTGGACGTATCAAAAAGACAGCTTTCCGTCCAAACACTTACCGCGATCGGGATGGCCGGCGCCAAAGCGGTGGGCGGCTGCTCGGTGGCAGCGGCTGTGCCGCTAGGTCCCTGGCGGAAAGAAATGGAACATGGGAGCGTTACAATTGATAAGCGTTGATGTAACTGAAGATAGTTTTTTAATGCTAAGTACGGTACGACGATACTTGATCGCAATAAAGTAATTCACCTTTCCAAAAATACTTACCGCGTTTGTTCTTGCCAGGTGCAAAGCATTGGTCCTCTGTCGCCCATCGGAAGTGACCGGCTGGGTTACGCTGGTGTCTGACTCAACGTCGGAGCCCGGTCGAGCGTTAGCCAGCCTGTAGTGAAAAAAAAAAATATGATAATTAAAAGCGGAAGTGGAGTTAAAATTGAAGCATTGTTATGGTAAAAGTCATTCTGAAAACACAGGCTTGAAAAAAGATGTATCGTTGTCGAGGTGAACCATCAATATAGCAAACGATGCTATAGTGCCTAAATAAAGAAACAAATAAAACACGTACGTACAGCGAGAAAATCTCATTTCACATGACCTCTATGTAGGGAACAGGAGTGCGATATAAACAGCGTCACGTTTCGTCCGTGATTGTGTGCAAGGGACGGTGTCTGAGTGTAATAGTGCAATTTGGTTTAACATTTATTGCATTTATTAATAAAATCTATAGTTTAGCACTCGGACACGATACAAAACATAAGACTCTCTCTTTTACGACATATTATTACTAAGCAAGACATGGGTGCCTATGTGTGAAGTTGGAATGATGTGTATATTTGTTAGGACTACATTTGTTTCACTTCATTGTAATGAGGCCGATGAAATGCAGCCAGCTGCCGATGTAGCGGCCGATATAAGTCAATATACTTATGCGCTAATATTTCTAAATTATACATGGCTATCACCGCGAAAATGAACCACCATTTTCTAATTTCTGGGTTATAAAGTAAGCTTGCAGTGCTTACCTTGCCTGCACCTGCCGTTGGTAGCGCTCTTGCCTCTTGCGCTTGAGGGTTCTTGCGGACGAAGGCATGGCATCACCCGCGCGATACACAGTAGGTATGTACAGTATACATACACGTATTGAATAGAAAACGATGTGCCGCGTCAATAATGATTGTTTATACAATGTGTGAAGAAAGGAAATCACGACGATACATCAACATGGTTATGTACCATCGGTACCGACGTCGGCCTCCGATTATTCTTTTTTCTCTACAGTAGATTTTTCTGCACAGCGCGTGATAAAAAACAAAACTGCCTCGCAATAGCCGGCAGGAAATCGTCGGTATAAGAGACTTGAGCTTTCATGTTTCGAGGTTCTACATGTAAACTGTTATTATAAGACTTTCTTATAGTTTCTTATGACAGATTTAGGAAGAGTACACTCTTTAATTTTTCTTTGTTGTGCTTTGAAAGGGCCGGTACTCGCCTCTCTGCTCTTTACCTTACCGGTACTCTTTGCTTGCTCGAGATTCAAAACTTCGGACTGCGTAGGTGATATGATGTTTATGTCCAACATCATAAGTGGCATCTCACTACATCTCACTGTACACGCGAAAGGGGTCCTGCGGCGCAGTATAACTACAGGCGCTCTGCTTCCTGCCATCTATTGGCGAAAGATGTAAACGGTGGTCATAGCGGCAGAGTATCACTATTCACTGCATGTACTTGCGTCTGTCTTTTACCTACGTGTGCATTATTTACTTCCACTGCTTGTACTACCAGTGACCAAATTCTCGACATGCGAGTGCGTCAGATAGCTGAGAATATTAGACCGGAACCGCAATCGTGACGACTTGCTCCATAAACGTGAAAGAGGTGCTGCGGCACAGTATAACTGCAGGCGCTCTTCTGTCCTGCCATCTATTGGCGAAAGATTTGTTCGCTGAAAGACTTGTTCCATAAACGCGAAAGGGGTATAACTGCAGGCGCTCTTCTGTCCTGCCATTCTAGTGATGATAGATAAAAACAGTGATTGTGCGGCGCAGTATCACCATGCATGTTAACACGCATCCGTGGCCCTTACCTGCGTGTGGATCATTTGTTACATCCAGTGGCCAAATTGTTGACATGCAGATGTAGGTCCTCTCCCGATCGGTTGCCTGGCTGGTGAGATACTGGGTCCAAACCGCACCCGTGTCAATGTTGCGGCGAATTTCGACGGGCATGATTGAAAATTCGAAAAGCTGCGTCGAAGTATCCGTAACCGATTGAAAGTTGTCGTCAGTTATCGGTCATTGAGCAGGAAGAAAAATCGTGGAAAACGTTAAAATTAACATTTCCCAACTTATAGAGACACCCTTCGTGCTTCGTGCACGTCAAGTAAAATCGTTGTGCCGCTCTCCGATCCACATGCTGTAAGATAGCCTCACCAAATGCTCTATACGTCAGCGGTTGCCCAATGTCGACCGGGCGCTGCGTTCCCGTTTTATTGGTCCGGGAAGTGACCCGCGCCGCCCGCTTTTCGTCATTTCGATAGAAGCGATGCAGATCCGAAGGTTTTGATTTTTTAAATGGCAAATTTGGCGCCTTGTGACAGATGTGGCGCATTTGAGCCTGTCGTTTTCTCATGCATCCTTCTACCGAATGACACCTTTATCGGACCATATTTGAAAAAGTTGTGCGTTTTGCGACAAAAATGGCGCCTCGTGACAAATGTGGCGCATTGCGTCAAACGCGGTGCATTTGTGTAAGCGCATTGAAAACTGTCCTTATTTACCGAAAATCAACATCTTCATTCGCCTCTGTTTATCAAAATAAATAAGCTGTCAATCTGCAAATGAGAGGCACCCGCCGCCGATCGTCATGCATTTTATTGTCAAAGGCGATTGAACCCGTCTGCCGATGCCTTGAAGCAAGCTTGAGAGCCGAGCAAAATTTGAAGAAAAAGCACGTTTTTCCAGCGCGTGCCACGTGCGAACCATCCACCCCCCGGGACTCGAAACACGACACTGCACGTGCCCGTGACGTCATCGACACCCTGCGAAAATTTCAGCCCCATCGACCGCACCGTTTGACCTGTGCACGGCGTCAAAGCACCCCTCTGCACGGTGCAAACACACAGAAACACATACAGAGTTTCATTTCACAAATAGTATAGTAGACAAGCGGCTGCGCCACTTGCTTCGCGGCGTAGCCAGAAAATGCGGCACCAGCCAATTTGCTTTCGAATGGTGTTTGATTTAAACTGATCTGTCGTCTGGAAGCAGAGACATGGACGGAAACGCGAAGAGGAAAATTTTGAACATACCTAATCTGTGGGCTTATTTGGATGAAATTTGGGTCATGCGGGGTCAAGTCAGGTCAAGTTGGCCATCCCCGGTCACACTGGGTCAGGCCAGGTCACCTTCGGTCAGGCCAGGTCGTATAGGTCACCACGTCACATTGGATCGGCCTGTACCACACTTCTACTACTTCTACCCATACAACTACTCCTACCACTACCCCTACCACTACCCCTACCCCTACTCCTACCACTACCCCTACCACTACCCCTACCACTACCCCTACCACTACCACTGCCCCTACTACTACCCCTACCACTACCCCTACTACTACCCCTACCCCTACCCCTACCCCTACCCCTACCCCTACCACTACCCCTAACACTACCCCTACCACTACCCCTAATACTACCACTACCCCTACCGCTACTCGTACCAATACTACTACCACTGGACCAAGTGAGGTCACAGACTATCAGATAAACTGATAAACTAAAAAAAGAGTTCTTAAAACTGCCCCTACACGTGTCACTCCATTATTCTTTATCGTATTTGGTAAAAATGGCGCCTTGAGACAAATGTGGCGCATTGCGACAAAAGTGGTGCATTTGTGCCTGTCCTTTTGTCATGCATCCTTTCACCGATTTGCACCTTTATCGGACCATATTTGGCAAAGTTGTGCAATTTCCGGCAAAAATGGCGCCTTTCGACAAATGTGGCGCATTACGGCAAGCCCGGTGCATTTGTGTTAGCGCATTGACAACTGTCCCTATTCAACGAAAATCAACGCCTTCATTCGCATCTGTTTATCAAAATAAATAAGCTGCAATCCGCAAATGAGAGGCACCCGCCGCCGATCGTCATGCATTTTAGTTGCAAAGTCCATCAAACCCGGCTGCCGATGCCTTGAAGACCGAGCAAATTTGTGAGGAAATACGCACTTTTCCAGGGCGTGCCACGTGCGAACCATCCACCCCCCGAGACTCGAAACACGCCACTGCACGTGCCCGTGACGTCATCAACACCGTGCGAAAATTTCAGCCCAATCGACCGCACCGTTTGACCTGTGCACGGCGTCAAAGCACCCCTCTGCATGGTGCAAACACACAGAAACACATACAGAGTTTCATTCTACAAATAGTATAGTAGATAGTTCATAGACGCGTCTCGGCGAGGGGAACACGATTCTGGCAATAGAAATGTCGTGGCTTTTTGTAGTTGAAAGTTATTGTCGAAAAACACTTTTCGTAAAAACAGCTATTTTTGGAGTTTTTGCCCTCTGGAGGCTAAACCGTTGACCTGAGGTCAACATTGATAATGATCTTTTCAAAAGAAGAGTTCAAAAGCTATCGATTGCTTTTCAATGCGTTTTTGTAGCTACCATAGTTCCTGAGATAGTGGCATATTTCTGAAAAAGATAATGACAATTGGCAAATTTTGACCTTTGATGACCTCTGGTGACCCCGATATTGCTCTAAGGTGAAAAATGACTGAAATGCTTTCAAACGTACGGATTGAGAGCTATCGACTGTTTTTTACCGCGTCTTTCTAGCCCTCTTAGTTTTTGAGTTAGAGGTGGGTGGTAACATATGCCCCCCCCCCCCCACGGGCGAAGTTGGCTGAGACCGCCACTGGGGCGCGGGTTAAACGTTATGACGTTGCAAACAACTTTGCAATAACGTTACATATTCTTTGGAAATCGAATGAGAAACTTTTGTTCTGACAACACATATATGCAGTAGAACAAAACACGCTATGCCTAAACCACTTTGACATATATTTCTTCCGTATAACAAACGTACCTATACGGTGAGGGGTCCTTTGGATCCCCCCCTCCTTGCCGTTCGGCCCCTGATTGAGCTAGAGCTTCGCGGAAAAAACGCTCGTACCTATTGCCGGTGATGAGAGGAAACCGATTGTACCTATTGTATTGTATTGTACTACATTTAGAGCGGTCCACATTCCAAATAGCGTGGCGATTATTGCTCAGATTGTTGGTTGTTCTGTATCGTATTTCAGTCGGAAATAAATGCAGCAATGCGTCACCTGTAGGAGGTATTTCATCTTGCGTGGTTGGCACACTACTTCTCAGAAGCCCTTGATACAACAGCTCGTCTGCAGCCGCACGCACGACGCATACATGCACACGACCTCCCCGGCCGGCCGGCCGTGGCCCGGCAGAGGCCGTACTGGCGCGACACCTGCTGACAGATGGTCAAACCTGTATTTGACCAGAGGACGCCAAAATCGCGATAATAGTTCGCAACATAACAATTTTACCCAATTTGACCCAATCATAAGGTCGTGGGTCATTGGGTGAACTTCCAGGCCTGGTCAATGACCCAAAATTCGGGAAAATCGTGACACGTCAGAACTTAGTGAGGTGAGGTTGTTATGTTTTTTTTTCGGGGTATTGAATGCTGATCATGAATTTAATGTTAGTTTTGATCACAGATGGTGTCTTCCTGCATTTTGGCCAGGTCGGGTCAGGTCAGGTCAACCAGTTGGGGTCCTGCCGGGTATTCATAGTATGTGTCAACCGCCTCTGATAGCTTCGTTACATGTTACGAAGGCACCAAAACCACTTCGTAAATGTTCAAATGGTTGCTAAATTCAAAACCAGCTAAAAAAAAACTAGCCTAGAGTGACCCAGCCTTTGGAAAAGTTCCAACGCTCGCTATAGCTAAACCGACTGAACGTTCGCTATGGAACGTTCAGTGATTGGTAAGAGTTACTTACAGTAAAGTAATGTATATCTCGTATTTTTCTATATCTGTGACCTTAGGCCAGGTCAATTTTGCGGCCTCTCCATTATGTCAATAAGAGAAAACTGAAATGCCTCTTTTTTAATGAACATCGTTCTAAATACTGAGACATCGGTTACTAGACAGACATGACACATTGAATCGGAAAATGTTGTGACCCTTCTTTGTGCCCCTGAGGTCATCTCAGGTCGTGAAAGCTATTCTGCAGTCTTTTGACAATAATTTTTGATAGAGACATTCTAGAGCGGTGAAAACACCTCAGATGTGTTCAGCTCGACGATAGAGGTCGACTGATTTGCAACATGACTTTTTCCGGCCAGGTCATGACCGTGACCTGAGGTGAAATAAAACAGAGTTAAGTTGATTAAGTTAAGCCTGAAACAGACTCTTTCCGCAGTCAGGAAATCGCATGCGAGAGCCTATATTCAAATACATGGAAGCACGCTCGCATCAACCGCACGCACCTCCCGCAAGCGATTGATGCGAGGAAAATTACAATGCATTTGAATAGGCTCTCGCATGCGATTTCCTGAACGCGGAAAGAGTCTGTTTCAGCCTTTAATTCGACGCGTCTCGACGAGAGGAGCACAATTCTGGCAAAAGCCAATTCTTGCCTCTCTTGAGTCAAGTCATAAAAAACATTTTACGAAAAAGGGTTATTTTTAGAGTTTTCCCTTCTGGAGGCTAAACCATTGACTTCAGGTCAAATCTGAGGGTACAATTCAGAAAGAGCATTCAAATGTTTATCGAATGTGCTTTTCCAAGGCGCTATAGCTCTATTGGTTCCCGAGTTATGCGCCACTTTTTTAAATTGTTGAAATAAGCAAAGTTTGTAATTTGATGACCTCAGGCGACCTGACCTTTAGCCTGACCTAAGAAATTATTGAAGTGTTTTCTTCATTATTCTTGACGCTCTTTCGAATGCCGCTTACCGTCAGTCGCTAAGTGGCCCCGGAGCCGAGCTAGACGGGGGCGTGAAAACGCCCCCCCCCCCAACCCCGGACAGCACGGGAAAACTCAGACCACCAGCACGGCACGGGTTAATGACGTGCATTTTGAGGCTTTTGATTCTTGGAAATAGGTTTACCAGCGTTTTTGAATTGCGCCCTGACTCCTGAGAGATTTTTCTTTTATTTAAGGCCCTCTTACGCGGTTCCCCGCATTTTGATTTTTGGCACCAAGGTTTTCTATATGAGGGGATCACGTTGCAATCGCACATGATTTCAGCGAAGGGGCCGTCGATCCCTGCTGAACCCTTGCTGTACCCCTGCTAACTTCCGTTGCATCGCCCGTCATGCAGAGAGAGAGAGAGCTTAGGTGCCGCATCCGTATCTGCAGTGATGACGTCACTGTCTGACGTCACCTCTGAGCTGTCGGGGCGGCGGCGGCGCTGGCGGGGTCGGCGGGCCGGGCCGGCTGGCACACACCTCCCTCAGTGTCGGCCGGGACGGTATACAGCCTCGCCTCCGAGTGCCTCTTCGGGTCTAACCATGGCTGACGGTGAGTGCCTGCCTGTCTGACAGCCTGAAGGGGACCTGCGACTGCTGGATGTGCGCCGAAAAGGCGTCGGAGCGCAGGTTTGGCCGGGAAGGATCTCAGTTAATTGTTCCGCGCTTCAGTTTGTGTTTCGGTTATAGGAGTGAGATGCCCTTGCGCTGGATTGACCTGTCTGATGTCGATCCAACTATGATATCTTTTATTATTTTTAACACCTTCGCTCATAGATCTGCGTTGCCTTTGTTCGTCACGATCGTATCGGTTTCTGTAGACTGATTTAAAACGATTTAGGTATGTATCTGACCTCAGCCCAAATTGACTTATGCTTCCATTGAGCTCCAGATGTTCTGTGTCTGTCAGATTTACGTACGTTTAATGTTAATTCCGGTATGTCCTTTTTCGGTGTTTGTCTCCTTCTGGTGTTTGTCACGGTCTGTGATGTTTGTCCCGTGTTTATCTCGTTCCGTGCTGCTCGTCTCGGTTCCCGACAGTGACCTTCCTGTCCCGGTCTGGTCGGCACCAGACCGGACCGTCGGCCGTCGGTCGGGCCGGCAGCGCCGGTGTATTTCGGAGTTGGCCGGCGGCCAGCGCGCCGGCTGGCTGGGCGGGGCCGCCCGGCAGTCTGTTAGAATTCGACAGTCTGCTTATCCCCAGTCTGTGCTAGACAATCGGTCGAGAACTCGGAAGTCTGGGCGTTGGTATCACGGCAGTCTGTCGGATTTTTGGGAAGTCTGCAGTATTACCATTTGCCAGGCGCCACATCTGCAGTCTGTTCGTCAGCTTTACCATGACCTATCTGCGGATGACTTCACCGGTCACCCGCCAGTGACATTCACCACAATGACCCCGTCGCGCTGTCACTGTCGTCTGCCACCCTGTCACTCCGAGCGGGGACCCCCGGTGCCCGCCGTCTGACTCCCTCCTATGTACCGCGACTCTGCACTAGCGCAGCGCAGCTCCAGAGCTCCAGCCAAGGTCGGGAGGGCGGCGGCCGGCGACTGAGGGGCTGTGTCGTCACAGTACGGCTGGGAGCTTCCTCGGGCGTGGGACGGCAGTGGAGCACCATCACCCAACGGGGCGAGATGTAAGCGGCTACCAAGGGCAAAGGGCAGCGGCAGCTACAGCTCTAGCAAAAACGAGGGCTGAACATTCTCATAGGAGTAAACAGCTTCATCAGTCTTGTTGTCAGTGGGCCCAGCAGAAAAGAAGTGCAGCTGACCTCCCAGCAGCGGCGACTGCAGCTCCGCTCAGTTTCGGTCAGAGCGTCTTTCACTCGGTCCTCCGTCGATGGACGGGTCCCACCTGAACTGAGTTCGTTGATGACGTCACCTGCTACATGATGACCTCACTCCGTGTGGGAGGGGACGGCTGGCTCCCTCCCCTACCCCTCCCCCTGGTGCACTGGGCTGGAGCGGAGCAGCCACCGGCCCGGCCCGGCCCGGCCCAGTGACAGGCTGCCTGGGCCATGACATCAGCACGCCGACCCGCCCGGCATGGCTCCCACCTAACCCCCCCCCCCCCCCGGAATGGCTGGCCGACTCAGTGGACAGGCCAGGCGAGTTCGAATGGTGACGACAGCAGCCTCTGCAGGGCTTCTGCAGATAAATGAATGGCTTGATAAATTGCTTTAACTAAAAGTTAAACAAATGATCGCTCACAGATCCATTGATCGGGAAGAGGTCTATCAAAACGTCTTTTATTTTAATCGTCATTTTGTACCTTCCAAAGCGTCATTTTGTGTCGACACGTATTGTAAAGTATTCATTTATGCGAGGGCATGACCAAAGAGACATTCGTAGGTGACGTTTATTCGGTGCAGCGAATGCCCTCGCATAAATGAATCTGGAAGGGAAACAAGAATTAGACATGGTGACCCTTCAGACACGGTGCACATATCCCTACAATCGAGTCTCGACACCATCTCCCTTTCCCCTCAGACGAGTGCTGTCTGGAGGACTGCTGCTGCCACGAGACGGCCGATGACCTGAATTACCACTACCGGCCCATCAGCGGCACATCGGTCAGCTTCAGCGTGCAGTGCGCCAACGACGCGCACCTGTGCCTCAGCCCGCACGACCACGACTCGGAGGACATGCTGCAGGTCTTCATCGGCGCCTGGAAGAACGGCCAGTCCGGCATCCGGCTAGGAAACAGTGAGTGTCCCAACCGGACTCCGGCTAGGAAACAGTGAGTGTCCCAACCGGACATCCGGCTAGGAAATTTTGAGTGTCCCAACCGGATGTAAGGTTTGGAAACAGTGAGTGTCCCAACCGGATATACGGCTAGGGAACAGTGAGTGTCCCAACCGGACATCCGGAAACAGTGAGTGTCCCAACCGGACATCCTGCTAGGGAACAGTGAGTGTCCCTACCGGATATACGGCTTGGAAACAGTAAATGTTCCAACCGGATATACGGCTAGGGAACAGTAGCGAGTGCCATGCAGACCGACATGATTCCATCGTTCAGGTCATACTCGGGGGCGGTACTAGAGTCAGTCACACTTTTTAAGTTTAACTTCGACCTGTAACAAATAAGAACAACGTACAGGTTTGCAACCATTACCATGCCGGATAGATTCACATTGCCGTTTCGGCTTTCAGAGAACAAGCAGGACGTGGCCCGGGTAGACACTCCTGGCATTGTGTCGGAGGAGGAGTTCCGAAAATTCTGGATCAGCTGGGACGATGGCCACGTTAAGGTATGATTAAAGGCTTCTTATACCGATGATAAGGATCATGTTTTTCCCATAGGATAAATTAAACTCGGGCTATTTAATTGGTTTCAAATCACATGTTTAGATATAAGTGTTAATGCTATCTAAACGGTCGTTTATCCCGCGCGGGGCTGGGGTCTCCAGCCGAACGCGCGGGGCTGGGGGTGGGGGGTAAATTTTACCCCCCCCCCCTGTTATCTCCCGAACTAATGGTCCGATTTGGAAAATTCAAACGCCAATCGAAAGCTCTCATCACGAACTACTAAAAACATGTACTTAATTTAAAGTTTGAGGTCAAGGTCAAGGTCAGGTCAAGGGTACAAATTGCAAGTTTCTACAGTATCGGCCTTGCACCGTAGTTGCCGAAGAATGGAGTCATGGACTGAGACTGATCGCCCAAAACGTGTTCTTAGGCTACCAAGACAATATTCGTTGCATACAATATCATTCAGAGGTCAAGGTCAAGGTCAGGTCAGGTCAGGTCAGGTCACCAAAAAACAAAATATAGAAAAGGGCATGTGCGACACATGTTTTATGGGTCATTTTACTCAGAGAATTCAATAGGCACACTCAATATGTGATATGGACCACCTTTGGATGAATTTCAGGTCGAGGTCAGGTCAAGGTCAGGTCAAGTGAGGTCAAATTTTGAAGTTGGTTGTTAAGGCCTAAAAAGGTGTCTATCTGATGCAGTTTTTCACGGCGAATCGAATGGTGCTATTTTTATTTTCGTACGAGGTCTAGAACTTCCAAAAAAAGTCATTTTTCAAAAAATTTGTGTGTCGTGACGTCATAAAATTTTGAATAACTCCCACATTTTTGAACCGATTCTTCTAAAATTTGGTATGGTGGTGCACATAGACCACTTCTCTTACATATATTCCGGTTTTTTTTCGATAGACTCAAAGTTTTGGATTTTATAATGATTTTCCCAAAAAAGTCAGTTTTTTGAAAAAATTTAGGCCAAAATCCAAAATTTTCAAAAAACCGAGATAGCCATTTGATAGACAAAGTAAAATTACGTATAACCTTTTTTGTTACGTCTTGATTCCTTTAAAAATGAAGATGTTAGCGGCGTTTGAACTTTTGCCGTTTTTGAGGCGAAAATGGCGAACATGACGTCACTAAAACGTCAATTTCTCAAAAATTTTCCGACGGATTTCGCTCAAATTTTCAGGGAACGTGTCAAATTGATGTAAGAAAAGGTACAAAAAGTTTGGTGGCGCTGCGCGCCGCCGTTTTTGAGATATCGCAAAAATTCGCGAGGGGGGGGGGGTAAAATTTACCCCCCCCCCCAGCCCCGCGCGGGTTATGTAACAATTTAATGTTTAAACACTGTGATCTATTAACTGGTAAATACGGTGCATTGAGTGAGACATTATATTATCGACACTAAAATATTTGAGGCTTAGCTCATCCAATAGGCGCCGCGTTAACTTCTCAGTCCTTAATGTGCATGCATTGCACTCGTCCGTTCCGACTAACGTTTCACCGCGTGCCGTCCATTCGTCCATTCGTCAGGTGGGCCACTGCGGCGACACCACGCCGTTTATGGAGTGGAGGAGCCCGCAGCTAATCACCGCCTCCTACCTGGGCTACCGGACCGGCTGGGGAAGCTGCGGCCAGTGGAAGTTCCACGGTAAGTTGGGTTAACTGGGCTACCGGACCGGCTGGGGCAGCTGCGGCCAGTGGAAGTTCCACGGTAAATTGGGCTACCCATGGGTTGCCACCGCACCGGCTGGGGGTGCTATGGCCAGTGGAAGTTCCACGGTGAGTAGGGTTCTTTACCTGGGCTGGAGCAGCTGCGGCCAGTGGAAAATCCCACGGTAAGCCAGCGGCAATGTAACGCACATACACGTAAGTACGAGTATGATAGATGTGGGATCCTCCTGCCTGACCTAAAGAAGACTCGTGTATGACTCCGAGGAACAGGCTCAAGGATCTGGCTCGAGCTGTAGCGTCTGCAGCCTGTACCTTTAACGACGCATGTGCTATGAACTACGTAGAACGCAGCCAAAGCAACGCTCTTCCCGTGTGGTCTCCCTTGCAGACGAGGCGCTGTTTGAGACGGCGTGCGACTGCCACTACCACTTCCGCGAGGCGCACGGCACGGCGGTGACATTCAGCGTGCAGATCCCCAACGACGCCCACCTGGCGCTGACCTCCGGGCCGGCCGAGGCGGCGCCCATGTACGAGATCTTCATCGGCGGCTGGAACAACACCAAGTCGGCCATCCGGTACACCAGTGGTGAGTGGAGTAGTGTGTCGGGTCAGAGACTGGGTCACACACAGTCAGGTCAGGCCACGCACTAATAACATCCGAGACCTTACAAGACACGGGGTCATCTCACGTCCAAAGTTCAGTCATCGGCCATGTAATAACCTTTGCTGAAGAGCTGTTGATGCTGATTTTACAGGTTTCACCTAGCTCTCTCTTTTACACTCGTTCTCTACCCCCTCCCCTTGCAGCGATCGTGTTTGACGACTACGTCAGCGAGGACATGTGTATGGAGGAAACGCCAGACATTGTCTCCGGCGACGAGATGAGATCGTTCACCATCTCCTGGACCAACGGCCTCATCCAGGTGTTCGTGAAGGGGGAGAGCACGCCGTTCATGTCCTGGAAGGATCCCAACCCCATCACGGTGAGCAGAGTCGTCACTCGTCACCATCGCAGGAAAAACTATTTATGTCCGTCTATCACAGTAACGTCGCGAGGAGCCTGCCGTGACAATCCGAGCTGTCGCTCTCCTAAAGTGGACGTTCTGACGACATAGAATACCAGAGGTCGGTGCACCCTTATTCTCCAACCAGCAACAATAAAGAGAGCATCTCTATCACGTACCCCGTATGCGACTGTGTACAGTCCACAGCAGAAGTAATGTGTGGTTTCAGTCATGGGTATGTTCTGCTCCTGAAGCTTAGGAACGATTAGCCAGACTACAATGAAACTTTGAATGTAGCTTATATGTATTGTCACCCTTGCAGCTGCACCTTTAGCTAATGACATCTTCTTTTCGATCACCCCGCAATCCGCATTAAACAATCGCCAGTCAAAGCCAACCGTTGAGATTGGTAAAACCCTACATTACTTTAGCGGTGGGCTGTACCTCTGCTCGCCGCCAGTGTCGCTGACCGGCGTCCCGCTCCTGTTCGCTGCAGGTCACCCATTACGGCTACCGCAGCCGACAGGGCGCCAGCGGCCGGTGGCGGTTCGAGGTCTAGGAGCTCGCCGGCGGGACGGAGCGGCTCCCCCAGCCAGCAGGATCGGCGCTGATGGCTCACCAGTGAGCACTCCCTGAACTCTGGACAGAGTCAATAAGCTTTACTTGTCGTCTGGTGACGCGGCGTGGCGCACTTAACTCTCGTCCTTCTTTATCGTGCCAGCTGATGAATAACTTCTTCAGGGCAGCTGGAAACAAGTCAACGCGGCTTTGTGCTTATGTAGAATAGGGCCAGTGAACCAGGTCAAATGTCTCTTTTTAGTTGTTCCAGAAACGTGTTTGCAAAGGACGAAATCATGTGAGGGAGCCCATGCTCTTGCATAATACATATTTTCTTGTTGTAAGAAGGCTTAATTTTTTACCTTACCGCTTCTCGGGTGAATCGTATGACAACAAACCAGTTAGTTTCACGTCCTTATTCATATATCAGTAAAAATTACAACAAATGGCACACGACAGGCGCGTGGTCTCACAGCCCCGGACAGTGGCTCCTTTGGGAAGGCACAGTGGGCAGTCGGCACGGCTCGCCACCAGCGCGCAGTAATACTATCACTTATTGCATGGTCATTAACGCATGGCTGACTAGAAACGAGTCATAGAATCAATTAGGCTTCCGACGGCGACTGACTGAAAGAAGGTTAATACTCTGCGCGTAAACCACCGATAGGCGTCAAACACTCGCTCCGCAGACACCACATGCACCAGTCGTCCACTGACTCACAGTGACACCGAAACGCACTCATCCCGGGACACAATGAACGTGACACAAGACGAGACATAGTCCATCAGATCTGCAATGCACCAGCACTCTCGAGTCCTTCGACTGCGACCGAGGGCCTCCGAGAAAGGCGTATGTCAATTCGGAAGGCCTAAAACGTTCGGGTTCCGTTACTACGGGTAGAGTGTGTCGAGCGCACAGCATTAGGAGACTGCTGTGATACCGCACCGCTTCAGGTATGAAACAAGGCACTCATTAGAGGCCTGGACCGAAGGTGCTCGCTGGTAACCCAGCATCGGTTGGGCATTGAAAAAAAAATATTGTAGTCGATAGCACTCTGTTAAAGACGTGAGGCGATGACGTTGAAGGCTGGCAATCTGTTGAAAGGATGGGTCTGCTGCACATTTGGCTATCATCGATACCACTCATCAGTGGAGCAGCTGACTGGCTGGTCTCTCAGAATACTGGCTTCAATGGCTTTGGTGCGCAATGCGACGACACACACCGGTCGGGCACTCGTCACGTGACCGTTTTCACCACTCCGTCACGGCTGTGACGTGACGTCAGACCACAGTCCGTCTGTACGTCCGTATGCTCGCTCTGCGGGCAGCGTCAGGGTCCCGTGGCACAGGCATCATTGCATAGCTCACCATCCACTCACGTCTCACTGCAGCACAACTGGCGCTGTTCTCGGTTCACCTGGCGCCGCTCTCGGTTCACCTGGCGCCGCTCTCAGCTCGTCTGACGCACCGTCAGTCCACATAACGCCTCCGTCAGTTCACCTGACGTCAGTATCAGTTCACACACAGCTCCATCAGTCCGCCTGATGCCGCCGTCCCGCTGGTACCGCTGTTACCGGACCGGGCAGCGCTCGGGCGGCACACAGGCGCCCTCGTGGAGCAGCAGGCCCTCCTGGCAGACGCAGCCGGGCCGGCAGGGGGCGCCGCCGGCCGCCGGAGGAGCGCACTGCTCACCGGCCGGCGAGGGGGCCTCGCAAGAGGGCTGACAGTCGGGCACACAGTCCACCGGGCGGGAGCTCTTCGGGCACTGCACGGGAGCTGAAACACAGGGACAGTCAGTGTGAGAAGACTGCATTGATTATGCTACGCGTTGAACATGATTAAACGGCACAGTGTCTTGCTGAGGTCAGCGTGACTCTAACGTCTTCAACCCCCCCCCCCCGTACCCTGAATTCTTCCTGAAGTTCACATGTCCTCCCTCACCTGCACAATCTGTCCCCTCCAGCCAGTCGACGGCGATACCCTTCCGCTGGCAGGCGTGTGAGTAGGCAGTCAGCGCCTCGCAGTAGCATGTCTTGCGCTTTCCGCACTCGCACATGTCTTGGACACACGACCTGCAAAAGATATGACTCATATTTAACTCGCATCTTGTTTACCATGAGAACAAAATTTATTGCGCAAGGGTGATGTAATAAGTGACAAGTGACATTTAACTAATTATTTGAAGCGGCAATGCCTACATATTGACGCTACTAATTTAATCACGGGCTCGCTTATTGAGCCGGGGACATTGCGTAAAACCGTCAGTGTCTCCAAAAACACTCGTCCTTACTTGAAGAAGGGCGCCGGGTGGACCTCTGGGTGACAGTCGGCGAACCGGGCCGATTTCAGCCGGTTACACTGTCGGACTGCGGTGGCTCGCGCGGCCCGGTCGCCGCCACACGACTTGGGCTTCCGTTTACGGTGGCGGCGGGTCTGACGTCGGGACTGAGCCATACAGAGGGTGCGAGCTGAGGGAGAGAGAGGGGGGCGGTCAGAGGAGGTCTGGGGACCAGGTAAGGAGAGCGGGCTGCGGGGAGAGGGGGAGGAAAAAAATAAATAGCGAGAAGAAAACAACAAAGTGAAGAAGATCGATTATCTGTCTACATCAGATAAATATAAACCTGTTGCAAAAAGAGCTCTCTGCATTTCTCTCAACAAGCAGCACACGAATACATCAATAAATACTAGCTAAATAAATAAATAACTTTCTAAAACAGTTTCATCTCATAGCGCCAGCCACCTGTCGCTGAACCGGTCTCACCTCCCACCAGCCAGGAGCGGGCGAACCGCCTGGTCAGCTTGACCTGACGACCTCTTCTCGTGGTGAAGTCGTCCGTCTTGTTGCCGTTGTAGTTTCCACACAGGCCACACATCTTGTTCTTGTAGGAGGGCGGCACCTTGACCTGCAGAAAACTGTCGCCGTCCCAAAGAACACTGACGCCTGGAGGAATAACATTTGTTGTTAACGAAACGACTGTAGAGGGCTGATTGCTTGTGTCATTTCCAGCGTGGCTTACTGTAAACCATGAGACGGTGACTAAACTTTAGCTTATCTTTTTCAAAACATTTATTTCACACAGACATGAAACCTTCATAAAGAGGCAAGGCACGCAACTCAGATCAAAGCAAAAAAGCAGCTAGTCCCCGCAACTTTAGCAACAACGCAGCAAAGCAACTTTAGCTTATCAGGAGGAAGGCGAATAAGACGGAAGAATTATTTTATTTTGTTATCAACTAAAACATTCGGTCTGCTTTACGTGTGCCTCACCCAGGTCGCTGAGCTTGACGACCACGTTGTAGTTGTCGTCCGGGTCCTGGCTGATGGACACCTTTCCGAGCTCGAAGTAGGGCAGATCGGCCCTCCGGTTGTTCACCTTGACCCGCTTCTTCTGTCGCAACGCTATCCTCAGGTCTCCCGCCTGCAGCATCGCCGTCTTTGAGCTCATGCACATGCGTGACAACACTGCAGTTTTGGAGTGAATTCCAGCACATAATCAGGCAATATTGTTGTTATTGTTTTATGACAGAGGCATACAATATTGGTCACAACTCGGAGCGATCAATTTAATCTTAGATGAGTTGTTTCATGATTGGTGGCTAAACACCCACCTTTATGGTGGCCGACTGTGTCCAGCTGAAGAAGCGACTCCGCCGGGGGCTGTTGTTGACCCGGATCGAGAACGATTTGTCCACGCAGTCCTTGGCCAGCTGGTATTTGCACGTACCCTGGTAGTTGTACATTTTGCCGTCGAACGTGTTGTAATGCGGATCGCCGAATACCTGTAATCGTACTACCACTCTCAGGGTATGTCAATGCTATATAAACCAGGTAGAACGCTCCCGAAGAAAAAGTGGTGACAAGCAATATTTAGTTGCCGCGACCCTCACTTGTTCAAGACTATATCCGCAAGCAGCATTTACAAGCTAGCGGAAATCGACCAATCGGCGTTCGGCAATACTCAACGCTGATTGGCCCGATGCTCGTGACGAAATTGCGGGGGACTGCAGCTACTCCCCTATGGCGTTTCATTGACTTATGACTTTTGAAGGGGATTTGTATCAGTTTTTGTTGGGTTTGAGGCCATTTTTGAGCTTGGATATTCTTTCCGTGACCTTTGACTATATAATAACGACATTTAATTATGACATTTCTATATACTACCGGTGTCACATCGGCCAAAAAGACCGTAAGTACATGGGATAGACGGACCACTGCTGATGGGGCCACACATGTCGGCGTGTGGTCATCGGAGGCCCATGAGGGCTCGACATGGGCCCTTTATGGGTCGGTATAGGCCCAGTGGGTCCAGTGCAGGCCTACCAGGGGCCGGTGGCATATAATGTAAGGCTGTCTCGGGACGAATTGAGGGCTCATGGGGGCCATATAGGACCATTAGGGACAACATAAGCCAATCAGGGGTCCATTTAGGCCAATAAAGGCGCTTCAGGGACTTGAAGAGGCCATTCAAGAGCCGTGGTGGGCCCATGAGGGGACGGCATTGGTCCATCAGGTGCAGTCAGGGGATGTTGTACGGGTTTCTCAGTGACCCATTTGGGCATATCAGTGACCAATTTAGACCCAGCAGGGGGCTTTGTAGACCTATCAGGGGCTGGTGATGGTTTATCGGAGGCCAGCGTTAGTCCATCGGGGCACGGCATGCCCATTAGAGGTAATTGCGGGCCCACACTGAACAATGATGGCCCTTCAACGGCCCCTAATGGATCTAGATTGACCCATGTTCCATGATGTGTCATGTATGCCCCTATGGCAGGCCTACTCAGACCCCTGATGGACGTTCCCGGCCTCTGATGACCCTATACTGAATCCTGGTGGGGCTCTAAGAGTCTCCAATAACCCTTCTTCAGCCCATTATTACCATACGCTGGCACTAAAGGCCCCACATCAGCCGCAGGGCAGTCCGTGCCAAGACAGCATGTCTTTTCGGCCGATATTACATCGGTAATATTAATTAAAATCATGATTTTATGGTGCCATTATATAGCTAACAGTCATAAGAAATATATTTCAACTCGAAAACAGCTCGAAACAGCATATAATCTTAAAGAAACCCCTCTGAAATCCAAAAGCCTATTCGGGTCCATAGAGAATAACTGCGGTCCCCCGCAATTTCGTCACGAGCGTCGGGCCAATCAGCGTCGAGCACTGCCGAGCGCTGATTGGTGGATTTTCCGCTAGCGCGTGAGTGCTGCTCGCGGAACAAGAGTTCGTCGACAATCCTCCACAAACGTCTGTCACCACTTTTCGTAATGCTAAACAGCCGGAGCGTACCCCCCTGGGGTATGTGCACAAATATATCGGCAAGGGCTTTAGCTGGAGCTGGGTATTAACACAATGCATGCTTGTTTTATGAAATACGAATAAAAAATGTCATTGGAAAAGATAGGATGACAAATTCACTAAAGCATTTAATATGAGCAGCAGCTAAGACGTTGCAGTTTCCATTGGCTCAGTAATAGCCGCTGGAACACTCCTCCCGTCTCAGTCTCGATTCTTACCGTGCAGACGGCGTCATCCTCGACACACTGTTCGCAGCACTGTCCGGCCAGTCGGGCGGCATGGTGGCCGGGCGGACAGTCGGGGCCCTCCGGAGGACACATCTGGAACTCACAGCGCGGCTGGCCCCCCGAACAGGTGCACGAGGCGCACGGGTTCCGCATCGGCCACGACTCGCCGTCCTGACGGTGAGGAGGGATGTCAGACCATCATGATGTCAGACCATCAGACCATCACCGCAACTGCAAAACGATTCTTCACAAATCACAGTCACCGATCTAAGAACGTCAACAATTTTATCTTCCGAGCCTATTCAAGTCTACACATCTCTGCCGAGCACGTATGTATAGTCGACTACAGAATGATGTTCCACTCCTCAGTTGCTATCAGTTGACCGGAGCGCTAAGTTGTGCCGTTTATCACGCAATTAAGTGTCGATTGTGAACATTGGGACAAAGCTATAATTTGTAAACTCAGCCCTTGTGATGCGGCACAGCCTACCACTCCAGGCAAATAATTGCCTGTGAAAAGTGGAACATCATTCTGTAGTCGACTATACGGTTCTGATCTGCACTTATTGTCCTTATAGCATAACATTGAGTTGGGTTTCTCTATTGCTCGACCTCTGCCTGCTCTCCAGCGCTCGTCTCTGCAGTCTGCTCACCTCGTAGGTTTTGCCGAGGTACCGGCAGACGCGCCGGACGCGCTCTGGCCGCCGGCAGACGGGGCAGCAGCGGTCCGGACTGTACACCTGGTGCACCAGCGGACACGCCAGCTCCGGGCAGCTCTGGCGCGCGCACACGCTCGTCGAGCCCTGACACGAACACTGCGTGCACGGGTCCAACGTGAAGTTCTGGCCATCTGAGAAGCGCCGCTTGCCCATCACACAGCCGTCGCTGGGCTTGATCCGTCGCGTGCCTGCCGGCCGGAAGGGCGGGTGTTGCAGCGCGTCATAGGGCGCCGGAGGGCGGAAGGAGACTGGGGAGGGGGACCGAGCAGCGGTCCGACGGTGCAGCTGGGCTCTCCGGCGGAAGTCTGCCGGCCAGGGACGCGGCGCTCCTCTCTGTGTCCTGCTCGGCTGACCAGCCTGTTTATTGGTTCAACGGCGCGCTCAATTGGCTGTCTAGACACAGAGGCGTGATGAGGGCGCCGCGCCCCGCCCGATCGTCCGAGCGACCGGTCCGGGAGGTGCACGCGACCGACCGGCCGGCCGGCGCGGCCCCGTCCCGATCTGCAGAGACTGGGAGCTGACAGGGTGGGTGGAAGGATCGCGGATAGTTAGCGGCGGCGCCGGCAGCGCAGGCGCTACACGCTGCCGTGGTACTTTCTATGAACTGACCTGTGTAATGGTCGTGCCGTTAACAGACAGACGGTTTCCGCTGTATGTATACTGACCTGTGCAGCTGTCGCAGCACTGGCCCGGCTCCCGCTTGCTCTCCGAGTACGGACAGGAGAGCGCCGGGCACACCTGCCGGTGGCAGTGGTGCGTGCCGTCCCGGCCACACTGGCAGGTCACGCACGGGTCACTGGGCAGGGTCAGGTTCTGACCGGGCGCCAGCAGCTGACCGGCCAGCAGACAGCCCGGACAACGCGGACAGCACTGTCCGGGCGCCGCCGGCAGCGGACTGGCGCACGGCGTGTGGCACTGCCGACAGAGGGGACGGGACGCGTCAGCACGCCGGAGAATAACGATAATAAGTGTAAAAAAAAAACACGGAGCAAACAGTGCATGTGTGCATTCCGTGTTTCTACTTGTCTCTATCAAGATAATAAGTGTATTACGCCGTGCATTATGGTGACAAGTGTGACAGATGTCGAGCCGTGAGTGCGTTAACGGAAGCAAAAGGTTATGCTTTATGCGATGTCCATAAAGTTAGCGTCGTATTCGTATTCGGATTCAAATTCGAGTAATGATTTCGCTCAAAATTGGCATACAGATAGCCCATGGCACGCTGAGTTCGAAAATGGTGACCTTTTTTTCCTAGGTCAAACCGTTTGACCTTGAGAGGTCAAAATACTGCGTACCCTGTAGAATCTTTGTTTATGGTCCGATTTGAAAAATTCGACCACCAGTGTGTTCGTCTCATCGAGAAGCAGTAGCACATTCAAAAAAATCCGAGGTCAAGGTCATAGGTCAAGGTCAAGGTCACTTTAAAAACTGCCGTACCCTATAAAATCTTCATTTTTGGAGCTATCGGAAAATTTCGGCCACCACTGTGTTCGCCTCATCGAGAAGCAGTAGCACATTCGAAAAAATCCGAGGTCAAGGTCATAGGTCAAGGTCAAGGTCACTTTAAATGTTAATTTTAGTCCCCGTACCCTGTAGAATCTTTGTTTATGGTCCGATTTGAAAATTTCGGCCACCAATGTGTTCGTCTCATCGAGAAGCAGTAGCACATTCGAAAAAATCCGAGGTCAAGGTCATAGGTCAAGGTCAAGGTCACTTTAAACGTTAATTTTAGTCCCCGTACCCTGTAGAATCTTTGTTTATGGTCCGATTTGAAAATTTCGGCCACCACTGTGTTCGTCTCATCGAGAAGCAGTAGCACATTCGAAAAAATCCGAGGTCAAGGTCATAGGTCAAGGTCAAGGTCACTTTAAACGTTAATTTTAGTCCCCGTACCCTGTAGAATCTTTGTTTATGGTCCGATTTGAAAATTTCGGCCACCACTGTGTTCGTCCCATCGAGAAGCAGTAGCACATTCGAAAACATCCGAGGTCAAGGTCATAGGTCAAGGTCAAGGTCACTTTAAACGTTAATTTTAGTCCCCGTACCCTGTAGAATCTTTGTTTATGGTCCGATTTGAAAATTTCGGCCACCACTGTATTCGTCTCATCGAGAAGCAGTAGCACATTCGAAAAAATCCGAGGTCAAGGTCATAGGTCAAGGTCAAGGTCACTTTAAACGTTAATTTTAGACCACGTACCCTGTAGAATCTTTTTTTATGGTCCGATTTGAAAATTTCGGCCACCACTGTGTTCGTCTCATCGAGAAGCAGTAGCACATTCGAAAAAGTCCGAGGTCAAGGTCATAGGTCAAGGTCAAGGTCACTTTAAACGTTAATTTTAGTCCCCGTACCCTGTAGAATCTTTGTTTATGGTCCGATTTGAAAATTTCGGCCACCACTGTGTTCGTCTCATCGAGAAGCAGTAGCACATTCGAAAAAATCCGAGGTCAAGGTCATAGGTCAAGGTCAAGGTCACTTTAAACGTTAAAATTCGGATTCAAATTCGAGTAATGATTTCGCTCAAAATTGGCATACAGATAGCCCATGGCACGCTGAGTTCAAAAATGGTGACCTTTTTTCCTAGGTCAAACCGTTTGACCTTGAGAGGTCAAAATACTGCGTACCCTGTAGAATCTTTGTTTATGGTCCGATTTGAAAAATTCGACACCCAGTGTGTTCGTCTCATCGAGAAGCAGTAGCACATCCAAAAAATCCGGGGTCAAGGTCATAGGTCAAGGTCAAGGTCACTTTAAAAATCGCCGTACCCTATAAAATCTTCATTTTTGGAGCTATCGGAAAATTTCGGCCACCATTGTGTTCGCCTCATCGAGAAGCAGTAGCACATTCGAAAAAATCCGAGGTCAAGGTCATAGGTCAAGGTCAAGGTCACTTTAAACGTTAATTTTAGTCCCCGTACCCTGTAGTATCTTTGTTTATGGTCTGATTTGAAAATTTCGGCAACCACTGTATTCGTCTCATCGAGAAGCAGTAGCACATTCGAAAAAATCCGAGGTCAAGGTCATAGGTCAAGGTCAAGGTCACTTTAAACGTTAATTTTAGACCCCGTACCCTGTAGAATCTTTGTTTATGGTCCGATTTGAAAATTTCGGCCACCACTGTGTTCGTCTCATCGAGAAGCAGTAGCACATTTGAAAAAGTCCGAGGTCAAGGTCATAGGTCAAGGTCAAGGTCACTTTAAACGTTAATTTTAGTCCCCGTACCCTGTAGAATCTTTGTTTATGGTCCGATTTGAAAATTTCGGCCACCACTGTGTTCGTCTCATCGAGAAGCAGTAGCACATTCGAAAAAATCCGAGGTCAAGGTCATAGGTCAAGGTCAAGGTCACTTTAAACGTTAAAATTCGGATTCAAATTCGAGTAATGATTTCGCTCAAAATTGGCATACAGATAGCCCATGGCACGCTGAGTTCAAAAATGGTGACCTTTTTTTCCTAGGTCAAACCGTTTGACCTTGAGAGGTCAAAATACTGCGTACCCTGTAGAATCTTTGTTTATGGTCCGATTTGAAAAATTCGACCACCAGTGTGTTCGTCTCATCGAGAAGCAGTAGCACATCCAAAAAAATCCGGGGTCAAGGTCATAGGTCAAGGTCAAGGTCACTTTAAAAATCGCCGTACCCTATAAAATCTTCATTTTTGGAGCTATCGGAAAATTTCGGCCACCACTGTGTTCGCCTCATCAAGAAGCAGTAGCACATTCGAAAAAATCCGAGGTCAAGGTCATAGGTCAAGGTCAAGGTCACTTTAAACGTTAATTTTAGTCCCCGTACCCTGTAGAATCTTTGTTTATGGTCCGATTTGAAAATTTCGGCCACCACTGTGTTTGTCTCATCGAGAAGCAGTAGCACATTCGAAAAAATCCGAGGTCAAGGTCATAGGTCAAGGTCAAGGTCACTTTAAACGTTAATTTTAGTCCCCGTACCCTGTAGAATCTTTGTTTATGGTCCGATTTGAAAATTTCGGCCACCACTGTGTTCGTCTCATCGAGAAGCAGTAGCACATTTGAAAAAATCCGAGGTCAAGGTCATAGGTCAAGGTCAAGGTCACTTTAAACGTTAATTTTAGTCCCCGTACCCTGTAGAATCTTTGTTTATGGTCCGATTTGAAAATTTCGGCCACCACTGTGTTCGTCTCATCGAGAAGCAGTAGCACATTCAAAAAAATCCGAGGTCAAGGTCATAGGTCAAGGTCAAGGTCATCTTAAACGTTAATTTTAGTCCCCGTACCCTGTAGAATCTTTGTTTATTGTCCGATTTGAAAATTTCGGCCACCACTGTGTTCGTCTCATCGAGAAACAGTAGCACATTCGAAAAAATCCGAGGTCAAGGTCATAGGTCAAGGTCAAGGTCACTTTAAACGTTAATTTTAGTCCCCGTACCCTGTAGAATCTTTGTTTATGGTCCGATTTGAAAATTTCGGCCACCACTGTGTTCGTCTCATCGAGAAGCAGTAGCACATTTGAAAAAATCCGAGGTCAAGGTCATAGGTCAAGGTCAAGGTCACTTTAAACGTTAATTTTAGTCCCCGTACCCTGTAGAATCTTTGTTTATGGTCCGATTTGAAAATTTCGGCCACCACTGTGTTCGTCTCATCGAGAAGCAGTAGCACATTCAAAAAAATCCGAGGTCAAGGTCATAGGTCAAGGTCAAGGTCATCTTAAACGTTAATTTTAGTCCCCGTACCCTGTAGAATCTTTGTTTATTGTCCGATTTGAAAATTTCGGCCACCACTGTGTTCGTCTCATCGAGAAACAGTAGCACATTCGAAAAAATCCGAGGTCAAGGTCATAGGTCAAGGTCAAGGTCACTTTAAACGTTAATTTTAGTCCCCGTACCCTGTAGAATCTTTGTTTATGGTCCGATTTGAAAATTTCGGCCACCACTGTGTTCGTCTCATCGAGAAGCAGTAGCACATTCGAAAAAATCCGAGGTCAAGGTCATAGGTCAATGTCAAGGTCACTTTAAACGTTAAAATTCGGATTGAAATTCGAGTAATGATTTCGCTCAAAATTGGCATACAGATAGCCCATGGCACGCTGAGTTCAAAAATGGTGACCTTTTTTCCTAGGTCAAACCGTTTGACCTTGAGAGGTCAAAATACTGCGTACCCTGTAGAATCTTTGTTTATGGTCCGATTTGAAAAATTCGACCACCAGTGTGTTCGTCTCATCGAGAAGCAGTAGCACATTCAAAAAAATCCGAGGTCAAGGTCATAGGTCAAGGTCAAGGTCACTTTAAAAACCGCCGTACCCTATAAAATCTTCATTTTTGGAGCTATCGGAAAATTTCGGCCACCACTGTGTTCGCCTCATCGAGAAGCAGTAGCACATTCGAAAAAATCCGAGGTCAAGGTCATAGGTCAAGGTCAAGGTCACTTTAAATGTTAATTTTAGTCCCCGTACCCTGTAGAATCTTTGTTTATGGTCCGATTTGAAAATTTCGGCCACCAATGTGTTCGTCTCATCGAGAAGCAGTAGCACATTCGAAAAAATCCGAGGTCAAGGTCATAGGTCAAGGTCAAGGTCACTTTAAACGTTAATTTTAGTCCCCGTACCCTGTAGAATCTTTGTTTATGGTCCGATTTGAAAATTTCGGCCACCACTGTGTTCGTCTCATCGAGAAGCAGTAGCACATTCGAAAAATCTGAGGTCAAGGTCATAGGTCAAGGTCAAGGTCACTTTAAACGTTAATTTTAGTCCCCGTACCCTGTAGAATCTTTGTTTATGGTCCGATTTGAAAATTTCGGCCACCACTGTGTTCGTCTCATCGAGAAGCAGTAGCACATTCGAAAAAATCCGAGGTCAAGGTCATAGGTCAAGGTCAAGGTCACTTTAAACGTTAATTTTAGACCCCGTACCCTGTAGAATCTTTGTTTATGGTCCGATTTGAAAATTTCGGCCACCACTGTGTTCGTCTCATCGAGAAGCAGTAGCACATTTGAAAAAATCCGAGGTCAAGGTCATAGGTCAAGGTCAAGGTCACTTTAAACGTTAATTTGAGTCCCCGTACCCTGTAGAATCTTTGTTTATGGTCCGATTTGAAAATTTCGGCCACCACTGTGTTCGTCTCATCGAGAAGCAGTAGCACATTCGAAAAAATCCGAGGTCAAGGTCATAGGTCAAGGTCAAGGTCACTTTAAACGTTAATTTTAGTCCCCGTACCCTGTAGAATCTTTTTTTATGGTCCGATTTAAAAATTTCGGCCACCACTGTGTTCGTCTCATCGAGAAGCAGTAGCACTTTCGAAAAAATCCGAGGTCAAGGTCATAGGTCATAGGTCAAGGTCAAGGTCACTTTAAACGTTAATTTTAGTCCCCGTACCCTGTAGAATCTTTGTTTATGGTCCGATTTGAAAATTTCGGCCACCACTGTGTTTGTCTCATCGAGAAGCAGTAGCACATTCAAAAAAATCCGAGGTCAAGGTCATAGGTCAAGGTCAAGGTCACTTTAAACGTTAATTTTAGTCCCCGTACCCTGTAGAATCTTTGTTTATGGTCCGATTTGAAAATTTCGGCCACCACTGTGTTCGTCTCATCGAGAAGCAGTAGCACATTCAAAAAAATCCGAGGTCAAGGTCATAGGTCAAGGTCAAGGTCACTTTAAAAATCGCCATACCCTATAAAATCTTCATTTTTGGAGCTATCGGAAAATTTCGGCCACCACTGTGTTCGCCTCATGGAGAAGCAGTAGCACATTCGAAAAAATCCGAGGTCAAGGTCATAGGTCAAGGTCAAGGTCACTTTAAACGTTAATTTTAGTCCCCGTACCCTGTAGAATCTTTGTTTATGGTCCGATTTAAAAATTTCGGCCACCACTGTGTTCTTCTCATCGAGAAGCAGTAGCACATTCGAAAAAATCCGAGGTCAAGGTCATAGGTCAAGGTCAAGGTCACTTTAAACGTTAATTTTAGTCCCCGTACCCTGTAGAATCTTTGTTTATGGTCCGATTTGAAAATTTCGGCCACCACTGTGTTCGTCTCATCGAGAAGCAGTAGAATCAAGCGATTCTACTGCGAAGAATCGCTTCTAAATTCTAAAGCGAATCAGAATCAAATGCTCCAAATACACAGGACGCACGCCGCCGACGCTACGCCGACGCATTGCAACGTTTTTAAAGGGACCCTCCCACCTTAACATTAGTTTTGAGTTGAGATAGCCAAATTGGTGGCCATGGCCTGCAAATACCGGTTTGGGCACTCACAACATCGACAAATGCTTTAATTCGAAGATATGGAATTTCAAACTTGCAGTTTTCGGATTCTAAGGGGCTAGTGCATTGGTATGCCCCCTTAGAATTTGTGACGTCAGCGGAGATCTAACGATTTTTAAATCTTTCACTAAAACGTTTGGTAGCACGCGGTGGTATATGCTGCTTTGCGCGCAACAAATGCCGCACTTTCAAATAAAGTCGCTAGGAACAGCGGAGATCCCAAAAAGTAAACAAAAGTAAAAGTCTAATATCTTGAAAACCGGTGAATATTTTTCGATGAAATTTGGTAGATATTCGTTTTCGCTCTTTCTGAACCGAGCGACATCACTTTCGTGCCAATTCATTAACTTTTTTGAAGGTGGGAGGGTCCCTTTAAGTCGTCTCTGCGCAATATTTGAATAAAAAAAGCAACACTAATTTGATGCTAAAAATATGGCCAGATCAATTTCATCAATATTTAAAAAAGAAAATGTCTATTTATAACGTAAAATAAGAAATAATCTATTTCCCTTACAAAAAATGCAAAATCATTCAAAAAAGCACAAAATTTACTGATTTATACTAAATTGAAAATAAAATAAAGATTTTATAGGGTAAGGCGACATTTTAATTGACCTTGACCTTGACCTATGACCTTGACCTCAGATTTTTTTGCATGTGCTACGGCTTCTCGATGAGACGAACACAGTGGTGGCCGAAATTTTCCGATATCTCCAAAAATGAAGATTTTATAGGGTACGGCGATATTTAAAGTGACCTTGACCTTGACCTATGACATTGACCTCGGATTTTGTTGGATGTGCTACTGCTTCTCGATGAGACGAACAAACTGGTGGTCGAATTTTTCAAATCAGACCATAAACAAAGATTCTACAGGGTACGAAGTATTTTGACCTCTCAATGTCAAACGGTTTGACCTTGGAAAAAAGGTCACCATTTTCAAACTCAGCGTGCCATGGGCTATCTGTATGCCAATTTTGAGCGAAATCATTACTCGAATTTGAATCCGAATTTTAACGTTTAAAGTGACCTTGACCTTGACCTATGACCTTGACCTCGGATTTTTTCGAATGTGCTACTGCTTCTCGATGAGACGAACACAGTGGTGGCCGAAATTTTCAAATCGGACCATAAACAAAGATTCTACAGGGTACGGGGACTAAAATTAACGTTTAAAGTGACCTTGACCTTGACCTATGACCTTGACCTCGGATTTTTTCGAATGTGCTACTGCTTCTCGATGAGACGAACACAGTGGTGGCCGAAATTTTCAAATCGGACCATAAACAAAGATTCTACAGGGTACGGGGACTAAAATTAACGTTTAAAGTGACCTTGACCTTGACCTATGACCTTGACCTCGGATTTTTTCGAATGTGCTACTGCTTCTCGATGATACGAACACAGTGGTGGCCGAAATTTTCAAATCGGACCATAAACAAAGATTCTACAGGGTACGGGGACTAAAATTAACGTTTAAAGTGACCTTGACCTTGACCTATGACCTTAACCTCGGATTTTTTCAAATGTGCTACTGCTTCTCGATGAGACGAACACAGTGCTGGCCGAAATTTTCAAATCGGACCATAAACAAAGATTCTACAGGGTACGGGGTCTAAAATTAACGTTTAAAGTGACCTTGACCTTGACCTATGACCTTGACCTCGGATTTTTTCGAATGTGCTACTGCTTCTCGATGAGACGAACACAGTGGTGGCCGAAATTTTCAAATCGGACCATAAACAAAGATTCTACAGGGTATGGGGACTCAAATTAACGTTTAAAGTGACCTTGACCTTGACCTATGACCTTGACCTCAGATTTTTTCGAATGTGCTACTGCTTCTCGATGAGACGAACACAGTGGTGGCCGAAATTTTCAAATCGGACCATAAACAAAGATTCTGCAGGGTACGGGGACTAAAATTAACGTTTAAAGTGACCTTGACCTTGACCTATGACCTTAACCTCGGATTTTTTCAAATGTGCTACTGCTTCTCGATGAGACGAACACAGTGGTGGCCGAAATTTTCAAATCGGACCATAAACAAAGATTCTACAGGGTACGGGGTCTAAAATTAACGTTTAAAGTGACCTTGACCTTGACCTATGACATTGACCTCGGATTTTTTCGAATGTGCTACTGCTTCTCGATGAGACGAACACAGTGGTGGCCGAAATTTTTAAATCGGACCATAAACAAAGATTCTACAGGGTATGGGGACTAAAATTAACGTTTAAAGTGACCTTGACCTTGACCTATGACCTTGACCTCGGATTTTTTCGAATGTGCTACTGCTTCTCGATGAGGCGAACACAGTGGTGGCCGAAATTTTCCGATAGCTCAAAAAATGAAGATTTTATAGGGTACGGCGATTTTTAAAATGACCTTGACCTTGACCTATGACCTTGACCTCGGATTTTTTTTGGATGTGCTACTGCTTCTCGATGAGACGAACACACTGGTGGTCGAATTTTTCAAATCGGACCATAAACAAAGATTCTACAGGGTACGCAGTATTTTGACCTCTCAAGGTCAAACGGTTTGACCTAGGAAAAAAAGGTCACCATTTTCGAACTCAGCGTGCCATGGGCTATCTGTATGCCAATTTTGAGCGAAATCATTACTCGAATTTGAATCCGAATTTTAACGTTTTAAGTGACCTTGACCTTGACCTATGACCTTGACCTCGGATTTTTTCGAATGTGCTACTGCTTCTCGATGAGACGAACACAGTGGTGGCCGAAATTTTCAAATCAGACCATAAACAAAGATTCTACAGGGTACGGGGACTAAAATTAACGTTTAAAGTGACCTTGACCTTGACCTATGACCTTGACCTCGGATTTTTTCGAATATGCTACTGCTTCTCGATGAGACGAACACAGTGGTGGCCGAAATTTTCAAATCGGACCATAAACAAAGATTCTACAGGGTACGGGAACTAAAATTAACGTTTAAAGTGACCTTGACCTTGACCTATGACCTTGACCTCGGATTTTTTCAAATGTGCTACTGCTTTTCGATGAGACGAACACAGTGGTGGCCGAAATTTTCAAATCGGACCATAAACAAAGATTCTACAGGGTACGGGGTCTAAAATTAACGTTTAAAGTGACCTTGACCTTGACCTATGACCTTGACCTCGGATTTTTTCGAATGTGCTACTGCTTCTCGATGAGACGAACACAGTGGTGGCCGAAATTTTCAAATCGGACCATAAACAAAGATTCTACAGGGTATGGGGACTAAAATTAACGTTTAAAGTGACCTTGACCTTGACCTATGACCTTGACCTCGGATTTTTTCGAATGTGCTACTGCTTCTCGATAAGACGAACACAGTGGTGGCCGAAATTTTCAAATCGGACCATAAACAAAGATTCTACAGGGTACGGGGACTAAAATTAACGTTTAAAGTGACCTTGACCTATGACCTTGACCTCGGATTTTTTTCGAATGTGCTACTGCTTCTCGATGAGACGAAAATAGTGGTGGCCGAAATTTTCAAATCGGACCATAAACAAAGATTCTACAGGGTACGGGGACTAAAATTAACGTTTAAAGTGACCTTGACCTTGACCTATGACCTTGACCTCGGATTTTTTCGAATGTGCTACTGCTTCTTGATGAGGCGAACACAGTGGTGGCCGAAATTTTCCGATAGCTCCAAAAATGAAGATTTTATAGGGTACGGTGATTTTTAAAGTGACCTTGACCTTGACCTATGACCTTGACCTCGGATTTTTTTGGATGTGCTACTGCTTCTCGATGAGACGAACACACTGGTGGTCGAATTTTTCAAATCGGACCATAAACAAAGATTCTACAGGGTACGCAGTATTTTGACCTCTCAAGGTCAAACGGTTTGACCTAGGAAAAAAAGGTCACCATTTTCGAACTCAGCGTGCCATGGGCTATCTGTATGCCAATTTTGAGCGAAATCATTACTCGAATTTGAATCCGAATACGAATACGACGCTAACTTTATGGACATCTTTACGCACGTTTGTGATGTAAGCTGATAAAACAAATATTGAAATTGGTGACAAGCACCCAGTATGCATACGAATATGCACCAATGCTACATCTAGGTATGTATATGTCGTACAAAAACACATTAATCACACCTAAAACTCGGAATCAGTCGGACAATCTCGATGAGGATTTAGAAACGTTCAACTGCAAACCGGCACACACCGAGGCCGTCATCGGGACGCAATGTCGTTACCTGGATTTTGGAGACGGTGACCACGCCGCTGAAGCAGTGGTTTATCTGACACGGGTCACTGGGGTCTGTCCACGCGTCCCCCTCGGAAAACCGGCCCGCCGCCGTCTGACAGCCTGCCCGAAACACACAGAACAAATGGTGAACGGAAACTCATGGGGAAGTCTCTAATAAACGTGCGTATTGCACAATGATATTCGATAGTTTTGTCATAAATTTGTGAAAGGACAGAACTACACATTCGTTTGTAAGCGCATGCCGACAAATTGTAGCTCGGTATGTAAGATGGGTGGGTGGATGCCATTGAAACCGCAGAGGGGCCGGACATCTGTTTGAACAGCCGCCCCGCTGACCGGTTCCGGCTGCCTGCTCAGAGCCGGCAGTTTACAGATACAGCGAGACCGGACACTGCTTGTTCAGAGCCTGCAGTTTACAGATATAGCGCGACCGGACGCTCCGCAGCACCACGACACAAACTGCATGCTTCTCTGGTTTCCGCAGCCTTTCCAAGGAATACTGCAGGGCAGACCCCAGTGTTGCATTGCATCTTGAAGCACGTCAATGCTGTTTATTTGAGTGCTGAGCGCATGTCATCAGCGGGTTCTGGGTAGTTCTGTTCGTGCTGTCAGCACTATCTGGGTCGTCCCTGTTCGCCGCTGACGGCGAGCGCTGATGTGCCGATAGGGGTAAAAGGTCTGCACTCTGTAATAACTTGTAATGTCAGCGACATGATCGGCAGCTAATTTGATAAATGTTTAGCTTCAGTGGGCATAACATACTCAACTATGGCTGCATCAAATCCTAAGGCAGAGTGCTAGTCGCCTACGCCTACTTGGTCGGTTACCTTTGCACTTTTCGCAGCAGGAGTCTGGCCGCAGTTTCTGTCCCTCCAGCACCAGGTGGCACGTGTCCGCCATGGGACACACCTCCCGGTCACACTTGACCCACCGGTTCTGCGGACAGGTTCGGTCAGACGTCAGCGAGGGTATAACCCTGTGACCTTTATACAGTTGTATATATAGGTGTGCATGTACGAGAACAGCTACGGCTGAAATCCGAGTAGGCGAAGATAGTCAAGTAGGTATTTCGTGCGCTAAAGCCGATGACTAGTTAGATGCTAACTAGACTTACTTAGACTTAGGATCACCGAGCTCGGAGTTAGACCTAAAAGACGGAAGGTAGAACGAAGCTTTCTGGAGCCAACATTCTCCCTTGCGTCACTTCTTAAATGCGGTTCCATGCTGGTTTATGAAAATAACTAAGAACGTTTCAAACATCCTCTCGATAATGCTGACCAGCCGGGTAACTGGATGACTAGGACACCGCAGTGCAACTGGAGCGTGTTCAAGCTGGCCCATGGCCTGGCCTGGCCAGTGGACTAGGCTGGACGGGACGGGACGGGACTGGACTGGACTGGACTGGACTGGACGGGACTGGACGGGACTGGACTGGACTGGACTGGACTGGACTGGACTGGACTGGACTGGACTGGACTGGACTGGACTGGACTGGACTGGACTGGACTGGACTGGACTGGACTGGACTGGACTGGACTGGACTGGACTGGACTGGACTGGACTGGACTGGACTGGACTGGACTGGACTGGACTGGACTGGACTGGACTGGACACCAGTTACCGAGATTTCTGTCTGTCTCTAATTTAGGTATCGACGTTCAGTCACCTGAAAATAATGTGGATCGCTATGAAACTCGGTCCGGCCATTTACGCCAGTGATATTTCACATCGGCATTGAAGTCGCCGGCTAATGCCGTCGAGCATAGATGGGATACAGGACATTATCACTATGTGTGTTATAACTGGTCGTATTTGTCACGGTTAGCCACACTCACCATACACCTGCACGTGATGCACGGGTCGTCTGTGACGGACGGGATGTCCATCAGTTGGCCCTCGTTTGAACAGTCGATATCCAGACCTGCCGACAAGCCGAGCAGGCAGGTGTTAGTCACAATGCAAAAATACGCCACACACGCTGACACTCGTAGTCGAGCTTCAGGACCATACTTACCGGTCAGTCGGGAATGATGCTTATTGCACAATGCAAAATGAACCTAGGACACGGTACAATGACATATAGTTCTTTAAAACAATATACTGCCGGTCGCGTTGTATTGGTAATACGCGTAGCTTGGATTAAATTGGGGAAAAAAAATGAAGGCTCTTAATAATTGTTTGATTTAACATATATTCTACTTATAAAATGTATATCACATACCTATTGGTCGAGTTTATTGGAATAGGGATACATCAACGCTATAATTTATGCTTCAATACGGCGTAAGCGTATTGTCCCGTCTGCCGATTTTAAAGGGAGATAATGAGCTTTCTTTTTTCTTAAATAAAAATTACTCGACATCTATACTATTTCTACTGTAGTTTCTATAAAATATGAAAATTTCCTAGCACATTTTCGTATGTGAAAAAGATTTTTATTTTTGCAAAAAAGAAGCAGTACTTGCAGTACTTGTAACACCCACCGAAATGCGTTGTCCTTCTCTATAAAAAAGTCACAGTATATGGCGCTTTTATTTCAAACAGCGACGCTTGGGTTTTTGTTTATGTTATCGCCTTGTCGTTGCGGTTGTAAGGATTCTAATTTGAATTAGAGTTAATTCGGTCTAGAATTAATTAGATTCTAATTCGGGGGTACATAGTGCCTACTCTTCTTTGTTTCCAAGTATTATTTTGCGCCACAAATGAACGGCATGCGCCAGAAACGCAGCCAAATCTTGCGATTGCGACTACGAAATTCATTATTTTGGCCTCAGAGCCTGAAGCGAAAAATACAAGCATATTTATTTCAAAAAGACTTCAGGTTTGTCGAACGGTGTTATGAGAATTTTGATAACAGTACTGCATAAGTTTTTCAGTGATGCCGCAAAAGTGTTGTATCTATCTTCTTTTATTGTGCAGTCGGCGGGACCGATTCAAAATTGAGTCGTTGCTACTAAAATAGCAGCATATGGCGACAGATGATGAACAGGAAAAATAGTTGCGTAAATTTAGACATAAACCACCCCCAAACCATGAATATCTTTTGAAGGCACTATAGACGACCATTAACTAACTAGATGTGATGAAGATCAAATGTAATGAATACGCTCATTTTACAAAATTACATGCAAGTACCAAAAAGTGATGTAAGTACTTATTCAACGGTCATTTTCAGCGCTCCCCGCTAACGTGACTTCAAGTTGAGATATTTGCGGCAAGGTACCGAATTGAGCAAAATGGTTTTAATTTACATTATAATTTGTTGTGTTTTGTCAGAAAATGGTCCTAACTCAGATTTTGTGGAAAAAGGTCATAATCTCCCTTTAACTGACCAGTGGTAAACAAACATTGAAAGTAGGTATGTTAGGACTGCTACTTTTTAAAGGGCCTTTAAATTTCTTTAAAATAGCACATGCAAAAAAAAAACATTTGCCTATTGCTATGACGTTTACAAGAAGTCTGATGTTAAAAAAAACAGCTCGCTAACAGTTGATTGTTGGTGTTAAAAAAGTAGCTGCTGTTCCACGTGTCATTTACCACTGTCATTACAAACAAAGAGCATCAAAGTTACCCGCAATCAGCAACCAAAGATATAACGAACATTGATGGATGCACGCTGCTAGTGAACACTGTACGCTAGTCTCCAATCTGCGGACGGCGGTCACCGGACCGAGCGGGCCCGTCCGGGCGTACAGTGCTGACGGTCGGTACAGTAACGTCCACCAGTGCGTGCAGAATACCCGCTGTTTGCTTATATCGTGCGCCAGTGACCATTTGTGCGATACCGCCGGAGACACTTCACTACAATCAGTCGCCTCATGCAACAGCGGCTGCATGGAGCATCGTATCGCTGCGGGCCGAGCCCGGTGGACTTTTATGGTCCGTAAACGAATCGTTAGGCTCTCAGCATGCAATATATGCTTCCTTTCATTCTATTTTTGCATGGATCTACATTTACGATGCTGGAACTAATTGACTAGAATTGTTATTTGCTACTCCTGGTGAATAGTGATGTCTCTTAGTCTCGAATGACTCCATACCTATTTCCGCTTTACGTCTCACGATACATAATCCTTTACACCGTAAAATCGTATGCTTACTACCAGCATCATAACTTTGAAAGTAGATAGTATGTCAACATACCTTTCAAGTCGCCGGCTATTGCACTTCTGAATAAGCAAACGATGACAATCAGAAGACATATCAGCCTCCCAGGAGCCACCTGTGAACAAACGGTGTACGTCAGTGGCAAGAACAGACAGGCTAGAGGCATTACAAATAAAGGGACCTACTGAGCTTCCTTGAGAGATGCCACTTTTTAACGTTCCTGCTAGAGATATCTGCACCCTTCCAGCCCACCCACGCCCGTCTCCGCCGACCTCTCTCTTGGTATGATGGCGCGGCGGTAAGCCCATCCCGACCCGCCCCGTCTCCAGCCTCCGATGGCCCGTGACCATCCGGCGGCGTTCGCCAAGGGCGCGGCTGTGCGCCCTCTGCTGCACCGCCCCCGACCCGACCCGGCCCGGACCGGCCCTGCAGACCGCCGGCCGCGCGCGGCGGTCGGACTTTGACATGGCCGAAATTAGGCGGCGGGCTAGGTCCGGGCTCGGATTACTCCAGATACGCCTGCGCTCCAGGCCTTCCGAGCGGTGCAGACCGCCGAGTGTTTACCGAGCGGTGAGCGGGGACAGGGCGCTCTCATCGGTCCGCAGACAGCCTGGCCGGCCGGTCAGCGGGAGTCTGAGTCAGGGAGTCATTGTCGAGACAGGCTGCCTGGCCGGCCAGTCAGTCGCCGGGAGTCTGAGTCAGGGAGTCACTGCAGACAGGCTGCCTGGCCAGTCGATCAGCGGGAGTCAATGAGGTCAAGGAGTCAAGGAGTCATCACTGACAGATGCGACAGGCCCAAGGGTACAGACCTCCTCGAGAGAGAAACCGCCGACAGCGATAGCCGGTCAGTTACTGAAGGAAAACGCGGTATCTACCTACACAGGTCTGGGCAGAACCTGCTGACCCGAGCAACAAGCGGTCTGACACAGACGTATTTCAGTTTTCAATCGAGGTGTTCTGTGGGCATTGCTTAGCTTATGCGTCTGCTCCGATGTCCTTGGTTTCGTAATTCGTACTGCTCCTCTACCTACCAGAAAGACGACCCATTTCTGCCGAAAGCGTTAAAAGATTAAAGGTAGTGTGCCACCTTTGAAAGATTTCCCATTTTATTTTTCCTAGGATAAGAAGCTTCTGTTTTTACCTAATATCGCAAAAAAAATCAAAAATGGGCCTGGAATAGTGCCTTTTTCGCCTAAAAGTTTTTCGGTTTTTAGATATGTATAACAACTGTAGTGGGCTCACCTGCAAACAGGCGTCGGGCAACAATCGCGAATGCGGCGCACTTGTGACAATAAGCAAAGGTCATTATAGTGTTACGACCATACGACGTACGGGAATGAGTTATCAGCTGTCTAATCGTAGACAACACAATGTCGAGCCTTAAACTGTAAGCCCGTATTGGTATTGTTTCTTTTATTTGGCTGTCGAACATTATTTATGGTTTGAAATATGATTTTATGTAAAATAATTGATATGAAAAAGCCGTCTTATAAGTTATGACCCCATTTCACCACACGCAAGTGGCAGAAATGACAATGATCAGCTGACGCATTTTTCTTGGCCTAAGTCAGAGCGCGCGGCCCGACGCACCACGCGTATTTGGAAATTCCGACCTCGACGAGCATCAGAAGCCACCTAACAGGCGTGTTCGAAACCGCAGGAGATGATGATGAACGGGTTTATCGAAACTTGATTGGATGAGCATATCGGTAATAGCGATTTCAGTGTGTGCATTTATTGTTCATAGTGGTGTGAAATGTGGTTGGGGTACGACCGACAACCCGTCGGGGCGAATTTCGCACTGGGGTACTCAAAATTTGAAGAATTTAAGACGTTTCCGTGAGTTTTGAAGGTATGGATAAGTTCTAAAAATCCGGTTCTCCTTATCTGGGCCATTAACTCCATACGGTCCAAGAAAGCTGGCACACTACCTTTAATGAGCTATGCAATACCTCAATAAAAATGGAGAGGAGAGAGGAGAGAGCAAGCAGCAAGAGAGAACTCGAAAGGAGCAGCTTCTAGTCTCTCTCCCGCTAGGGACATGTAATGCCCTGAGCTTCGCCGCCTCTGTAAACCACACATTGGCGGAATACCGTTCGTTCTCCGCTGCAGTACTTCCGATCTGACGAAACATTTCTTCACACCGCAACACCATGTTCTTGGTACCGTTTATCGTGTACGCTCGGCCCGACCCGAGCAAGGACGACCGACACTCGACTGTCACGGGTTCTGTTACATGTCCCAAAATGCCAGCGAGTTAGTCAGCAGCCTTTCATAGCACAGCGGTCCCTTGAGAGCCAAACGGCTGCCATTGATTCGGATTCTTGTCACATTGGACATTGGAACCTAACTGTGTATGGTATGCATTTACATTTACGTATAAGCTCAGATCATATGGCTCAAGAGAGTCGATAAGCTCAGGAAAGGATTATAATATATTCATCTATTCCATAGCATATGTTTTGCAACTTTCGGAGCACTGATACCGAGCTGACACAGAGCACTACCCTACCGACTATCTTGTCACCAGATCTTTACTATAGTAGACCAATGCTTTGCCGTCAGACTCATTGGCCTCGAGGTCACTGACCCAATGGCAGTATTAGATGACGGTCACTCCCACACGCTGTCCTGCCCGGCACACGCCTCTCCCTCCCTCCTCCCTCTACCCCCTCTCTCTCTCTCTCTCTCTCTCTCTCGTCCCTCTCCCTCTCCCGCAGCCCTGGGACAGCTCGCCATGAGCCACCGATCGGCGCCGCCCACCCGACAATCGAGCTGGGCCAGCCATTTGGTTTGTAAATGTCGGCAGCACAAGGCCGCGCCGGCGCCGGCGCACAAAGAATGCGGATGGAGCGGGCTGCGGCGGCGGCGAGGGCCGGGCCGTGACGGCGCCGGCCGACACGTGACGGAGCTGACACGGAGCTGACACGGAGCTGACACGGCTGACACGGGCCCTCACAGCGCTAAACCGCGATATCTAAGCGTGAAACGAATCGTAGCTGCAAAAGCACGGTCGCCGAAATGTCTTATTAAATGCAAAAAGACATAATAAAGCAATCATGAATTGTTATCATGAGTACATGAAACATTTTGTATTGGGTGAATAAGACAGCATATCTTGGTGCAGTTCTAAGCAGCTGTAGCTATGGTAGCAAGAGGACAGGCGAAGATAAGGACGTCTTGTTGCCAGGACAGTGCAGTAGCACTGAGGCAGGAAGTTTGTATCAGCGCATTGGACCAAAATCTTGAATAGAGTCCCGGGTTGACGTTTTAGTCTTATACACGATTGAGGTCTCATAGTTCAACGTTACGTCAAAAATCATGAGCCGTAAATTAATAATAAGGGATCGCGGTCTGGTAGTCCGGCCTCCGGTGGCTGTGACGTGCAGGTCCGGTGCGGAGAACGAGCCAGGAGTTTCGAATCGCTGTCGGGGGCGGCAGCGCTGCGGGCCGCACGCAGCGGGCGGCGCAGTGAATCTACGACGCACAGAGACCGAGCGAGAGAGAGAGAGAGAGAGACGGCCAAGGCCGTTCTGAGCGGGGCGCGTGGCCGCGGCGGGTCAGCGGCAGCGCCGGGCGACTGGCCGCGGGCGGCGCGTGGGACGGCCGGCCGGCCGCCGCAGCACTGCACCCGGCCGGCCGACCGGCGCACGCTGGGCCGGCGGACCGGAAAAGCGCTAGAATCTTGATATTTATTAGTTGACCAGTTGTCGTTTTGAACGCAATTTTCTGTCAGACTAGTTCAGGGCACTGTTGTTCGCTGTACCAACAACATTCTTACATATTGCATCGCTTTTCTGCAAGATAAGCTAGCTTTTTGCAAGCAGCTGCAAGACCATAATAAAAATCATATCTAAATTTTTAAATAGACTTTTATAAAAACGTTATTTCGAGCAGCTAAAAATGAACATCTTATACTAGCCTCTGATTACTCATCTTTCGTTCCATATAGGTGCTTTGCTGCTTTTCCCTGCTACTTTTCGAGATATGCGCCAGTCAACCACATGATGTAGGGGCAATTGTCACCTCGCCGCTCTACTGACGGCCCGGCGCTCTTTAAAGCGCTGAAATTTATGAAAAACGAATGCTTATAATCTGAATAGAATATATGTCCCTGAGCTCAGAATTTATCAACGTACACAATGCTGTCAAAATTTTTGGGCCAAAGTCAATAATTAAGTCATTATGAACCCCCAAACACAAGTCAGTGATAATCAACAACAACTTTCTCTTTAGTTAGACTTTTTGAGAAATGTCATTTCGAGCCGCTAAATATGAGCATGTCATGCAAACAACTAGTCGATTGTCTGCCATGCCCTATTGCCGATTATTGCCTATTACTGCTACTTTTCGAGATATCGTCTGCTTAGTCACCTGAAATAGCTGCTATGCCACCCTACCGCGGTAGGGTGGCATAGCAGCTATTTCAGGTGACTAAGCAGACGATATCTCGAAAAGTAGCAGTAATAGGCAATAATCGTCAATATGGCATGGCAGACAATTGACTAGTTGTTTGGATGACATGCTCATCTTTAGCGGCTCAAAATAACATTTTTCAAAAAGTCTAACTAAAGAGCAAGTTGTTGTTGATTATCACTGACTTGTGTTTGGGGGTTCATAATGACTTAATTATTGACTTTGGCCCAAAAATTTTGACAGCATTGTGTGCGTTGATAAATTCTGAGCTCAGGGACATATATTCTATTCAGATTATAAGCATTCGTTTTTCATAAATTTCAGCGCTTTAAAGAGCGCCGGGCCGTCAGTAGAGCGGCGAGGTGACAATTGCCCCTACATCATGTGGTTGACTGGCGCATATCTCGAAAAGTAGCAGGGAAAAGCAGCAAAGCACCTATATGGAACGAAAGATGAGTAATCAGAGGCTAGTATAAGATGTTCATTTTTAGCTGCTCGAAATAACGTTTTTATAAAAGTCTATTTAAAAATTTAGATATGATTTTTATTATGGTCTTGCAGCTGCTTGCAAAAAGCTAGCTTATCTTGCAGAAAAGCGATGCAATATGTAAGAATGTTGTTGGTACAGCGAACAACAGTGCCCTGAACTAGTCTGACAGAAAATTGCGTTCAAAACGACAACTGGTCAACTAATAAATATCAACTAAAGATTAGCATTAAAATCGGCAAATGTGGTGGCCACTAGCGGGTCTAAATAGTCTTGTGTTTGGTGACAACTGACCACCTCAATTTCGACCTCAGGGCAAAAATGGCATCAGAATCGTATGCTTTGATCAATTTGGGATCGAATGATACATATTTTGTTCATATTGTGAAAAGTCACTCTTGGGGGTATTTCTAGCGCTTTTCCGGTCCGCCGGCCCAGCGTGCGGCGGCACAGGCAGGCGCCATACAACGGTCGAGTCACGCCGAGCCGCCGCCGAGACTCGGCGCGGCGCCGAGTGGCGCCCGGGGTCAGCTCCATGATTGCCAGCCTTCAGCCCACTGGGTCAGCGGCCGACGGGAAATGCTGTAATTATGGCACCACTAGCCACAAAAAAGCGGCCCTCCGGCGCGGTTCTATGGAAAAGACTGACAGTGCTGTGATTCGAACAATTCGTGAAAGTAGAGCACTTATACAATGCCTGCTTTCAGCTTCATGAATTAAGATCAGCGGGATGGCATATTTCACAGCGATAGGCCTTTGGCGCCTGGAGAGTTGCTGGAAACTGTGCTAAAACCTCTCCCATCCCGCCGGCCTTTGGCAGATGAGCGGCGACCTACAGCCTCAGTTCAGCCTTCAGCAGTCTCGCTAGATCCACATTGAATCAACCCCACGGAAAACACGACCGTCACTTGTGGCTGGGAGACAGAGAGGTCCTCTCTCAGCAGCAATATGACAACGAGTTAGGCAGCTTAATCACAAACCGGCTCTGGACATTGAACAAATACCACCCGAATTGCTGTCAGCATGTGTCAGAGCTGTCGTAATCGGCGCTGTCTCTCTGAGCCACTCTAAGATTGAAGCCGACAGTCGAATACAGTATCGACAGTTGTCCCTCTAATCGCCAGCGGAGCTCCAAGCTGTCAGAGCCCCAGCCCTCTCCCGGCAGCTGCGTGCCGGGGAGAAGACGGCGACGTTCCGACAGTGCGGCGGCTGGCAACCCGCAGGTCCCAGACCGACCAGACGCGGCCGGACGTCGACAAACAACTGCTCCGGAGACGGCGGGTCGCCGGAACAGCGACACGGAGCAGAGACACCCAGTCCGTGTAACTAAAGACAGAGAATAAATACAGGGATAGGTCAGAGGCACAAACTCTGGACAACAGCTGGACAGAGGACAGACAACGAGCAGAGGCACGCTGAGATGAGGCCAAGTAGCCGTTCCACAGACTGGAAGATCTGAATGCGGTCTCACATTTCTCCGTGGAATCCAATTTACATAGAAAGGCTGCTTTGCGCAATGCACGGCGGCCTTCTGAGAGAATGTGCACAATGCTTGTTGCAACAGTTCCGATTCCGATAAAAGTGAGTTGTTGTGTTCTATCTAGCGGATGTTCCACCTTTTGTCTTCAGGACTAAAGAATGGGCAGCGTCCAGGAACAGGGCGATGCTCTCTGCTTAGGCAGCATATAGAGAATGGTCTTTGTTCCTGGGCGGTCTCTGTGCACAATGCTCTGTGGAGGTGCACGGCCTGAAAGTCTCTGATCGCAGTACAGCTCTAGTCTCTGTCTGTGTGCTCTGTAAAGGTAGGCGGTCCCTGTCTCTGATCTCCGAGAGGCTGAAAGTCTCCGTCTGTGTCCGTTACGGTAAATCTGCCGGCGGAGGTGGATTTGACCACGCCCGAGCCGCTGCACGTACGATAACAGTGCCAAACAGACGGGCCTGCGTCTGTCTGTCCCTCGCCCCGTCCAGACCACTCTGTCGTCTGTCTGCCGGTCAGCCAGCCAAATCAGTCTGCCACGTCACCCATCCAGACCAATCTGTCACACAAAACAGCAGGCCGGGGAAACGCGACCCCTCGGACGGAGAGGTGTAGGCCGACCGTGACGCGTCTGGGCGCCCGCCGGCCGCCGCCAGTTCCGATCTGAGATCATTGACAGATCACCGATAACGTGTAGCGTAAATAGTATCGCCAGAGTGGCACCGGCACCGCGCCGATTTGTCCGATTAAAACTGGCGCCAGTTTTATCAGCTCTGGTTCTAATTATCGATTTGGATGAATCACGATGTAAACCGTTCGTACAGGTTGCCCGACATTGCATCATTTTGTTAGTGCCTGTAGGTAAAGCCCGGTCGTGTTTCGGTTCAAAAGCCGCGCCTGCGGCTGCAGCTAAGACAATCTTTGTCTCGCCCAATCCAGGACGAGGGACATAACATAGACGGTTACTGCACAGAAGTGTCTACAGCCGTATATGGATAAGCAAATCTTTGTCTCATAGATCCCTAACATGATCATGACAGCAATCAGTCCAACTGTTTATCCTCCTGCCAGTTGCCGGTCACGCTAGATCGACGAAACAAAAAACAACATTTGGAGTTTGAGCCACTTCAAACGCGTTTACAGATGTTCTTCCTTGCCGGCCGAGTGGTGCAGTGAGGTAAGCCTCGACCAGTGGTACGCTCGGCTGCTGCTGGTTCCTGTTCAGACGCCTGTTCAGGAGAGCGGCTGTCAGCAGCCGTGTCGACAGACACACGGCGTCAGTGCCCAGGACATGATCCTGGTCAGAGCGGAACCAGACGGGTGGCGCCGTCCCCGCTGTGGCTAGCGCTCGGCGACCATCAGAACAGAACTGCAGCGTGATGGACACAGGGTCTGGTGGTCACCTAGTTCGTTCTGTAGTGATAGGTATTGGATATATAAGGCCCTATACCGCGGACTAGACTGTCTTTGCCACTGAGTGGGATTTCAGCGCGTGGTTAGAGGGAGGTCTATTTCGAAAAATGGGCATGGGCCATTCCTTAAACACTAAGCAACAAATTGAAAAAAGACGGGACATAAGTTTTATGTCCCGTAACTACTTGATTGATCAGAGGGTGGGTACTTGATTGATCAGAGGCTAGCTCCATAGAAATATTATTTAATTTGAATGCTGACCATGATTGACAGATGATCACAGTGCTCCGGCTGCGCTTGTCAATGTTAGAACGGACATGAGGAGACGGGACCCGGATAAAAATATACACTGTTTGCAGCGTAGCCTGCCCTCTAAAAACAATGCAAGCTTATATCAATAAACTGACGTTGACATCGACAATGATTGAGGCTCCATCGCCCACTGTCTGTGTGGCTTCCCAGTGCCTTCGCATTGGTCTGAGAAGGACATTGACTGGTCATACAGTAAACGTTCACTGATATATGTGTACAGACTCTCACCGTATTGACCTATGGGTATTGACGGACCCACCGGTCTGCCTCCACTGTGACCTAATTGATTTATATGCAATTGCAGGCTAAAATCGATAAACCCTGATCACCGCACCTATTCAATCATGCTTAGGTAACGACAAACCCTGCATGACCGGATGCTCATACATACCCAGGCATCCAAGGACTTTGGGACTTCATCCAACGATCTCTGAATTTGCTCTGAGTGTCGGAATATGTTGGCCAATGGCCATCCATACTGCAGGGAAAGACGCTGTTTGGTCTCCCCATAATCGTCGTACGCTGCTGCGACATACCTTGCTCCCCTGTACGGGTATCAGCGGAGCCCATTGGCGGCCAGCCGCAGTGACCAGTGACTGACGGCGCCGTTAGATGCTGCGGTCCGCCGGCGGCGCGGGGGCGCTGTTTATTTCGACCTCGGACGGCGCGGCGGGTCAGTATATCGGGGCGACGGACCGGGGCGGGGATTGGCGCCTCACGGACGGCGCACTTCACTGCACCAGCAGTTAGAGGCACTGATTACACCCTGCAGGTCACCCCTGGTCGGTCACACTCCACTGGACCCCACCACGCCCCTCCATAGGAACCCTACTTTACTGGTCCCGGCAGTCACAATTGACCAATTACACCTCTCAGGTCACACTCCTGATTGGTGATTTTATACCTACCATCAGATAAATCGTGCACGTCTTTAGCCATGACAGCTAAGACAGCTAATAGCGCCAAAGACAGCTATTCGAAGTGAGATACATTTTGTATCTATCTGTATCAGTTGTATCTATATGATGTTCTTCTGGTGGTTTCTGCAGCTTTTTTGTTTTGCATTAGACGATGATTTTCGTTAAAAAGCCGATCGCAATATACATTATACACCATGTGATCAAAAGTTTTCGAATCCATATTTCTCTTGCTAGAACATTTAACGTGTTCTAAATTTAGTTCAACAGTTTTAGCTATCTTATCAATTCAGGGCTCGGTTATCTTCAAAACTTCTTTAAACTGTATGGTGTTTACGAAATATGTTTATCAGTTCGGTGAATAGATTAAAGACCTAAGCGAAATGGGTTTAAATCTAGGTCCACATTTAACTATGTATGTACTGTCTGTCTATCTAGGCCAACGGGGCCGTGATGACCAAATCGAAAAGCTCCCGCAGTTACAAATAATCTTATGATATTAAACGAATTCAGCCATTATTTATAGGTACACGATGTAAAAGATCATGCTTAGCATCACTGCCATTTGGGATCATGGTTTTTACATTGAGTTCGGCATTACAGACAACCTTCTCATAATCTGAAACTTGAACTGCTGCTGTCGTTACTATTCAATCTAATGATCATGCGAAAGTAAGAGAGAGGGAGGGAGAAAGAGAGAGAGATAGATAGAGAGAGAGAGAGAGAGAGAGAGAGAGAGAGAGAGAGAGAGAGAGAGAGAGAGAGAGGGAGAGAGAGAGACTCGATCATTTGCCCGGTGGCGGAGTCGACCTGAGACGTCTCGGCCCGGCTGCCTATGGTCCGCCAGCGGGGCGCTGCCTATGGTCCGCCAGCAGGGCGCTGCCTATGGGCGGCCAGCGGGGCGCTGCCTATGGGCCGCCAGCGGGGCGCTGCCTACATTCCGACGCCGGCCCGTCGGACACCTGCCGCTGCCGCCGGCGGCCACCGGTCGCCGCCCTAATCTCCGCAGCTAATCACGCGCAATCAGCTTTTCCAGCCGGCGGCGGCGCCCGTGGCCGCGTCTCTGCTCCGTGGAGACGAGAATGGCGCCGCGCCATTGCGCAACGGACACCGAGTCGCAGCAAGAGTCGCTTCACTGCCGCTGCTACTGCTGCCGCTGCTGCTGCTGTGCCATCGCTACTTCTATCCGTATTATATTCACTTGTGGTATATTTGCTGATGACGTCGCTGCCTTTTTTTGGGCCAGCGTTCTTTGACATTGTAATTTGTATGGACGGAGAGGAGGTCGTTTGGACGAGTCACGGCGTCCTGTCTGTGAGCTGTGGGTTGTGCAGACACAAGGACAGCCGTTATAACGGGCTCTGTAGTGTCTGTGTAGTGTGTGGCCGCGGACAATGACGTAAGTCATGGGACACCGTACGGAGTTCCATGACCTATATAAAAATGTCAGAGAATTTGGAGGTTCGGCCAATCCTTGAGGATGGTCATACATTGGCAGACAGCTGCCGTTGTTTCTTTATTGACAACGTCTAGGGATCATTAATTTAATTGTTAAACGTCACTCACTGCGGAACTGGCGAGTTAGGATTGTTTGCTCTGACCCAGTAAGTCGTCTCGAATGTCACGTTTAATGTTCATGTTGACCCATCCATACTGCGCCGTCGGGCCTCACAGCTCGGAGAGTTGCGCCGTGTCAGTCAGTGGCCACTGCCGTTATGTCATTGTTTAGCGGCTCGATGAGCGGCCGGGCGGCTCGGCCGGGGCTCGATGACAGGCATGGGACAGAGAGAGGCGGCTCGCTAGCGTCAATAAGCAGCGTGCGGCGGACCGGCGCCGGGCTGACAGGCCAGCGCAGTGGGGCGCCCGGCGGAGGGTGGGAGGGATCAGCCACTGTAACGGGTCAGATCAGTGGTCGGAGACAGTCACTGCAGTTAGAGACAGCCACTGGCCACTATTCAAAGGCTAACTGTCATGTCATTGACAAGAGACAAACGGTCACTATCCATGGAGCTGACGAGTTCGGTTAAAGGTAGTGTGCCAGCTTTCTTGGACCGTATGGAGTTAATGGCCCAGATAAGGAGAACCGGATTTTTAGAACTTATCCATACCTTCAAAACTCATGGAAACGTCTTAAATTCTTCAAATTTTGAGTACCCCAGTGCGAAATTCGCCCCGACGGGTTGTCGGTCGTACCCCAACCACATTTCACACCACTATGAACAATAAATGCACACACTGAAATCGCTATTACCGATATGCTCATCCAATCAAGTTTCGATAAACCCGTTCATCATCATCTCCTGCGGTTTCGAACACGCCTGTTAGGTGGCTTCTGATGCTCGTCGAGGTCGGAATTTCCAAATACGCGTGGTGCGTCGGGCCGCGCGCTCTGACTTCGGCCAAGAAAAATGCGTCAGCTGATCATTGTCATTTCTGCCACTTGCGTGTGGTGAAATGGGGTCATAACTTATAAGACGGCTTTTTCATATCAATTATTTTACATAAAATCATATTTCAAACCATAAATAATGTTCGACAGCCAAATAAAAGAAACAATACCAATACGGGCTTACAGTTTAAGGCTCGACATTGTGTTGTCTACGATTAGACAGCTGATAACTCATTCCCGTACGTCGTATGGTCGTAACACTATAATGACCTTTGCTTATTGTCACAAGTGCGCCGCATTCGCGATTGTTGCCCGACGCCTGTTTGCAGGTGAGCCCACTACAGTTGTTATACATATCTAAAAACCGAAAAACTTTTACGCGAAAAAGGCACTATTCCAGGCCCATTTTTGATTTTTTTTTTGCGATATTAGGTAAAAACAGAAGCTTCTTATCCTAGGAAAAATAAAATGGGAAATCTTTCAAAGGTGGCACACTACCTTTAAAGACAGCCACCCGAAGATCCAACTCAGATCATCAACTCAGGTCAACTCAACTCAGGTCAGTCTGAAATTGTAGAGGAAAGCGATGCCGTCGCTATCCTCAGACTCTGCTCTGAAGCTCTGGTGGGAAGGCCCTGAGGCAGCAGACGTGCAGTCGGCGGCGGCGGACGGCCGAGCCCAGGGCCGGCCCGGGAGGAGCCAGCGCAGACCGGACTGAGGACCTGTCGGCCGGCTGCAGCAGACCCCTCCGGTCCGGGAGGAGCCGCCGCAGACCGGGCTGAGGACCTGTCGGCTGCAGCAGACCCCTCCGGCCCGGGAGGAGCCACCGCAGACCGGGCTGAGGATCTGTCGGCCGGCTGCAGCAGACCCCTCCGGGCCGGTCAGACGGGCCGTAAAAATGACCGCAGACCGGCATCGCACGGCTTATTTGAATTAGATTAGATAAATAAACACGAGTGTATGGCGAGCGGCGAGGAATGGCCTGCGGAGCCTTGTAGCCACATGACATACCATCCGAGCGGCGGGCGGTGTCCTATGGCTGCCGCTGTGTCCCCGATAACAGGGAGGAGCGGTGCAGCGCGGCCGTGCAGTCCGTCGGAGCGGGGTGCACCACAGAGGCTCGGCGAACAGCCGCCGCCGCAGCGGACAGAGAACGGCAGGGCTCCTTACAGACTGCGACGCAGGCGACGCGAGTTATGGTGATGTCTGACGCAAAATGTTAGTGACTTATGCTATGAACGCCTCCCCTTTTACGTCAGACTCCGTCCTTTCTTCTTCGTCCCAACTGAATCGTCCCCTTATGTTCTGACAGTAATGATTAACATTTCCTGAAGCTCCAGCTGTATTGTACCATGAAGCTTGTGCAATTCCAATAGGTACTAGAAGAGCATGTCTGTCAAGTCAAACTTCGCTTTGTTTTCCATGGAGCTACCTGGGTTTTAGATTTCCTTTCCTTGTAATTTCGCCGTCACCATTCGCCAATCGCTCTCCACCTGGCAATTTAGTTCGCCCCGCACCATCTGATCCAGTCGCCTCCCAGCTCCGTCTTCAGTCGCTTCACAGACGACGTCCTCAGTCTCCTTTCCGGTCGCCTCCCTGTCGCCGTCCCCCGCAGTCCCCCGCCGCCGTGTCGCCGTCCCCTCCATCCCCCGCCGCCGTGTCGCCGTCCCCCTCCGTCCCCCGCCGTCCCCCGCCGCCGTCCCCCGCAGTCCCCCGCCGCCGTGTCGCCGTCCCCCTCCATCCCCCGCCGCCGTGTCGCCGTCCCCCTCCGTCCCCCGCCGCCGTTCTGTCGCCGCCCCCGATAGCGTCGCCGATCGCCCAAACAGCGTCTCAGTCGACTGAGAGCGCCGCTGTGCGGCCTATCGGTGGTTTCACCACTGATGACGTGCTGACCGGCCGGATCCGAGGGATGACTGGACCGACGTCAGTCGCCCCACGGCTTCCCACTAATCTCCGCATCATGGCCGCTCCAGCAGGCCCCACAGCGTCACAGTCGCAGTCGGTATAGAACAGACAACTGGGATCATAGGCGATATAATGATAGACAGGACTGAGCGCATCTTTCTCTAATCACCTAATCCATCTGTCCCTGAATGCAGTCCTGTCTTAACCCGCGCCGGTGGGGTCTGTTTATAACGCGACCTGGTGGGGGGCTGTTTTTTGCCCCCCCCCCCCTCGTATCTCCGAAACTACTGGACGGATCCGCAAAATTCAAACGGCGTTCGAAAGGCCTGTCAAATTTGTCGAACGAAACCAAATTTCATTGACCTCGGGGTCACCGATGACGTCACAGGTCAGGTCAAAGATGAAATGTTTCACCGTTCACGGGTCTTCTAGGGAATGCGCTATAACACCGAGGAAAACGCATTTTGTCGAGAATCAGCGATAGGGCGTCAGTTGCCTAGTAGATATGTTGCTATTACAGGTCACTGACAATACCAGGTCAGGTCACAGGTCAGGTCACCAAGGGTCACGGGTCAGGTCACCAAGGGTCACGGGTCAGGTCACATGAGCCCAACTTTACTAACCCGCGCCCCACTGGGGGGGGGGGCTATTTATAGCCCCCCCTCCCGTTTTTCTGCAATAACTTCCAAACCGCTTGGCGGATCGACGCCAAACTTTCAGTACCTTCGGCTGCATTAATTTGACACCTTGTGTCAAAATTTGAACTTCGTAGCTACCACAGGTCGGCCGGAAATGACGTCAGAGTGACGTCATGTTCGTCCGATTTCGACGCAAAACATTGAACCACGGCAATCGCTCCCAAGAGCTCAGTTTTTAAGCTAGATCCAATTTCTTTGCATGAAAGGACTCAGAATTGACCGCGCTATCAAACTGCTATCTCGGATTTTCAAAATTTTGAAAATTACGAAAATTTTATATAATAATATTCAAAATTTATATTTTTATATTTTTTTCAAAAAGTTTTTGACTTTTCGAAAAAAACCGGAATATATGTGACAGAACGCATGATTATGACTAACTCTAGCCAGTTTTAGCTAAATATCTTCAAAAATGGCCAAGTTATACGCATTATTGCAAAAAATTTACAATTATTAATTTTTCAAATCAATTTTTCAGTACGTATTTGACATCGTACACCAATATAAATGGCACCATCGTGTTCCTGAGCTCAAACTGCATCCATTGACACCTTTTTTGTTGAAAAATTTTAACTTCAAAATTTGACCTTTTTTGACCTGAAAGTGACCTGATCTAAGCTAAATTCGACTCAAAATGACCTCGAATGACACAGACGACATCAAATTCGAAATCTATGGCCTAAATGGACAATAAAACATGTGTCACGTGACCGACGCATGATATAATATTTTCGTGACCTTTGATGACCTGACCCTGACCTGAAAATCAAGGTACAAGTTTGGTACCCTCAAGGTATCTAGAGCATTTGTTCACGAGTGTGGAAACCAAAAATGAGCCTGATCTTACTTGTAAGACGGCGGCCAGAGCCCAAAATGTGAACAAGCCAAAGTGCTAATAATTTTTACTTTGACCTGACCTGTGACGTCATCGGTGACCTTGAGGTCAATGAAATTAGGTTTCGCGCGACAGTTTTTCCGGGGCTATCAGACGCCGTTTGAATTTTGACGATCGGCCCAGTAGTTTCGGAGTTAGGAGGGGGGCTATGAATAGCCCCCCCCCCCCCCAGTAGGGCGTGTTATACACAGACCCCAGTGGGGCGCGGGCTAAGGTTGTGTGATGCATGTTTTATGGCCAATTTTTCATTTCCAACTCAATGGTGTTGGTTATAAGACTATCAGGTACGGCTTAGGTCACTTTCTGGTGAATTTCAGGTCAAGGTCAGGTCAAGGTCAGGCCAAAAAGGTCAAATTTTAAAGTTGATAGTTTTGCATAAAATGGGTATTGATTCGATGCAGCTCGTCACGGGGAGTCTAATGGTAGTCTTTGTTTTGCGCTACGGGGTCTAGAATTGCTAAAAATTGAGTTTGAAAATTTGACGTCATCAATTTTGAACAGTTTTTTTCGCTATAACTTCGCCAAAAAAAAGAGGTATCAATCTCAAATTTGGTATGTGGATGGAAGGCGGTAAGGACTATCACATATACTCCGGTTTTTGCGAAATTCAAAAAACTTTTTGGATTTTTCGATTATTATATCCAAAAAAATTATTTTTTTGATTTTTGGGGGTCAAATTCCAAAAATTTCAAAAATCCGAGATGGTTGTTTTGTAGCCCTGTTCATTCTACAGCTTTTATGTCTTTATCATTTTTCTGTATTTGCAAAGCTATAGGCCTGACAGCTCTTCTCGCGAAACCCTTTTTTGGGGTCGAAAACGGCAGAACATGACGTCACTCTGACGTCATTTCCGGCCAACCTATCATAGATTTGGAAAAAAATTGGTCACAATGTGTAAAATTGATGTCCGGGAGAGTACTGAAAGTTTGGTGACGATCGGCGCAGCGGTTCTGGAGATATATCGAAAAGTCTGGAGGGGGGCAAAAAATAGCCCCCCCACCAGGTCGCGGGTTAACATAGGTCGTCCCATGGCAGTCCTTCAGAAGCAGTAGTTCGTTATAGAAACCAACACAGTCACCGTCCTCGCTCTCCAAAAAAGTTATTGTTTTTCAGCTACCGACGCAATTTATCTTTTAGGTATATTGTATGCATTGCAGCAATCCGGAAGCTATTTCAGGAATGAATATCCGTTTTTTTTTATTCATTTCAAATGCTGCTTGCTTGCAGCGAATGTCACAGCGCCATAGAACGTTTTCTCCGTATGTAGGGGTTAGAGAAACCCTACCAATAGTTGTCCGTAGTAGTAATGCCTTAAATTGCCAGTAGTCTATGAGACTATGACCAATTATTCTTTTTATAACTTCCAGTTTTCAAGTTAAGTAGACGGAGAAGTGCACAAAGAGGTAAGTATTGTCGACAACAGAATGATGTTCCACTTTTCACAGGGAATTATTTGCCTGGAGTGGTAGGCTGTGCCGCATCACACGGGCTGAGTTCACAAGTTATAACTTTGTCCCAATCTCACAATCGACACGCTTTATTGCGTGATAAACGGCACAACTTAGCGCTCCGGTCAACTGATAGCTTCTGAATAGTGGAACATCATTCTGTAGTCGACCATACACCAACATAGCCATATTTAAAGTGACCATTCCTACCATTAGTTTTGAGTTGAGAGAGCCAAAATGGGGTCCCTGGCTTGCACTTACCGGTTTTGGGACTCACAACATCGAGAATTGCATTACTTCGGAGACATATAATTTCAAAGATGCAGTTTTCAGATTCTAGGGGGCTAATGCACTCGAATGCCCCCTTAGAATTTGTGACCTCAGCGGAGATCTAAGGATTTTTAAATCTTATTCTAAAACCACCGGTAAAACGTGGTGGTAGGTATACACTACATTGCGATCAACATCTGTCGTACTTTTAGGATGCCAAATTATTGCTTCCAATTGACGTCGTAGGAACAGCGGAGGTCCCAAAAAGGAAACGAAACTAAAAGTATAATATCTTGAAAACCAGTGAATATTTTTTCGGTGACATTTGGCATATATTCATTTTTGATCCTTCTGAACCACGGGTCACTTCTATGTCAATTCATTAACTTTTTTAAAGATGGGAGCGTCCCTTTAACAACAAAATGCATGACTCATTTCGTCCAAAAAAGTAAGCGTGTTACTTCTTACCAAACTAATCGATGGCACTTTATCATAACATAACAGTCTCAAAACAGGTGGCCTTTACATATTTTAGCTTCATTATCAGGTACCTAATTTGGTGTTTAGTGTGCATAGCCTGACGGACAAAATCAAACGAGGTGCGCTCGGGTACCTACCCAGTTATCCACACGGTAAATATCACTTGACTTAAACGTTTAAACGCTCTCGGCTTTGCTCAATAGATCGATATCAAACAACTGTAAGTTAACTGATGGAAAGACTCGCCGAGCATCCATCCAGGATGGAACCATGGAATTCCGTATTTCAATACGCCATGAGAAAGCTGGTGCTGTGTAGTTAACACAGGGATTGTAGCGATCAATATTCAGTATGAAACGTCAAACATGGATTACAGGTATTCGAAGGACGATAGCTGCAAAATAATCCTAAAACCCTAGGTTAAGGATCATTATGACGGCTCCTTCCCTCGAACATATCTAAATCAATTTCAGAAATGGGCATAATTATCTCAAAAGTTTTGGAAATCATAAAAATAATAAAGGTCTGATGTTATTAAAGAAGATTGACCCATTGAGTTGAGAAGAACTGACGGTGGGTGGATAAAAATCGTATTTTTATCCCAATATAGCAGGTAAAGACGGCTATTATCCCGACATGCTGGCCATATGGTGCGCTCGTGTCCGTCTATGGCCACGCCGCGGAACACAGTAAGATAGATAAGCGGCAGTGTCTCGAAGCGGGTCGTCGTCAGCGGACTCCAGCGCGTCTGTCCGTTCCCCAGTGGAGTGAGGAGTAGGATGAGGCTCGTTCACCCACCTTCCTTGCCATCCTGGCCGGCGTGGGGCTGGTCTGGATCTCTGCCTTCACATCGGAGTTGAGCAGGCGCGGCGGCCCGAGTCGCCACCGTGCTGCCGCAGCCCTGACCCGGTGACGTGACCTGACCTCGACCATCGGCAGCCGACACTGCGTCCGCCGCCCCACCCGGTACCTCTGTATCGCGCGCTGACCCGGCTCAGACGGCACAGCTACACGGCACACCCTCCTCCTGCAGCGATCTCGGCACTCACTGCCGTCGGAACCAGCCTCCGCCGCCTCCGCTCCGCCGCCGCCGCTCTGACGTCACACCAAATGACGTCACTGGCCCGATCTCAGCCCGGAACGGAAGGCGGTGACTATCAAAGGGCGCGGAAGGACCGGATGGCGCCGCGCTTCTTGGAGCGCCAGCCGCGGCCTCTGCACATTGGGGAGCCGTCAATGTGCTGATGGGTCGTCCCCGCCCGGGCTGCTGGATGGGTTCCAGGGCTGTCATACCGTTAGAAAGGGGAGCGTCCGGTGCTCATGGGCAGCGTGCAAACAAATGAGATACCATCCGCCCTCTGTATCGCCGGGACCAGCCCATCCGTATCCCTGAGCACACTGCTCTGTTCCGGCCCGACACGGTCACAGCACCAGTCACAGCCGCGGAGGGCGGTCTGAAGGGGGCGTATATACTCCTCCCGTGGTAACTGTATGTCCGTTTCCTCCAACTTCCAAGGATAGAGCACATAAGCTCTGTCCAGATGGGCTTTAGCTTTCAACCCACCGGGACAGCCCCGTCACGAGATGGGCTCAGAGCTCAGCCACGACAACGAACTCATCGGCTGTTTTCTCAGCGCCGTAAATAAAAACAGGCTGATATAATAATCGATGGTTTTAAACTTGATCTGTGCTATTAGTTGTTACACGTTGAGTATTGGCTTAGCTTGTGTGCAGCCCATAACTTTTAATATTTTCAGCGTCACGAAGCAAAAATAACGAGTTAAATGCAAGTTTTTCACTAAGTTTATTTTAGCTATCTTCACGAGTCATGAACTGGTGCTACCATAGCTGAAATAGTTGAAGTTTCAAACTGCAAAACGTGCAGCAGTTATGATAAATAAACCTTTTTTGTCGATGGGCGAGTCAATGAAACTAAAACTTTGCGAAACGTTGCAACTTGCATGCGACTATAGCATTGTTATTCACAGGCGAAGTACAACGAAAAAAAAGTGCAAAAAAGGCGCATAACTCATCCTTAGGCCTCTATCATTAGATCGGCGCAACGGAAAACAACCTTTTCCTCAATAAAATGGGAAAGAAACTGATCATTAACATAGCACAAATTATGAGCAAATGTATTATTTTAGCAATTGAAAAGACCAAAACACAGAATGAGCTTTCGCCGCTAAGGCATCATCATATTTTTGAGTCGGGAAAAAACACCATCCATTACATTAAATGTTTTTACAGCATCCATTGGCCATTACATGCTCACAATCCATGCGTCCCGGGCCTGGCCCCATGATCCCAAGGCAGCCATTGGTACGAAGGAAAACAAAGGTAGTGAGTGTATAAAGCAGCAAATAACAGCAGCGCCTAGCGGTTCAACCGGGAAGGCTGGTGGTCCGTCTTGCCCCGGTGAGCCGACTTGCCCCACCAAGTGCCCCACCTTCCCCTAATGACCGCAGATGCCTAGCTAGTGTCATAAAAGAAGTAACGCTTATCACTGATTGGAACGATTTCAATTAACTTATTATTTTTACGGCCTTGCGGGAGACCTAAATGCGTCAGCATCATGCTGCGGATGACGGCGAACCAGCCTCGCCGATCGTGGCGCTACCTAGAGTGGCCGCTTTCTCTGGTGTTCGAGACCGGGGGTCTGGTGGCGCTACTGCAGCTACGCTGGGGCTGGCACTGGCAACCGCCCACTCTGATAAGATAGGAAAATAAGAGAATAGGAGGGTTGACTTCTGATGGCTCACACATCAACTAACCAAGCGAATGAAAGGCTCTTGCCCATGTGAGGACGACGTTTCATGAGTGGCTCCGAGGCAGGTCGTTCGATTCGATCTTTCCATCTTTTTCACGAACATTCTCTTTACTCTGTCGTACGGCCGATTTGCTATGGAAACGACAATCAAAACAATGATCGATTTTTATTATCATCGTGACCGTTATTACACAGCCAGAGTAGTTACACCAATAAGTCACATCTAACGTTACGTCCGGCTCTGCCACCACCTTCTAACGAAAATCACATTAAAATACACATGGTAGAGCTCATTATTGTCACTGTCCAGTGTCCATCATGCCGCTAATATGCTGGCGATGCTACAATTAAGAGAACATTAAATATTCATCACATTATCAGGTACCTCCATGAAGTCACTGGAACCTTCCGGTAGTACGTTGAGTCCAGCAGACTAAACACACGCCGTTCTAATTAATCTCAGTCTCATGGACGGTTTGCAGCTTTCGTTTCTTCAACACTTCGAAACATTCTCACGCCTCTCCACGTAGTTGAAATTCGCTCACGATCACATCACGACCTCTCACGCGTCTCTCACACCGTCTCACGGCAGCTCACGAGCTGTCTCACGCAGCGGACTCAGCAGCCGCCTTTGCGGGCCGCTCGCTCCTCAGCTGCATGTGGAACGATAGCACCACCACGAAGCAGTACCAGTAGAAGACCACCACGAAGAAGGAGGCGGCCGTGAGGAGGCCGCTGAGCGCGCGGTGGCGCGGCTCGCTCTGGGCCGGCTGGGGCGCGGCGGCGCGCTGCCACGCCGAGAGCACGGCGCCGACCGTGCTGGCCAGGAACACGGCGCCGTGCCAGACGAGCCAGACGAGCACGGCGGCGGGCCGCCGACGCAGTGCGCCCACCGCCAGCGACACGTTACAGGCCAGCGTCACCGCCACCAGCGCGCAGGAGGCGACCAGCAGCGCGCGCCGCTGGTAGCGCGCCAGCGCGGCCAGCTCCCGGGACGGACCCGGCTCCGGCTCCTGCCTCTCCTTCTCATGCAGCTCCCACTCCTCCTCCAGGCCGACCGACCGGGGCCGCCGCGGCGCCTCCTCCACCGTAAACACGATATCCTGCGGCCACGGCGGCCGGGACCGCCAGCTGCCGTCCCAGCCGGTCTGTCGGCTCAGCCAGGGCCGCCGACGAACCGCAGTAACCTGCAGACCGCCGCCGCCGGCCGACGGGCGGCCCCGGGTTACCGTCAGACTCGGGGGCAGCCGGTCCCGACCGACCGCCAGTGGAGAGGTGAAGTCGATGGGGAATTGGAAGTCGTCCGGGCCGGGTAACGAAGACCGAGAGGGAGGGAGCCGACCGAGAGACGGCCTAGCTGGAGTCAGCTGCGGCTCACGGGGGACACCGAGCGGCGCACTGGGAAGGACCGGGCCCTGAGAGAGGCTATTCAGTGGAGTGAGAGGACCAGGACGCAGAGGGTCGGAGTTGAACAGGGCTCTGTCTGTGGTGCCACGCTGTCTACCAGCAGTGTCATCTTCCCAGTCACCAACTGCCGTCCCGACACGTCTCGTCGTTACGGCTCGCTCCGTAGTTCGGTCGATTGTAGCTGCCTCAGTTCGTTCTGTGATCACAGAGCTCTCGTCACCCGGTCCCTTTTCCTCTCGGTCTGTTGGTCTCAGCTGGGGCCGAGTCTGCTGGGCTGAGGGCTGATGTTGAGACAGAACAGATGAAAATGGAATGGCGTCTTCACTGGAGAAGCTGAGAGGAGAGTCGCTATCAGCCGACTCGGCGCTGTCTGTAACGTTTTTGTGTTTAGTTTTATCACGAGTGGAGTTCCAGTTTTCGGAAACGTCTTTTCCCTTCATAGGTGGTTCTTTTGGCGAAACCGATTGATTTCCTTTAATTGATGTTACGTTTGAAGAATTCAGAGACGGCTTTCCGCCCGTAGCAACAGATTGCATTATGCCTTGAAGCGTCTTTGATACATGGTTAAAAGGCCGAGTTACATTGCTCCCTGACTGAGAGATGTTACCAGGCCGCTGTGAGGTGGCGGAGGACGGCTGAACCTTGTCGTTACTGCCAGTGCCTCCAACATCGTCCCCGTGTCCTGACAAGCCACCCTGCTGTCCGCCGGAGACCCCCGCGGCTGCGCCCTCGTCGGTCGGAGTCGCCGGCCCTCCAGTGACCTGGTCACGGCTCCAGCCGTGCTCCGGTGCCCGGGGGCCTTCTGAGGAGGAGACGGTGGTGTTCTGTGACGGCTCCAGCTGAGGGCTGCTCTCAGACGAGTCTGTGGACTGAGATGAGGCACCACGCTGAGGCTTGCTGTCGGGTTTCTCTGGTTCACCTCCACTGACGTCTATCTCATCAGAGTCTGACTGAGTTTTATTCTTGTCTGGCTTCTGTTCAGGTAAGATAGCGTCTGGCTTCCCCGACTGCGCCTTGCTGACTTCTGGCCTTTCTGCGTCACCCCTGACATTTGACACATTTGTGTGTAGACCACTTTTGTCTGATCCCTTTAGATGCACGATATTGTCTTTACTCTCTCCCGTTTCGGCCCTGCTGTCGTTGGACTTTATCGGCCGATCAGCTAAGGTCGGCGGATCGCCTCTGTCGGTCTCTCCTCTCCTGCCTCCTAGCTCTCCGCCCTCCAGTGCGGCTTTGTGACGGTTCCGCTCCCCACCCTCGACTTCCCCCGGATGGCCGGGATGCAGTAACACGTCAATGGGCTGCTGAAGACGGAGCACGGTGCTGTCCTGCGCGGCCCACTGGAGCGGCGAGCCGCCGGCTGTGGCTACAGACTCCAGCTCCAGCTCCAGCTCCGACTTCAGCTCCGACTCCAGCTCCAGCTCCAGCTCCTGCAGGAGTTCGGTGTCCGGCGGCGGCTGCTGCGGCACCCAGGCGGGCTCGTCGGGCAGCAGCGGCACCCAGGCCGTCCCGGTGCCGCCGCCGCCGGCCGGCTGCTCCAGCTCTCCGTCCAGCTCCTCTGCCAGTGTCAGGCCGCCGCCCATCAGGTGCAGGCCGACCACGGCGCCCACGCTGCCCACGATCTCCAGCACGATGATGGCCGAGGCGATGACCAGGCAGCCGGTGCGCAGGTCCAGGCAGCCACAGCAGGAGGCCGGCCAGCGGCCGCCGACCGGGCGACCCAGCGGCGCCGGCATCCGGACGGCTGGTCAAGGTGTGACGTCACGTGGTAGGGACAGCTGGAGTAGTATGACGTCACTCGGGAGGGACGGTGGACGCACCTGGCCCCACGCAGGTGGAACGGCTCGATAATCACTCGAGGGAACGCCTCGTAAAGCTGACGCTGCTCGGTAGAGGTGGCTGCTCAGAACGGCCCGGCTGGGGACTGCTGATGGGAGAATTTCCTTCTCGTATACAGCTCAGTTCCTGGGATGTTCAGTTTCAATCAGCGATCACTCACGCCGTTTAATGATGTGTCGATCACACCGCGCATGTCGGCGACGTTTACTGGGTATCACAACCGGCGAAAATATCGGGCCATACATTCGGGGAAGCGATGAAGAGTCACGCGTCTCTCCCATTGATGTGGATGTCAGAAAGAGGTTCAATCACATATCGCAGCGAAAGATTGCGCTGGTTGCTGCCAGCATGAAATACACACTGTCACTGAGTGTCATCCACCGTCACTGATCAATGCACTGCTCTCGGCAGGGCGTTTTTCTCGTAACTACCACACAATCAAAGATGCTTTCCGTATAAGGTATATGAGCCTCGTATCACACTAAATCACAGACGACCAGGAGTATCCAGCCGCGTCCACACCTGGTCCACTCGGCGTCCACACCTGGTCCACCCGGCGTCCACAGCGTGTCCCCCTGTCCAGTGCGGTCGGCGCGCCGCGGTCTCACCAACTGCGGCCCGGCCCAGCCGCGGCGCCGGCCGGCCGCCGGACCCTGCAGCTGCCATGGCGTCCCCTCCTCCCCGGAGTCACGGACCGGACCGTCACGACGCAGCTCGCTGCCCGTCACGGTCGTGACGTGACCCTGAGAGCGTTACGCGCACGTGCCACTGGGCCGTCGGGTCGGGTGCCGTCAGCGTGTAGCAATTAGTGCCTGCCGGCTGCCAAGGCCGGACAGCGGAGCGGCCCAGGGGCTGACCTTGCAGCGGCGCCAGACGGCTGATTTGACAAATTCGACAGCGGGATAAATAGACCGCGTGATAGTCCAGGGGCGGCAGCAGGAAGCGAAGTGGGCCCTGACATTATGGATGGGTAATAACTTAGCGACAGCAAGGACACTAAATGCGATGGCTGCAGCTAAACTGTTAAAAACATATGCCCGCTATAAATATAAAGGGAGAGAATTAGGCATCGTATTTAGATGTTTCACCAAAAGTTGGTCGCTGGATCATTATGCCTATGTAGATAGGCAGCAGCTTGTAGTGCATGACTCATACAAAATATTACTTTTACTTTCTAACGGGCACTAAATGCAATCCCTTGTCACTTTTCAATTGCACCAATAACCATGGGCTCATTCAATGCAGCTCTATTTTTGATCACATTAAAAAACACCCGGGGTAAACTAGTGCTTTCGAGAGAAGCTTTCAACTTGTGCACAAGCATGCGGTAGCCGTGCCCGTGTAACGAAATATCTGTGAGAACAATGAGTTGAACTGATTGTTGTTCACTGAGGGAATGATTCAGAAGGCTGCCCGACAAAGCAGAGTTTCGTACAAAACGGCTGATAAGGTGCAGACAGGGGTTTACTGCACGTGCCGAGCCACTGTCCCTCGGTTACATGACCAATGACCATGGTGTCCGGGCACTTATCACGTTGAGTCCCTTCCAGCTGCCATTGTCGGGCGGCGGGCCGGGTTGTCATGTCTGTTACTGTCAGAGTGCACCTGTCATGTCCGAGATCTGCTGACTCCGCGGCCCAGAGAGCTGACGGAGCAGACCAGCCGTGTGTGACGGGGTGTGACCGCCATCGCCGCTTACCGCAGCCGCGCCCATGCTGACCGACAAACGTCCAGCAATAAACGGACTCAGGGACACTGCCCGACAAATGTCCAGCAGTAAATTTACCGGTCCCTCAGGGACACTGCCCGACAAACGTCCAGTGCCAGTCTCTCAGGGACATCACTCGACAAACGTCCAGCAGTAAACGGGATTATCCCTCAGGAACACTGCCCGACAAACGTCCAGCAGTAAACGGACCGGTCCCTCAGGGACACTGCCCGACAAATGTCCAGCAGTAAACGGATCGGTCCCTCAGGGACACTGCACCCGACAAATGTCCAGCAGTAAACGGACCGGTCCCTCAGGGACACTGCCCGACAAATGTCCAGCAGTAAAGGGACTGGTCCCCCAGGGACACTGCCCGACAAACGTCCACCAGTAAACGGGACTGTCCCTCAGGGACACTGCCCGACAAATATCCACCAGTAAACGGGACTGTCCCTCATGGACACTGCCCGACAAATATCCAGCAGTAAACGGGATGTCCCTCAGCGACATTGCCCAACGAACGTCCAGCAGTAAACGGGTCGGTTTTCAGGGACACTGCCTGACAAACGTCCAGCAGTAAACGGGCTGTCCCTCAGCGACATGGCCCAACAAACGTCCAGCAGTAAATGGGTCAGTTATCAGGGACACTGCCTGACAAACGTCCAGCAGTAACGGGACTGTCCCTCGTTTACACACACGACACCGGGAGTCCCAGAGAGTGCTCTTTCTTATGAAGAGTGGAGGATGGAGTGAGATCAAATTTCGACCATTAGCTAAATTGGGCCAGGAATTGCTTTTATCTTCCACCGCTTAGCACCACAGGCATCAAATAAGTAAACATTTACCTGTACCCGACTGAATTATTGCTGAAGGGAAAAATGTACAATCTATTGCGCGTGACCAGAGGCGCATCCGAGTTTTTGTCGCTTTAATTTCGTTTGTATAAAGCTGAATAGGATGTCCAAACAGCGTAGTCCGTAACGAGTTCGTAAAACTTTTTCATAAAATCAGTTAGGGAACCACATCAAAAATTCATACAAAAGGTCAGAACACAATCTCAATTTCTACCATAATTGTTGTTTTGTTTCTATGTCAAGTGTTGGCATTATCACATCACTTCATAATGTCGCAATGCCGACTCCACGCAACTGTATCGTTTTGTATAGCTTTGGTCGTAGACCTCAGCACATGAATAATTCAGTTTTTATATATTCATCATCATTCCACAAGCGAGTTAGTCGCATGATTCGTTCGCAATCTATTGTCAAGATATAAAAACATGATAGCTAGAATGATAATAATTGGCTGCATCTGCGTCTATCGAAGCGAAGCCCGCAACGTCAGTTTGTTCAGTGACGAAGACAGGCAAGACTGCGAGGATGCACGCCGGGAGTTCTTGACGCCGACGGACAGGGTTATGCTGAACAGAAAGATCGCCTCTGTCCGAGCGACTCTGTTTGAGGCAGATATGGTGCTGACAGTGTCGCAGCAGGCCCGCTGGTCCAAGACCGGGTACCGCAGCAACAATACGTGGCCGCTCATCGAGGAGAAGTGGCCGGCGAACACAATCGGCTACCAGTTCGGCGACCCATCGCCCGACAAACAGATGGTGCTCGACGCCATGGAGGCGTGGTCCACGAAAACGTGCATCAAGTTTGCTGAGGGCATCGGGAACGTGCTCAACATCATCCAGGGCGAGGGGTGCTACACGCACGTGGGGTACCACTCCACTCGCCTGGTGATGTCTGTGTCAGAGGTGTGCGACAGGGGCACCGTGGTGCATCTGCTCGGCCACGTGATCGGCCTGGTGCACCAGCACTCGCGGCCCGACCGCGAGCAGTTCGTGTCCGTGCAGTACCACAACACGGCACTGGAGGACGTGTTCTACTTCAACTACCGCGGCTACGACGACTGCCCCTACGACTACGGTTCCGTCATGCAGTTCGACGCCTACGGGCTCAGCTACAACGGCGAGAGCGTGTTCCTGGGCAAGACACAGAACGGCACGGACGAGGACGGCCTGGTGCTGTCGTCCATCCTCGGCACCGACTGGAGCACGCCCTCCGACAGCGACGCGGCGCTCGTCAACCGCGAGTACGGCTGTCCTCTGAAGGCGTGCAGCGAGTCGCAGCCGAAGCCGGCCGAGTGCAACCAGCACGTGGTGGCCGGCGACCCGCACTTCAACCGCGTCGTCACCTTCCAGAGCATGATGACGCAGCGCGAGGCGGCCATCTCCTGCGTCTGGAAGACGGAGGTGCCCGACTCGCTGGCCTGTACGCGCGCGGCCATCGCCGTCACCCTGTCCAGGAAGCCCGACACGGAGCTGCGCCGCGTCTGGTTCGTCAGCGGCTGCCGGCTCTTCCACGTGGAGATCTTCGACCCGGACTCGAGCATCAGCTACTTCTACTGCGCGGCGCAGTTCGCGCGCAAGCCGACCAAGGTGTTTGTGTCGCAGGCGCGCCGGATCTACGGGATGGTGCGTCTGTACCCGGCAGATTGGCACGGCTTCCAGGAGGCTGCACTTGGCACCGGCAGCGTGCGCTTCTTCAACATCCGGGACTTTGTGTGCGAGGGGGAGACAGGAGCAAAGTGCATGTGACCGAGTGTCGGTCTAAGTGTCTGGAGTGTGAGGAGTGCGAGTAGATATGAAAACGTGTGACAGTGCATGGCTGAGCTTTTGGAAGACGAGCTCGCCTTCGATGCTAATGATGGCTCTGCCCAGACACACAAAAACATGTGAGGCGAAGAAGCACACCCGCAGTACACGTGCCGTATCATGCTATGTAGATTGCAGGCTATCACGCTGTTATGCGAATCTGTTTCGCTAGTGTTATGACAATATGTAATAATGTAATGTCGTTTCTTGTGCATTGACAATGGATCACCAGGGAATTGTGTCCCGACTATGTTCTTGGAAGAAGTGTGAGCTCGAAGTTCAAGAGTTTGCTCACTGACTGATTGTGTTACCGACAATATATGTAGAACTTATACTAATCACAAGCTGCTTTGCAAAGCCTACGTAAAACAACCTATTCATAATTTGCTGAACATAAAAGCTAAGTAATGTCGCATATTGTTTCAAGTTTACTATTCTTATGCCCGTTAACGGCAAAAGAGTGTTTCGATTTGATCAAAGATTCGAAGATTTGATCGATAATCGTTTCACTGCACAGCGCAGAGGGCCGGTGTCGGCGTTTCCCTTTCATTCCCAGTCGCATACGGTGACCGAGCGCCGATCGAGCGCTCGTCAGTGCGTAGCCACTGGCCGTCAGTAAAAACCCGCCAGACCGTATACCGCACCAAGGTGGTTTTACGTGGGTCATGTATGGTGAAACGGAGCGACCGCGCCGGCCGCCCAGCTGGTCACTACACTAAGCCAATGGCGACCGTGAGCGCGGTATGAGCTCCATCGCAGCCTGTTCATGCTGAATTCATTGGTGGATGAAGCAACGGATGCAGTTTTTATCCATTCAGAGGAAGACGCTCAAATCTACATTTCACAATAGAAAAGAACATGTTAAACGAGCACGTTACGATTAACATGTCAGTTGACATTGGTTCTGGTCTGGCACTGCAGTCGGTAGTGCTTGATTGAAGCCTTTCCGAACGTATCGAATCGCCTGTCTTCTTCGTTTCCTCCACGACCCATGACCACTTACTTATGGCAGTGTCGGTCGCTATTGCCTCCACCGCACGTCCCTTCCCTTCTTCACGCCCTTTAGCCTACCGTCTCGTTCCGTCGCGACTGCGTTCCAGTGTGATTGGCCAACTCCGGCTGTCGGCTCACCGACTGGTCGGCAGGTCAGCCCCGCAGGTCAGTTGCTGCCCGTTGGCCGAGTGAAGTGAAGGGCAAACGAGCTTAGTGAAACGTCTGGAGTGTGGGATAAGAGACTGTCGGATAGACTTTCAGAGACTGTTGGTGTCGTTCAGCGACGTTCAGAGATTTTACGCGTGGACAGGAGTGGATTGAGGGCGTCAGCGCTAGCCATGAGATGGATAAGGTAGCAACGAGATAGTAACGAGACAGAACAGAAGAGAGTGTCGAAACGGTTTGAGGCAGTGACGATATGTGTGGACTGAGGATAGTGGATAGTGACTAGATAGTGGCTAGCTTGCGTCAAGACCGTGCCCAATCAGTGTCGTTGTGATTTTAATTTTCAAAGACACCACCAGACCAGCTCAAAGACAAGATAATGTCTGGGCATCGTTTAATATTGCGCACGATAATGGGTTTAGTTTCTGCAGTGCTGAATATCGTCTTACGAAAAAGCTACTAGCGAGTCCCAGATCACTTCAGCTGAAGTATGGGAAGCTACTTCGTCAAAATTATCATCAGAATAGCAAAATGGATCGTGAAGAAGTTACTGGTGATCGCTTTGTTTGTGCCGGTCGAGAATCCAAACCACATCGTCTACGACAAGCCACTGCTGGAGGAGTACGACTTTATCGTAGGTAAGAACGGCCTTCACTGGGGAAGGAGCAGGTAGGAGGGGATGTGCTGAACACTAAATATTTCAACCTAATACAGTAGCAGCTTTCATGTTTCCAAGCTTTATTCTACGATACCATATGCATATGACAAGATAACTTATCGCAGCGAGTGTCGCCCGTCAGATGTCATCCGGCACGTGCCGCTACGTGGGCTGTGACCTGACCCCCGCGACCTGTCACCTGTCACCTGTCACCTGTCACCTGTGACCTGTCACCTGTGACCTGTCACCTGTGACCTGTCACCTGTGACCTGTCACCTGTGACCTGTCAGGTGTGACCTCACCCCCGCGACCTGATCCCCGCGCCCTGTCCCCAGTGGGCAGCGGCGCCGGCGGCTCGCCGCTGGCCTCCCGCCTCTCGGAGGATCCCCACCACTCCGTGCTGCTGCTGGAGGCCGGGGGCGCCGGCTCCGGATTCGCCGACTGGCCCCTCTTCACCACACTCATCTATAACGTTAGGAAGTACGACTGGACCTTCCACAACGTCCGAGACGAGGGCTACTGCATCGGGTACAAGAAACAGGTGAATAACGTAGGAGCCCCGAGAAGCTGCAACTTTTGACAATGATTTTTTGTATCTTATCTAAAAAAAAACGTTAACAATTAGGCATATTCTAACGGGCAAACACACGTAAAGCTATTTAGTGGCTCCAACGATAACATCATACCGCAAATATGCCCTTACATAATCAGCACACTTATTTGAACACGGTTGCACGCTTATAATTATCTCATTTTTGTTGATATGTTGTATGTGTGTAAACGCACAATTTGTATTAAATAATTCATTTTTAATGACTTGAACATTACCCTGCAATAGTTCTTCGAAACACTACATAAGCCACGTCCATGCCTCTCGCCAGCAATGCACGCTGAACCGCGGTAAGATGCTGGGCGGCAGCACGGGCATCAACGGCATGATGTACGTCCGAGGCAACAAGAACGACTACGACCAGTGGGAGCGGCTGGGGAACCCCGGCTGGGGCTTCCGCGACGTCCTGCCCTACTTCATACGCTCCGAGGACAACCAGGACCCGTACCTCCGCCAGAGCCGTGAGTGGACACCGGGACCCGTTCCTCCGCCACAGCCGTGAGTGGACACTGGGACACTGGGACCCGTACCTCCGCCAGAGCCGTGAGTGGACGCCAGGACCCATCCCTCCGCCAGAGCCGTGAGTGGGACAACCAGGACCCGTACCTCCGCCAGAGTCGTGAGAGAAAGTAGGAACGGACCCATAAATTTCTTCGGCATATTTTTTTTTCGGCGGGGCTTTAACACCCAAAGCCGCTCCCCTGGATCCGCCCCCGGGAGAAGACCGGAAAACAGCTGTTTTTAAAAACACACAAATTTAAAATAACATTTTTTGGCATAGCATTAGGTATAACCACTGACTGGCCTTGCTATACGTTTGTCTCGTATTTTCACGCTGTTCGGACGGTGAGACCGGCCTATATATGCTTCCCCAGCCTACCACGGCGTGGGCGGCTACCTGCCCGTCTCCTCCGCCCGCTACCTGTCCGGCCTCGCCGGAATCTGGATACAGGCCGCCCGGCACCTGGGCTTCGAGATCGGCGACATCAACGGCGACCGGCAGATCAGTGAGTGTGGCGTGCAGGAGCTGCTCTGCAGTGGTAGGTGTAGACAATATTGGATCGACTGTGCACGCGTTAGATGTAATCGGAGTTGTGAGGGTACTATTTTAGGGGATCTACCAGTCTAGTTCCGACACACAGTCTCGTGAAATCAGAGAGGTTTAACGTATTGATCGTCTACCACTTTGTTTAATCATTCAGATTCAATATGTTTTTTCACTTTTCACCTCAGTCACTTTTGAACGAGGAGATGGCTTTTTATATCATGCATCTCGATATTAATGTCGCCTTTACAAATAAATAATAAACGGTCGTACAGCCCATCTGGCATTCCTCTGACCTCATCTGCACCCTCCGCAGGGTTTATGAACAGCCAGTCGACCACCAAGCTCGGCGAGCGGTGGTCGGCGGCCCGAGCCTTTCTGCGGGCGGCCTCGCACCGGCCCAACCTCAACATCCTGATCCACAGCCACGTGACACGCGTTATCATCGACCCGGTCAGCCGGCGGGCGCGCGGTGTCGTCTTCTACAAGAACCGGCGGCGTCACGTGGTCTGGGCGCGCAAAGAGGTCATCCTCAGCGCCGGCGCGTTCGCGTCGCCGCAGCTGCTCAAACTGTCAGGCGTCGGGCCCTGCGCGGAGCTGCGGAAACACGGGGTAGGTGGCGGCGACCATGGAGCTGGGTGAATGCAAGGTGATTGTTCGTAGTTGTGAATGGAAATCCTATTGAGCTGCTCCTTTTGTTTTCTATGGAGCTGCTAGACAACGCTGACGAACTGCTGACAGATCCCTTGCATTCACGATCTGCCCGGAGTCGGTGAGAACATGCAGAGCCACTTCGGCATCGGAGGAATCGACTTCCTAACAAAGAAAAAGCCTGGCCTGACGCTGGCACATTTCATCAACCTGAAATCGCTGCACAATTATGTGAAGCACAGAACCGGTAAGTGCAGAGGATGTTATAATCGTACGCGCGTAGATATTGAATCAGGTCAAATAGAAATAACACATGATAAGTCTGAACCTCGGGTATCTATTTACCTCCATGAGCATGATCAAATCGACACAAGTGCATGTTTCGTCAACCGTTTAAAACACATCTCAGCCTAGACCACCCGCCGCCACTTCTGCAGGTCCTCTGGCATCGTACCTGCTGCTGGAGGGCACCGGGTTCGCGCACTCGGGTGTGGACAACACGTCCGTCAGCTCAGACTGGCCGGACCTGCAGTTCCTGTTCTACCCGCTCCACCTGGCCACCGACGGCGGCCTTCTGTTCAGGATCATCCTCGGCATGTCGGAAAAGGTGCTGGAGACACTTCGGTCTAGCCTGCAAAGCCCACGTGAAAGCGAATGTGCCATTTAATTTTTCATGGCTTAGACAGTATTGAGATGTTTTGCCTAACATTACTTGCCAATAGCTACGTCGCCATCGATTGTTTTCTTTCAAGTGACATTTTTTAGGAAAAAAAAAACGAGATGTGTGAAGGCGAGCTTTATAAATGTCAGCGTCAGTGAACATTATTTACGTTATCCCTTTAGTTATGGATAAAGCGGTTCAAGCCAGCCAAGTTCAAGCCGGGATACCGGATTGTTCCGGTGATGCTGCACCCGCGGAGCCGCGGCCGGGTGGTGCTGCGCTCGCGGAACCCCTGGCAGCACCCGGACATCTTCCTGAACCTGTTCGACGACCCGCGCGACCTGGCCGTGCTGCGCGAGGGCGGTCGGCTGGCCGAGCGGCTCGGCCTCTCTGCTCCGTTCCGCCGGGTGGGCGGCCGCCTGCAGCCGGCCCCCAACCCCTACTGCCACCTGCACCCGCGCGGCGGGCCCGACTGGTGGGACTGCTCCATCCGCGTGTTCGCAGAGACCATCTGGCACGAGACGAGCACGTGCGCCATGGGGCCGGCCTCCGACCTGGCCGCCGTGGTGGACAACCAGCTGAGGTGAGGACACCGATCCGCTGGGAAAGCCCGGACTTCCCATCAGCTAGCTGCTATACTCGTACTGCAGATGTTCAGCGAGTTATGTTCCACCAGATCGATGAGGCAGATTTTCTGGAGTGCTGTGCTCGTAACCTTGCCCTGTCTGTCCACAGGGTGTACGGGATCTCTGGTCTGCGCGTGGTGGATGCCTCCGTGATGCCGCGCATCACGTCCGGCAACACGATGGCACCGACCATCATGATCGGGGAGAAGGCGGCCGACCTGATCCGCGCCCACTGGCACGCAGTCAGCCTCGGCAGGGACCCGGAGCGCTTTGTGGAGAGGTACGCGCTCCATCCGCACCAGCACGGCCTCTACACGCCACAGGGCGCGCACCTAGACACGGAGGAGGTCCTCACAGAGGACTGGTGGGAGAGGGAAGGCAGATTCTCAGCGGAGACAGTGCAGCAGGAGGCCGCTATATCAGAAACGTCATGGGATGAATATGGTCCATCAGAAATGTCCCAGAAGCAGAACATCACCTCAGCAGTTACTTTGGAACAGGAAGGTGCCTCCACAGCGGTGGCTCTGGAGCAGGAGGGTGCTCTGTCAGATTTGTCTCAGGAAAATTCCTTCTCAGCAGCACACCCGAAGCAGGAGGAAGCTCCCTCAGGAGAAGCCTTAGGACAGGAGGTCGATCCATCAACGACCTTCTCCAATCAGGAGGCTGTTCTTCCGGCGGCGTCTCAGGATCAAGAGGACGCTCTTCCAGCGGTACCTCAAGAGCAGGGTGGCACTCATCTAAGTGCGGAGATGGTGTCTGGAGAGGAACACCAACAGCAGCTACAGCCACAGCAGCAGCTACAGAAGCTAGACTGGCTGCACGGTCAGCCATACGATCATCTTTCAGAGAACCCACCGGACGACGGCCAGGACGAGCAGAAGCTGAGGCAGATTGAGCGACTGCTGCAGCTGGACGTGAGAGAGGAAGATGTACGACAAACCGAGTTTGGGCGACTGGGTGCGGTCATAGACCGGCTTCACCAGCGACTGGAGGCGCTGCAAGGGTAGGGCTGGGCTGGTCCACCAGGGTTTAGATGCGCGGCAGACAAACGATAAGGATGATCAGACCAGAAAGAGCAGCCGAAATGTATATTGTAAAACGGTGCCCGAAAACTGTGACTTTATTCGCATCCGAAAGTGTCCATCCAGTGGCAACCAATCGCGCTGCGGCCCGGGTGCACCCGCATTTGTGGTATAGTATAGTGGAATCGATATATCTTAATGATCGTGACTTATGAATGAATAATACATATAACTGCGGCGCCCAGATACGCCAATTATTACGTAAATTGTCTCATTTACCTTGTTAGACAAAAGTGTCTCTTTATATTACACGCAAATGTTCTAAAAGACTTCTGACATTTCTAATCACTTTATTTATTGACAAACAAGTCGAACTTTCAAGTACTCATTCACCTACCAAGCCGTAACATTCATCCACCAAGCCGCAACTGCACTGTCGTATATCACTCAGTGGCGCTCATTCTACCCCCTAATATACCTAGGTGAGATAAGCATTATGCAATCACGTATCATGTTCATCTAAGTACGAACATTTATGTCCACTCATGTCTTCATTAGCACTGCTGGAAGCTGTCATATTCCTAGAACATGTCGGCACTTCATGGTCATTAATATCTTAGACAAATATCGTAACAATCGGGTTGTCAATACTCCTGTTGTAAGGGGCAGATTCATCAGAGTCAGACTGAACATTTGATATCCACGATATGAATGTGAGATACAAAATAACAAAAGGCAGTTTACATTAGACAATATCGTATAACCACAGACGCATAGATAGCCGCCCGTGGTTATAACCAAGGCTCTAAAGTTATAACCCATATACTGCCGACTGCGAGCAAACCAAATTGCAGATAATTATCTCGATTGCGATTTGGATCAGCACACCAAACACAAAAGGCGATGATAGCCTTACCGCCAGCTTCACAATCACACGGTATGTGCCAAAGTCCCATGGGTGCAACACTTTTTTACCCTTCATATGTTAAAGGTTAGGTACTATTTAGCTGAAAAACAAAGTTAATTAGGATATAACGTATGAAATACAGAACATCATTTAGAAAAAGGGTGAGGGTAAAAGAGCTAAAAATAAACTAAAGTAAAAGTAGGCAACGAGAGAGGGATATGCAAAGTATGTGATACCAATACTTGAAAAAAACGATTGTTAGATCTCTAGCAATACGAACGAGTCGTAGTGCGTTACACGGCGGCCGTCGATATTCGTACGACCATGCATAAATATTGCATAAGCCGGCTCACCACGGTCTCTGGTCGCCAAGTGCCTAAGGAGCGCAATAAAACCGTCAGCCTCGGCACCACAAGCACGGCGCTATAACAAAGTATACAGAAACGGTCAGCCGAGACTTCTTTGGTCACAAGTCCGTCAGCACTGTCGTAAGTTCCGACAAATCAAAATCAGTTCTAGCCCATGGCTCTAGGCCACTTATTGGCATGTCATGCTTCAGCAGCGGCCAAATTAATAACAGGCCGATGGTTTCGAGCCCTCGGCACACGGTTACCGCTCGCAGGTCACTAAGGTCCGTGACGAAACGTGACGTTACTCCAAACAACGACAGGCACACCCAATCCTCAGTAGTCACAGGTGATCACAGGCTCGCCAGGAGGCTCCGGTGCCCGGTGCTTCTTAGACGAACGTTTCTGAAACAAAACGCACCGTTTAAAATCAAAGCAGCCATAAGATATGTACCTACTTATGAGTTGTGACATTTATAACTTCGCTGGTAAGAATCACAGCAATCATCGACTTTGTAGTGGGGTACTAGTTCAAGTGTGCATTTTGCGAAAACAAACTTCAAGCTTCCGGTATTAGCCAAAATTATGATCAATTATGCTGCTGTATTATGCCCGACTTTCTGCCAGGCTCAGACCATTACGGATGTGCTTTGGGAGTTGTGCTGTTGTTCAAAATACATAAACTGTGTCAGAAGAAAGCTGCTGGATTAATCGCGTAATTTGGCCACTCGGTTCGTGCGGACATACCTTGAGCTTTTTCTCCTCCTTCCTTTGTTTCTTTTCTTCTTTGCTACGTTTCTTCTTTTTATCGCCGTCGGCCACCTCGGCAGGATGTTCTGTGAAATGATTAAAGCTTAATTAGGTACTATAAAGATACCGATCATGTGGTAAACAGAACATTAAGATAAACTGCAGCTAAGACAGTTTTTTGTAGCTTAGAATGCGTAAGCGTCCCCTGGATGATAAAACTGGATAACACCAGTAAAACGCCTTTTGGGCGAAGAACGAGCGAGCGAGATAGTGAGCCCTGCACGTGCGGAAGGGCGAGAGGGTACTTCCAACAGGCTTGTGCAAAGCACCCTTCTAACCGGTCGCTAGCGGTGTGCCAAATTTGAACGCAATCGGCCCAGCCGTTCCTGAGATCTGGAAGCGGCATTCTGCACGTGCGCACGTGCAAACGGGGTCCAAAATGACTTTTGCACGGCACCCTACTAACTGGTCCCCAACCGTGTACCGAATTTGAGCGCAATCGGCCCAGCCGTTCTCGAGATCTGGAAACGCCCCCTGCACGTGCGCACGTGCAGTAGCACCCTAACCGCAACACATGGGAATGCATTGCCTGGTGGGTGCCTACCTGTATGCCAAGTTTCAGCGAAATCGCCCCAGTAATTACCGAGTTACTGAAATGGGAACAAATTTGGCACCTCTTATTGTTGTATTTTGCACGTGCACTGGGGGTGACCCACATGCTTCGAGAGTATCCTATTTTGGGTAGAAGGGATGCTGCTACCCTACAAAAATTACCGGAAGTCAATCGCCCAAGCGGCTGCTGAGATATGAGCCTCTCAAAATCACTACTTTTGCAAAACAGCTTGAACACCCTTGACTTTTCACGTGGCACGTGCCACGACGGTCACTGAGATGTATCAAAATTAGTCAATTACGGGGTAGAAGGGATTGGGCTACCCAACAAAAAAGACCGCAGGCCAATCGGTCCAGCGGTTGCTGAGATATAAGCCTCTCAAAAGCGTTACAGGCCGGGCCGGGCCGGGCCGGGCCGGGCCGGGCCGCTCATACTGAGATTTTTCCGTTATATTGAAAAGACTCACTTCGCTCGCTGCGCTCGCTCGCTCGTAACTACTATAGCCCAGCGACATTCGGCGCCGGCCCACCTGGCACAGGATGAATGAACTCGTCCTCCCCGAGGAAGTTGACCTTCTTCTTGTGTTTGGTGGTGCGCTGCGGCACGGCGGGCGGCGCCGTGAGCTCCGGGTCGGTCAGCACGCTCCAGCGGCGCGGCGGACTGTGCCGGTCCATCGAGAAGAGGTCGTCGCTGGACCGGGAGCCGCGGCGGCCGCCGGCCATAGCCGGCCGCGCCAGGGCTCCGTCCAGGTCCCCGCTGAGACGCTGCCGCCAGCCGGACTCCGGCTCCTGCCGGCGGGAGCCGACCTCCGGCTGCCGCCAGCGGCTACTGCCGGCCGGCTCCGGCTCCGGCTCCTGGCGCGGCTCCCGGTCGGCCTGCGAGGCGCTCCAGGACTTGGTCAGGCCGCCGGGCCGGGGGGCGGGAGCGCGCCGCGCCGGCAGGTCTAGCCGCTGGGGGTTCTTCTCACAGCGCAGCTGATGGGGCGAGAGGACGGAGTCAACATCAACGTCATGTCATTTTCCTATGTTGTTTTCATTTTGAAGTGTGTTATATTTAGCTCAAAGTGAAAGCATTAAATACTTACTTCAATTTTCGTTGTTATAACCGTTGAAATGCAGATATGTGACGTAAATAAGCAATCAAAATTGAAGTATAACATACGATACCAATATCACTCAGCTTGCGATTGGCCCTACTAAAATGCTCCGTAATGAACGTTCCACAACTAGCGTGTGAAGAGAAAAACTATCGAGCCACGTAAGCACAGCCCTGCTATTGGCGAACGAAGTTGGTCGGCAGCTGTAGCGTTTTGTGTGATAAAATAGCGAACCTCACACAACAGCAGTTCGGGTTTCAAAAGAAAACATTCACGGAGACTAGTGCACTAGTCTCCGTGAATGTTTTCTTTTGACAAACATCAGAAGACAAACATGTTTGTCTTCTGATCAGACGGTTCCTGGTTGCCAGCGAATCATTTGTAGTTCCAGGAACCGGAGTAGGCACGTAGCTATGTCCTTTCTATCCCGGAAGTTACTGTTCTGTGCGGTCGTTTCCATGGTAACCCGTTCAGTCAGATGAGGCCCATCTACCGTAAAACTACCTACCCAGCTGAGAAAACCACCATCGGGTAAATGAAAACTTTCACACCGCCGCACCCCATCTGTGTTGACTGTTCAGGCTGGGATAATTCAAACAGCTGATTCAGCCCAGATTGGTAAACATCAATCACTCGACGACACGCTATGACTAACTTCACGAATTCCTAAACCTGACGTGAGTGTTCACATGCATATATCGTTCGGCTTCCCGTCTCCGCGGGTGTGGTCCCGGATCAGCCCGTGCAGCGCCGAGACGCTAATTTTACCCCGCGCGGCCCGGGACCGTGTTTGGATCCTTTGACGTCATCGGCCTTGGCTGACGTCTCGGCACCGGTTCCGCTATCATTAAAGCGCCGCGATACGGCCCGGGCACGCCCACACACGCCCATGTTTCTCGGTCGATCGGTATATATCGGGAAGAAAGTTGCGATAGAGATTTACATCTTTGGCAATTGAGAAAATAGAAAAGTATGCAAGTTGACATATAGCACAGCCGGTTACTAGAAACGGGGTAAGAGACCAAAGCCTTTCCTCTTGTGACCGTTGAGTGATCCTCCGCTCCGCCTGACACACAGGTCACAGTCTCTGACCTCTGACCCTGCCGTGACCTCTGACTGACCTGGTGCCGCAGCAGGTCGGCGTCCAGGAAGGCCTGCTCGCAGAACTCGCAGGGCAGGGTGATGGCGTCCTCCGGGGGGTCATCGGCCACCGGGTGGGCCGCCCAGCGCGGCGGGGAGGAATCACGACCCACCGAGCCGGCCGAGCCCTGAGAGCGACCGCGGGACGACTCCTGTCGCCGGCGCTGCTCCCAGCTGCAGGAGCTCTGTGGGAGGTCACAGGTCACAGGTCAGAGGTCAGAGCTCTGTGGAGGTCAGAGATCAGGATCTTGGGAAGTCATAGATCAGCGGTCAGAGGTCAGAGCTCTGTGGGATGACACAGGTCAGAGAACAGAGCTCTGTATGTAGAGGTCACAGGTCAGAGGTCACAGCTGGAGGAGCCATGTGGGAGGTCACAGGTAGAAAAGTTCTGTCAGGTCATGACAGGCTACGGATGGGTTAGCTTTACAAAGTCGCTCGGTCATATGCACAGCTTACACGCTTGGAATCGTGTCATGAGTTCGCAGGTATACATGTTATAAGTACGGGAGCTGTCATGTTTCAGTCCACCACGCAAATGTTCATGTCAGCAAACCATGTAAAGGGTCACATTTATCTGCATTATGGTGCCCTTTAATCACGTACAATTATGCTACAGTTGGGACGCACTGAAGCAATGCATATGGGACACCAAGCATAGACTGATGTCACGCTTTTTTACGATTTAAATGACACGCAACAAATTACCAATTAGAGCAGATACCCGTGACATGCAACGTAACCGTGTAGTGCAACACACAGACGTTACTTTCCAAATTGTATTGTTATGGCTCTAATGGTTAATTTTAGGGTACCAAAGCTACCCTTACCAAGGGGCCCATGTTAAAATGGCCAAACTATTTGCATAGCTCGGACCCTACTAATAAGCCAGGGCCCTGCCAGGCCTATAAAAACGACACCCATGCTGCGCTCATGACGTCACTGGCAGCTGATCACGTGATCGGTGATCGGTTTTAGTGCGGGTGATGAGCTGCCGTGTGTTCCAAAACTGAGCGATATACTGCCGAGGTTTTTAGTCCAGCCACTGTCAGGGGGACCACCAGCTCGGATCCAGCCGCACACACCGGCCGTTTGGCCGCGGATCAAGGCCGCGTCTCCTGTCCTCAGTCGGCCGACATCTTGGCACAACCCACGCCGTCTCTAATCCGTGCGGCCCTGGGGTCTTTTTAGCACTAATTATCGATGGAAAACAGCAGACCACATCTTTTAGATTGTAGACTCAGTCTCCAGGTCCACCGATTAGCTTACGACATCAGCCTTCAGCATGTGGCGATTTCAGTTCAGCCGTGCTTATCATTCAAGTGACGTTAACAACCCCAGTTGACCTGCCCCGGTCCAACTCACGGTGTAATAATTCAGCTGTGGGCCAGTGAGGTCACTGCTTTTAATGGCTCACCTGGTGTCTCCTCAGCTCGTCTGCCGGGAACCGGAGGTGGCAGTGCTCACACTCGACCGTGTTACTCTCTGTGGCCGTCTTCTTGGAGAGCTCAATAGCCATCAGCATGGCCTGTTCAAAACAGTCGTCTGAAACGCATGGCAGACACAAATCAGACAAAGGTTCACCATACATAAACGGCTTATAGCAGTTACTTTAGTATACCCATTGAAATGTGAAGGAAATAAGAAAGAAAACGTAGTTATATCGGCTGTCCATGCCGTCAGATCCAGAAGGAACCGACCGGTAAGCCATTTAATGTGGTTTGGCCTAAAAGATAGCGTCGTTGGATACCAGTAAAACAAGATATGTGACTGTTTTAGGGACAGAACAGTGCTGAACGATCAGTCCTGTCGTATAAACGTCCATCAACTGAACCAAGGGTGCCGGGTACATCAACAAGACAAATATCGAACGATGAGTTAGGTAATAGGTAATTATCAGTCTCGTTGATCAAACGTGCGCAGGCTGGCATGACTGAGTCCCAGGTCATAATATAGACCGTGCACTGGGAACGACTGGGCAAAGGTGGGACACTCGGAACACTGCACTGGTGGGACCTGCGCGGTGTCTCAGAGCCGCCATTGTCCCAAAAATGTGCTGGAGTTAGACGGTTCCGGTTCCGATTCCGAGACGAGCAGCTACTACCAAACGCGCTCGGAACGCCCTTCCCGGGCACTGTGAGTGACACGGACACGGACACAGACACGGACACGGACACGGGCACGGGCACGGACATGCCACTCGGCGCCCACCCTCGAACCGGCGCAGGTCCTTGCGCCGGCGCCACTGTTCCATGGTGTCCTCCACAATTTCGTCCACAGGTTTGCGCACATAGGAGGCGATTTTATCGTCGAGCGCGCCGCCGTCGTCCAGCGCGTCATCGAGGGGAGCGGCGGGGCGCCGACCTCCGCGCGCTGCCACAGGGCGCGTGTCGTGTCATTAATGGGCCACAGCAGAGCCGTGCACCTGTCCCAGCCACTTCCCGCACTCGTAAAATAGTTCATCTCTCAGAGCAGTCTGCAAAACTGAGGCGCAGCCAAGTGCAACATATAACTCGAACGGTCGGAAGCCAAAGCAGCAGTCTTTTTAAATACATTCGTACCTTCCCGGGTGGGGGGTTGGGTTGTAGTCCAACCGTAATTTCAGTTGTATTGAATAGGCGAGCGATTACAGGAATAAATGCCCTGCCTTAGCATTCAACACACTTTGCAATAGCGATAGACGAAAGGAAGAAACAGCTCGTAAGCAATCTGCGTCACTCGCGAAGTTTTACAACACTGTCGTCCCTGTCTGGTTACATTACATGCAGCTGTCAACCAACATCAGAGAGGATTGAGGAAGGCTAATGTATTTACCTTTGGGCGTGTGTCCAGGGTCCGTCTCGGGTCGGGTCAGCCTGTGGCCCGACTCCACGTGCAGCGGCCAGTGCCGGTACATGACGCGCACCTGACACGTGGGACACAGCTCAGTGCGCGAGCCGCAGTAGCTCTCGTGCTCCTCCAGAGACGAGTGTGGCATACTCAGCTCGCAGTAGGGGCAGGTGACGGCGCGGCCCGAACACCGCTCCTCCTGACGGCACACAGCGCAAAAAATGTCGATGTTTTGTCCGCTGTTCGGGCATTCTTTTAAACGTAAAAAGATTCAAATGGCATTTATTTGGAGTTTGAATAATTATACGACCGGCAGTATTGGAAAAGAGCAAACATTTAAAATACGAATTCGAGGCCTACATCTAAACATCTCATAATAGTTCCGAATGCTTTGAAAGGTGTTTACTCAGGAGCGAGACAGAGCAACTATTTCCACGAATAGTTGAGCAAACAAAGCGCCCGGTGCAGCGTGCCGCAATCACAGAGCGGCGCCTCAGCTGTGGCCCTTTTCCCGGACAGGTCATGGGTCGTAGCTCTGTAACTCTGCCTACGTGTCCCATCCAGCGTGCCAGACTCTGTGGCGTCGGAACTGGGACGGACATCTGCGCCTCAGCGGCAGACAAAGACCGAGCCCATGCTGTGGGGGCAGGAAGGGACGGGAGCACGTGACTGACCCGAGGTGATGATAGAAGGAGTCGGTCCGTATAGGTGCTGTAGAAACCGATGTTTGATGAGGTTCCAAAGGCAACTGCTCATGCTCCTGATTCTGTACCCTTATCGTACAGCCGTGTACAAAGTGAATGGTCATCTCCTCCTATCACTAGCGCAGACATACGACCGATTTCCGGGAATCGTCCATGAGAGGGCATATGGAAATCTTCGTAAAGAAAGTCACTGGCCATGTACGTACCTTTTGTTATATATCCATGGATAAATAACAAGCTTTGCAAAGCTACATGTTGCAAATTTCCCCAGATCCGTCCACCCGTTGAATGTCCCTCGCCCGGTCTCTATCCCCCAGTCCCTCACCTGGTGCGTTTCCATCTGCCCGGCGGGCACTTGCAGCCCGCAGAGGCGGCACGGCACGGGCCGGTGCTCGGCGGCACGGTGCTCCTCCAGCCGGTCCCGCGGCACGGCCTCACCGCACTCGGCACACACGCTGAGGTGGCGCCGGCAGTGGCTCACGTGCACGGTGTGGTTAGCGGCTGATATCGCCCGCTGGCTGAGGGATAGACGGGACACGGTTAGAGGTGCTGAGGGACAGACCGGTCGGCCGGGCGGCCAGCGCTGCAGTGACGCACCTGTCGGGCCGCTCCGGGGGCCGACTGGTGCAGCCGCTGGCAGAGTGTACTGGAACCGTCGGCTGGCCCCATCTACGACATCGTCCGACGATCTTATTTTTTCGATGAGGGCAATGAAGTTCAGGTGCGCGAAAGTCACCAAAGAATTGTAGGTATAGCATATGCTTAGGCCTTACAAGTCGGTTTCTTCTTAACTGTTTACTTAGATAATCAACACGATACCGTTTCTGGAAACCAATTGCTTTTGCCAGAGTAATTATAACTACCAGTTCTGTGCGGCATTTGTGTGTCTCACTGTTCTTTGTTGGCCGGTAAATGATCTGTCGATAAACATTGGCGACCCTAGGTCCGGCACGGCGCCGAGTTCGCAGAATCTGACAGCCGCACGAGACAGAGACCCTCACATGACGTCACCGACAGCCGACGCCGCTGCCCGGTGACGTCACAGACGGTTAAATGGGACCGCCTCGGCGTCTCGGTCGGCTCAGGTCGAGGCCGGAGGGATGTCTCCGACCTGGCCCGTATAGACCAGATGGCGGCACGGGCCGCGAGGACCAGTGCCGCTCTGGACACACGCCAAAGTGCTCCTAAAATCCGGAACAAACGGACCTTCTGCGCAGCTGGAGGGGTTAATTTATCATCCGTCCGATGTATGCGTCTGTTGAGCAGGCCCGCCTACACACAGACTCGTCTTTTGAAGAAGGATTATTTTTACAAATCTGCACATCGGTGCACTGAAATGTAAAACATTTTTACCTTCCGGTTTCATTCTTACATCGGTTTATCCCAAAGAATAACGGCTGTGCGTTCCAAAGAAGATGATTTATTTTGTTTCAGATAGAACAGAATATGATTATGAAGAATGAAGCTGCATTTGATTAAATGGAGCTATGATGGCCCGGATGGAATTAATTGCGCGCTGCTCCGCTGACCCAGTGATATACATTCCGACACGTGAGTTGACACGGCTCGCTGACCCGGAACGCGCCCATCCAGCCGTCGGCAGGTCGGGGCGGCCTTGACAGGACAGCCTTGGAGGGGTGCGCAGGCGGACGGGCTGGCCCACTCGGCTGTCCCCCAGAGTCCCCCCTCCCACAGCGGGCACGGTGCCAGTGTCACCAGCTGACCGGACACTGGTGCTCCTAATTACACCGACACAAGGCTATACAGGTAAGGAACGTGCTGCGACGTGCTTGTCTGATTCTGTATAAGTCATCCTTTCGTCGTCTTGTCAACATTTGCAGTTTTACTCGAGAGTGGCTTGTTATTGCTTTATTTCTTTTTTAGCAAAGACGTTTTTACGCTACTCTTGCCACAAAACATCAATTTATACATTCTTTAGCATTTCTTCTAAGAAAGGAAAAACAATAAATTCGGCAAATCTCAAACCATGACCTCCTCAGTTTATCATCGCAAACAGCGCTGGGTCAGGGCCAGTGACGTCACGGCGACACCATATCCACAGGCGTCACATACCGGTATACATGTGTGACGCCCCCTGCAGTGACGTCAGCGCAGCGACGGCGCCGAATGTGACCCACCGGGCGACAAATGCGACGCACCGGGTAGTTCCGCTGACTAGATCGGACGCGTGCTGGTCCCATGATCAGCGTCAGGGCTTTCAGACTCAGGGTATATTTGGGAGACCTCCGACTTGACCTACAGTTTGTGAGTCCCCCACGGCAGCCATTTTGTGTTGCATGCGAGCCGGTAAATGTGTGTGTACTGTGTAGACTTGGGCTGTGACAGTTAGTTATGTTAAACAAATTATCTATTTATGCTTTATTGTCTCTCATTTGGTAATCAAATTCGTAAGCTTTGGCTCAACGCTTAGAGACAACATTTTTTTTTATAGGTATCCACCATTTATATCTGTCAATGATATCTTTTATATCAATAGTATGCTGGACGAAACGCGTGCTTCCCTGGACATATAACCGACTTATTTGTCAAACGTGCCAAACTTTATTCAATCATCTACGTATGTACGAGTGGAGAAACAGCAACGGGCCCCATAATCTACACAGGCAGACCGAACAGCTGTTACTGAGCGGCGGGTCGGCCGGTCCGGTCCCGGAGACTCGGCGACAGACAGGCGCGGCGGTCGGCGCCCGGTTGGCTCGGCCGCCCGCCTGTCAGGGAGAAGGAACAGCCACCCCCGCCCCTCCCCCGTACCCGGCGCCGGACCCCGCCCCCTTCCCCGTCTGGGTGTTGCATCATCTGACACCGTTGCTACCGCGGCGACCATCGATAATTTACCAAACTGTTACTAGCCGCGACTGTTACCAATAATATACAGCACTGTTACCACAGCGATTAGTGCTAATATTTAACCAACTGACCTGTTTCTTAATCAAACTCAAGCTGATGATAATATAGACAACACTGTTTTGGCCTTAATTGCCCATTACGATAGTGTGAGAAAAATAAGAATAAGCTAAATCACCTTAAGAACATTTATATTCGATTCAATAAGCCAAAATTGGCTAAAAATGCTAACATTTTTCTCAGGGCTTATAACATGTTCCTCTAAATTACCGGCTCGTGGGCGCTCTGGACTATCTGGTAGCGTGATAATTACAGTAATTTGTGTTAAACAGCGCCTCAGTGGACGGGCGGGACGGTGTCGCTGGCTGGCACACCTCCAGGGTTTAGTGGATGGCCCGGTTCTGGTTAAGTCCGACTACTAAGCTTCCTCGATTGTGCACGCATAAGCCAAGAGAAGCAATTTGCTATGCTTCAGTTAACTACATCTCATATGCTTCAATATAGCCACAAACACATTCGCTTGACACCCATACCCCGCAACAGTCACCCTTGCCCGTATAACAATAAGTATCTGCCAGTACTCACAGCCAGTCCCTGTCCAGTGTCCGTTACACCAGCCAGCCCTATCCGTTTACCCGCACTGCCGGCCTGGCGCGGCGGCTGCCCTGGTCGCTCCTCGGTGGGCTGTGTGAGCCACCTGCACAGTTCCGGCACCCGGCGCGGCTATCTTCAGACTTGGCACACGCATAGAGCCACCGGCGGCCCATCAGCCGGCCAATGAGAGCGGTCCGACTGACGCACGCACACGCACACACACAGACACACATGCACTTCCGGGTCTGGTGTTACGGAACAGGTGCGCTCCTGGTTGTTTGGGATCCGTCCAGATAACGCATATGAATGTTTCGAATAACAAGCGCGTATAATGAAGAACATTTAAAACTGCACGCCATTTACTGGATGAAAGACGAACACTGGGCTCACGCCAAGTACACCATACATTCCAACGACTGATGCAGTGACACACTGACACAAAGCTCGTCACGTCCGGATCCAAGAGGCCAAAAGGCCTTCCTAAATTCCGCATTTTATAAGTATAAGTATAAGTAAGTATGAAAGACACAATAAACGTTGACAAACCAGAATAAATCTTGTAAGATTTGTTATTCATTTATGAATTTTATTCGCTACGTCCTTTTGGTTCTTGGCAACATTTTGTGACATTCTTGCTAATGCATGGTGGCTCCAAAGTCCTTAAGTCAGGAAACATGTAAAGTAAAGGGTTTTGATGAATATAAGCGTAAGCTAGAGCAAATTGACCAAGTATAGCTGCATCCACTGCCGTTCCACTGCCCACAGTCACTCACCAGTTGCCGCAGACGATGGTCTCTGTATCGCCCATGGTGGTGCGCGGGTGACCCTCTGTCAGCTCTCTGTCCCCTCAGGTGAGTCCCGGTCCCGAGCCCGCTCGCCCCTGCCCCGGCCACTCGGCGTCTGACAGGGCGCCGCCCGCACCGCGCCCGGCCGCTCCGACCCACCCGACCCCGAAAATAGCCCTCCGGCGGCAGCGGCCGGCCACTGTCATGGCTCGGTCATCGGCTGGGCTGGCCGACCGGCGACAAAGGGGACAGTTTACTGACCAGTCTGGGAGAGAGAGAGAGAGAGACCATTTATTCAATAACAAACATATGAATATAACAAATAAAGTATGCAATTGGCGCAAAAGTGCTACGCACTTAAATCATGGCGCCGCTTGCTAAACGAGAAGTACTTAACGTATTTAGCAACAATAATAATGATGAAACACAATGAAACAAGAAGAACGGAATAAAAACATTTATGTTGCAAAACATGTCAAAGTGATCGTCGATCGACCGGACCGCCCAAGCCCGGTAACGCTCCACGACCCCGGCGGCACTGCAAGGCTGCCCCGCACCGCGCCCACTCGTCCGACCACGGTAGTGGTGAGGATTGGGACTGGGATGTTGTATTTTATAAGCGATGGGTATGGATGATGAAGGATTGGACAGCGGTGGCAACCACACGGCTCTCCTCACGACTCAGGTCTGTACCGTGGATAAGGATGTCGAGTTGTTTGGAGGAAGGGAGAGTGGAAAAGTCAGTGCGGATGACGGGCGACACGGTGTTGTAAAGAATGTTTCGCTGAGTATGATAAAGTGGACAGGAAAGTAGGAAATGTTTTGTGTTCTCAGAATTATAGCCGCAAGTGCAAGAGGGTGAATTAGCTTGTTGTGTGGAGAAAAGATGAGCATTAAGTTTTGAAGTATTCAGTCGTAGTTTTGTGTGTAAAATGTTGCCTGTTTTTGTGCCTAGGAAATAATACAGAGGTGGACGGGGTTGTGTAATCAGTTCTTTTAGGTGTTTTTTTAAAGGTAAAGTAGTTATTGTTTGTGCGTAGATGTTCGGGCAATGTGTTCCAGAGGCATGTAGAGGATGGGACGAAGGATCGGTGATAGGATGTGGTTCTGGCCAATGGTATTGTTTGAGCTGAAATATTTCGTAAAGTTCGTGTTGTGTTTTGCTGTCTTGTGTTAGGAATAATGGTCTTAATAAATTCGGGAACTATAGGATTGAATATTAATTTGTGATAAAACTGAAGTTTGTGGATTTTCCGTCTGTCGGTCAAAGAAGTCCATCCTAGTTCTCGTCGCAGTCCGTTAGTCGATGTCCGAAGTCCAGTCCCAGTGATCAGTCGTGCTGCTCTGTTTTGTGCTTTTTCTAGTCGCATGCCGTCAGTCGTTGTGATGTGTCCGTCGTAAGTGATGTCACAATAGTCGAGGAAAGGTTGAACGTAAGTAATATAGAGAGATAGAAGCATTCCTTTAGGTATGTGTTTTGCTATTGGGTATAAAGGGCCCATAGAACGATTAAATTTTAGAAGGACGTCATTAATGTGTGTGTGAAAGCGTAGATCTGTGGATAGTGTGAGGCCGAGATGTTTATGGTCATTTACTATTGGAATGGGGTTACCGCCGAAAGTAAGGGTTGGTCGATTAGTTTGTTGTCGATGTGAGAAAGTTTGTTGTGTGGTTTTCGTTGCATTGAATGTTATAGCCCATGTTTGTCCGTAGTTGTGTATGATGTCTAGGTCTTTCTGTAGTGTCGTTTGTGCGTCCTGAAAGTTGTCAGTTGGAGAGTAAGACGAGTATAAAGAACAGTCATCGGCATAAAAAAGCATTTTGTTTGTGGTTTTGTCACATAGTCCGTTTAAATATAAAATCGCCAGAAGTGGCCCTAAAACCGATCCTTGCGGTACCCCAGCGTCAAGTGTCAGTGTCTGTGATGTAATATTATTAATGTCAACTGTCTGCTGTCGGTCCGTCAGATAAGATTCAAGCCACGTCAGTAAGTTGTCCGTTATTCCAAACTCCTTTTTACACTTAATAAGAAGACCCTTGTGCCAAATCTTTTCAAAATATCGAGAAATGTCTAAGTATATTGTGGTGAAGTCGCGTCCGTTGTCGAGAGATTTGTACAGTAAGTCTGTCATGTATGTAAGTTGCAGTTGAGTGTTGTGTCCTGGTCGGTATCCACTTTGTCTGTCGGTTAGAAGCGAAAATTCAGTAATGTGTTGATATATATGAGCGAATATAATTTTTCTCAAAAACTTTTGATATGCACGGAAGTAAACTGATTGGGCGATAATTATTTAATTCAGACGGAGTTCCCTTTCGCTTAAATATTGGTCGAACTTTAGCCTTTTTCCAAGATGTGGGGTATATTCCGGTGGTGAGAGATTTGTTAAAAAGTTGTGTCAAAGGTTCGTAAATCAGTAATGCTGTCATTTTTAAAATTTTCGTAGGCAATCTGTCTGAACCACAAGCTTTATTAGCGTCTAAGCTGTTCAGGGTTCGAAGGACTTCACCAGGGGTGATGTCAATGCTGCTGAGAGTGGGTACTGGTTCAGTGTTTCTTGCTGTGTATGTTTGAAGCTGTGCAATGTGTGCGTTTGTGATGTCAAGTTGTGTTTGTGAGGCAAAGTATGTATTCAGCATGGTGGCTTTGTCAGTGTCAGTTGTCGCTGTTGTGCCATCGTGTTGTATGAGTGTCGGTATGGAATGGTTTTGTTTATGACCTGTTATGTCTCTTAAAATTTTATGATATTTGTGAGGGTCGTGTTTGTTCTGAAGTAGAAGTGATACTTTATTTTTTACATGTTCGTCGTAAAGTTGTCTATTCAAATTTGTCACGAAGTTGCGTTGGGTTTTCCATTTTACCCACGCTTGTTTGTCGGTTTTTCGTTTTCGGGCAGCATTAAATAAACGTTCACGTTTCCTAATTTCCTTCAAAAGTTCTGGTGTCACCCAAGGTTTGTCATGTCTTCGTTTGCTTTGTTTTATCGGTATGCACTCTTTGGCTGCGTCAATTATACGGTTAGTAAAATCAGTCGCTGCGTCATCAGTGTCCTTGTTAAGAATTGTTGTCCAGTCTGTTTGTTGTAAAATGTGTGTTAATTTATCGGCGTCTGTATTTGCATAGTCCCAGTACTCGGTTACATATTTGTCATCATTCCTTTCTCCCTGGATTGATAGCGTCACAAATACAGGAAAGTGGTCAAGTGTTGAAAATGAAGAGAGAAGTCCGCTATCAATGATAAATTTAGTATTGGATGTAAAAAAGAGGTCTCGTAGGTTGTATGTGTCATTTTCAATGCGCGTAGGTTGGTCGATGAGTTGCGTTAGTCCAATGGTGTCAGTTGCGTCTCTTAATTTTCGGTCGAAAGCTGTCAGTCCACTATGTTGATAGGTATCTGGAGGGAGGAATAGGTTGCCAACATTTAAGTCGCCTGTCAATAATACATTTTGGGAGTAGAGATGTGCACGAGTCACACTGTCGGTTAGTCTGTCTATAAACTCTTCTTGTCGATGTGCTGTAATATTGGGTGGGAGATAGATTGAGCACAGTAAAAATGTAGAGTCTTTTGTTTTTATTTTTATCCAAATCTACTCTTCACCAGGCAATTCGAGTGAGGAAATCCTGGAAAATGTAAGTGAGCTGTGAATGTATACTGCCGTGCCTCCTCCGTGTCTGTCTCTGTGTCTTGTAATGGGTGGATGAAAATTGTCAATAGTATAAAGGTTCGGGTTAATTGAGTCGTCCAATTTAGTTTCAGTGAGTGCGAGAATTGTGATTTTATTAACGTCGACAAAATTTGTTAGCTCTTGGACCTTGCCAGTGGCCGTTATACTGTTTATATTTACATGGGCTATCGTAATATTATTCGATAATTTCTTGTTATTTATTGGCCCAGGGTTCGATTCAATTCCTCCGATAATCAAAAGAATACGCATGTCTGGAGGATAATTAAATAGTTTAAATGATGCATGATTTGACACAGAATCGGGAGAGAATTGGGTAAGGTTGAAGCGGGTTTTGGGAAGCGTTGGGGGAGAGGAGAGGAGGGGAGAGGCGGCCTGAGCGTGTGCTAGAGGGCGGCGGGGCGTCCACCGCGGTCCGGACGAAAGAGAGGAGGAGCAAACGTACAGAGATACACTATGCAATTGGGTCAGGGGATCAATGAAGCTGACGGAGAACAAAGTAGTATAACAACGTTTCAGAGAAAGAAAGGGAAAATAGGACCGGGATGAGGGATGTTCCGCAGTCGGACGGTGGCCCGGCGCAGGGACAAAAGTCACAGGTGGGGCGGGCCGAGCGCCCGGGTCGTTGGGCGGGCGGCCAATCGCGAAGCTCGCAAGTAGTTGGAATAGATATATGATAAACTAGTATGCAGATACAACCAAATCATAAATAAATATACGGGGAACAAAAATACAGCGGTCGAGGACTTAACGCACTCGTTATCAATCACGGACATCAAAATCATCGAACGGACACAGTCGTTATCAATCAATGACTAAACCAATCAATCGACCTGTCATCGAAACCAGACACCTCGACACAAAATAAGAGGGAAAAACACACTCTTCAACCTACCATCTGAGTTAACTGAAATTAACTGGGTCAAACTGACCGAAAAACAGACACGAAGCGAGTTACTTGCCGCAGCACTCGGAATAACTTACTAACTACATATCATCCGGGTAAGTATATTGATATAGAAGCGCCCTGAGCGGGCGACCTGACGCTCAGTGAAAGCAGTGGACATCAACAGTCAAGTTCAAGTACCGCGGCACTTCACAACATTCATTGTTTACTTTTTCTTTACTTTGTCTGCTCGGGTTTTGCGGGTTTTACCGACCCGCTTCCCGTGCTTACCTCCAGCGGCGGCAGTCTCACCGTCGTCCGTTACCGGCTGGGACGGCTCAGCGGCATCGCTCAGCGAAGTCGACGGCGTCCCCATGGACTCCGGAGCGGGCGAAGCAGGTGATGCCTCCAGCTCGGGCGACTCGGTCGACGTCTCCTCACTCGATTCGACCGCGTCAGTCGCGGCTCCTGGCTCACCTACCGTCGCCGGTGCAGCCTCAGCAGACACCTCAGACACTGATGGTTGCGCGCTCGTCTCGATCATTTCACTCGCGGCCGGGGCAGTCGCGGCTCCAGCCCCGGCTACTGGCACGTCCGGCCGGACGGCTGCAGCCACGGGCGAGCGAGCGGCCGCGCTCACCGGCACCGGCGCGGGGCTGACTGACCCGGTCACGGCCGCGTCACCCTCCGCCGGCCGGCGCGCAGCGGCGGGTTCAGGCACCCGCGCGATGGGGGCACGCCCCGCTCCCGGTGCAGGTGCGGCGGCGACTCCGGTCTGTTGAAGAGCGCTCCGGATGTCTGGGTCGTCTCCGACGACATCTCGGAGGCCGGTGAGTGAGTTGATCTTCGTCGTCGGTCCACCTTCCCTCGTGCGTACCTTTATCACACAGTTGTTTGTCCAAGCCGAGTGCAGCTTGCCTTTTCTGCGCAGCTGACGAGCTACGAAGAGGATGAGCTGGTTCCTCTTCGTCAGGTTCTCGGCGATGTATGTGTTCGCCAGGACTTGCTGCGTCAGGATCGGGTGCTGCTGCACTCTCCCGGCCCTCAGGTTCGTCCTGGCCTCCAGCAGCTCCTGGCGCTTGTTGAACGCCACAAACTTGGCGATTATCTGTCGCGGTCTGTCTTGTCTCGGCGGACCGACCCTGTGCGAGCGGTCCAGATCCGCCACTGTCACGGTGACCCCGGCGGCCTTGGCTAGGTCAATCACCAGATCGTCGGTGCTCTCCCGCGCAGACTCGGGCAGGCCGGTGATCATGAGCGAATTCCGCCGGGAATACTGCTCGAGGCTGTCGACGTCGTTCTGAGCGGCAGACAGCTGGGCTCGGAGCTGCTCGATCTCCCGGTCACGAGTCTGGAGGGCCTCCGCCACACACTGGCTGATGATCGGCGCCAGCAGCTTCTCGCGGAGACGAGCAATAAAGCCCTCATCTTCAAAGCACTGGGCGACAGAGTTTTTAATATCGTCCTGATGCATAGCTATAAGCGAGCTATGCGACTGACCACCCGCCACCAATCACTCGCTATCCACGGCTGGCAGCTCTCGCCAGACCACTATCACCGCGCGGAGCACAGCACTGAGCGGTCGGGGTCGTGACCTCGCGCGGGGCCGCGGCAGCGCTCCGACCCGGGCGGCGGTCAGTCGCAGACTGGGACCGCGACAAAGGGGACAGTTTACTGACCAGTCTGACCCGGCGACAGAGGAGACAGTTTACCGGTCTGACCCAAGAACCAAGGGGACAGATTACTGACCGGTTTGGGACCGCAATAAAGGGGACGGTTTACTGACCGACCGACGACCAAGGGACAGTTTGTTATGTTTTGGTTCGTTTCAAGTGAAAGAGCACACAATTAATGGCGATTTATTTACTGCGATACGTTCAGGCCGAAAAAATGTCCGAGAAGATAACAAGTATGGCGAGCGCCGCGCCTAGTCGCCCGCGCCAGCTCTGCCGCTCGGCGCGCAGTCAGCTGGCGGCGGCAGAGGCGCTCACAGGCATGTAGCCGGGGCGGCCAGCGGTGGCGGCGGCAGGGGCGCGCGCAGGCGCGGCCAGCAGCCGTGCGGGGGTTGGACCATAACACAACACCTCCCCCCCAAGACGATCACATCGTCTTCACTTCAAAGCGCCACAGCGGACCCTCCGGGGTCCGGGCGCACAAGGCCACCGCAGCGCGGTGCAAACGGCGGCGCCTGCGCTCTCTTCCGCGGCGTCTCGGGCGCTTCTTGCAGCGGACGCGCCCGCCGTCGCGCGGGGAGGTCCGCGGCAGGCGTCGCTCCGGTGTCGGTGGCGGCCACGGGTCGCGGTCAGCGGCGGCTCTGGTCACCCCTGGACTCGGGGCCACGAGCGGCGGCAGACGCGAGTCGCACTCCGTATCCCGCTCAGCGAGCATAGCTGCGACGGCAGCTGCGTGAAGCGGGTCCTCATCCACCACCTCGACCGAGTGGAGGGTGGTGTCACCGAGGTTCGTGTCACCGCGCCGATCGGACTTGTCACCGGCGGACACGCATCCCTGCGGCGTACGGAGGAGCGCGGCGGCGTGAGCCGCCACCATTTGTGCGGGCGGGTCTCCGTCCCCACTCCGTACTGGCAGGCCTCCCGCCGGCGGCGGCGAGGCTCCGTAGGCGTCAGCCAGCTCGGTAGGCTGCGCCGCATGACTACAGCCGGCTTGGCCGGTGCCCGCCGGCGGCGGCGACTCGGCGGTGCTGGCGGCTGGGCCTCCATCCGTGTTTCGAGTTGGCATGCCTCCCGCCGGCGGCGGCGAGGCTCCGTAGACATCAGTAGTCTCACTCAGCTCGATGGGCTGTGCCGCACAACAGTCGGCTTGGCTGGTGTCCCCCGGCAGCGGCGACACGGCGTAGCCGGCGGCTGTACCTCCGTCCCTGGTCCGCATGGGTAGGCCTCCCGCCGGCGGCGGCGAGGCTCCGTAAGCTGCAGCCGGCCTGGTAGGCTGCGCCGCGGTACACCCGGTCCGGACGGTGTCCGCCGGCGGCGACGACACAGCGGTGCCGGCAGCTACGCCTCGGCCCGTGCTCAGCGTTTGTAGGCCTCCCGCCGGCGGCGGCGAGGCTCCGTAAGCTACAGCCGCTGCATCCGGGCCTGCAGGCTGCACCGCAGTGGCCCCGGGTTGGCCCGTGTCCGCCGGCGGCGGCAACACGGCGTCACCAGCGGCTTCGTTTCCGTGGCTGGTCCGCGTTGGAAGGCTTCCCGTCGGCGACGGCGAAGCTCCGTGGGCGTCAGCCGGCTCTGTAGGCTGCGCCGCGGTACATCCAGCTCGGTCCGTGTCCGCCTGCGGCGGTGACACGCCGGGGGCTGCCTCCATGGTCTGTGCCGGCCAGCCTCCCGCCGGCGGCGGGCAGGCTCCGCGCGCGCCAGCCGGCTCGGTGGGCTGCGCCGCGGTACGGCCGGTGCGGTCCGTGTCCGCCTGCGGCGGTGACACGCCGGGGGCTGCCTCCATGGTCTGCGCCGGCCAGCCTCCCGCCGGCGGCGGGCAGGCTCCGCGCGCGCCAGCCGGCTCGGTGGGCTGCGCCGCGGTACGGCCGGCTCCTCGGCCCGTGTCTGCCGGCGGCACCGACACGGCGGCGCCGGTGGCTACCGATGGGCCTCCCGCCGGCGGCGGCGAGGCTCCGTGCACTCGGTCCGTGCTCCAAGTTGGGATGCCTCCCGCCGGCGGCGGCGAGGCTCCGTAGGCGTCCGTAGCTCCGTCCGGCTCTGTGGGCTGCGCTGCAGTACTCCCGGTGCGGCCCGTGTCCGCCTGCGGCGGCAACACGGCGGTGCCGGCGGCTACCGTTACTGGCGCCACCACCGGCGAGTCGCGTACTCTCGTCACTGCAGAGGTCGCCACTGGACGATCGGCCGCGGCGGTGGCCCTCTCGTGGCACACTACCTCAAAATGTCCTGGTTCGCCACACGCACGACAGATGGCGCCAGCGGCGCGACACGTGTCTCCGCCGGCGTGCTGGCGACGGCCACAGGTAGGGCAACGCTCAAGAAACTGACGATTGGTGGCGGCGGCGGCATGGGCGACACTCGGCCGACTGCGGTCCCTCTTGTAGGCCGACAGGTGGGCCACGAAATGTCCCTTGGTGCCGCAGAGGTCTGGGCACGTGACACGGGCACCCCACGTTGCCCCCACTGTCACGGCGTGTCTGAGCGTCGACTCAGAGTCCTCCAGCCTGCTCACCGCTCCTGTCTCACTGTCGCGCACACTGCACTCGGCACGGGCCTTGCACGTCGAGGCCGACTTCGCTTGCGGGGCCGGAGTCGCCGACGCCGGCAGGCAGACAGTCCGGCGGGCGGCGGCAGCTGGTCCAACGGATCCATCAGCGCCTCGCTCAGCCCCCGACTCTGACACTCCGGCCGTCGTGCCCGTCCCGGTCCCGGCGGAGGGCTCTCTGTACAGCAGCCTCTCCAAACGCTCCAGGCGCTTGTCGGCCTCGGCGGCTCTCTCCGTCTGCCTCTCCAGCAGCGCCGTCAGTTCTTGAATCAAAATTTTCTTCATCGCGCTGTAAGCTGCTCAGTCACGTAATTACAAAACCGACCGCGCCATGTTATGTTTTGGTTCGTTTCAAGTGAAAGAGCACACAATTAATGGGAAACGCGATTTATTTACTGCGATACGTTCAGGCCGAAAAAATGTCCGAGAAGATAACAAGTATGGCGAGCGCCGCGCCTAGTCGCCCGCGCCAGCTCTGCCGCTCGGCGCGCAGTCAGCTGGCGGCGGCAGAGGCGCTCACAGGCATGTAGCCGGGGCGGCCAGCGGTGGCGGCGGCAGGGGCGCGCGCAGGCGCGGCCAGCAGCCGTGCGGGGGTTGGACCATAACACAACACAGTTAACCGACCAGTCTGGGACCGCGACAAAGGGGACAGTTTACCGGTCTGGCCCAGGGACAAGGGGGACGGTTTACTGACCGGTCTGACCCATGAGCGGCAAAGGGGCGGGACGGTGCTGTGAGGTCATACCCATCTCAGGCGAGTCGCATGACAAAGAGGCGGTCCCCCATAAGCATTATCGAGTAAACTGGCGGCTTGACAGTCACTGCCACTGCAGCATTGCATATCTGCATAGTGAGATAGCCGCTTCATTTCACAAATGGACGCCATGTCTACTGCAGCAAATACTTGGCTGTTGATTGTTGAAAGAAGACTAAGACTTTTGACGACAAAGTCAAACTTCAAAGTCTGGATTTTTGGGTCTGCTTGCATCTGTTTTTATCGCATCGTTCCACAGCACCATTTTTATGTTGAGTCTGTGGTCTGCTCCAGAACATGTCTCAAAATCTCATTTTTGTGACATTGCGATGTTTCGAATTGCGCTCCATTTTAAATCACTGCACGTCTCGCCGTCCGTTTGACAGACCGAGCCGCCCGAGCTCTCCCTTCTGGCGACATGTGTAGGTGGAGCGAACGGACGGAGATGGATCAGATGGCGCTGTGTTCGCTCCGGCACTGACCAGCGATCGCACAGACCTCAATACGGTGACAAGTGACGATGTAGCCGCATCGCATCTTACTGTAGCGATGAACGCATTTGCCGATATTGAGTGTTATGGCTTTTGTGACTCAGTGGTTTTGATTAAAAAGCGTTCTTGCCAGATAAAGGGAGAAAAGAAACTGCTTCCTTATCCAACAGCTAATTTTTCAAAGAGGTAATTGATTTACCTAGCTGGAAGGTAAAAGCTTACTTTGCTGAGAAAACTTTGTTGATAGAATTAATCCAGCGTACGCTTGAAATCTAGAGAGTTTATCTCAACACTTTCTTAATTGAAACCACCCGATTCTATAAAACCGTTTCATTCATGTGGACGATAAAGGCTCGAGCCAAACAGCCGAGTAGCCGATTGAGAAGTTTTATCACCGGCATTATCCATATTTGATTTACGGTAAACAAAAGTGATTTATCTGTTTGCCGATAGAGTTGATGTATATTTATGTAAAATTAATTGTTCTGTTCTGTTGGAAAATAATGGTCTTGAGTCATTGACTTCTCAGTTGTACGTACGTACAGCTTTCGATCCGTTGGCCAGGCTTACCTAATACCTATGCTTTTGATGGTTAGGCGCTGGCTATTGACTACCCATTGAATTTGATAACATATGAAATGAATCCGCTAGCATTTATGATATTCATGTGCGCTTATTATTGGCATTTACTATTATTGGCAGCACAAGCTAGGCATTGGCAGCACAAGCACAAGTTACGCCTGTGATGTAGGCTGTGCCGCACCGCATTGCTGCGATTCAGCTCAACAGATGCCAGCATACGCTACGGCTGTGATGCATGCTGCACCGCAATGTCGCGCCTGGAACGAAGGCTGTAGTGCATCACATAGCCTTCCATCTCCGCTCAACAGATGGCAGCACATGTCACGCCTGGAACATAGACTGTACCGCAATACATAGCTTTCAGTTCCGCTCAATAGATGGCAGCACACGCTACGCCTGGAATGTATGCTGTACCGCATTACATATTCGTCAGCTCCGCTCAACAGATGGCAGCACACGTCGCGCCTGGAGCATATGCTGTACCGCATCACACGTTTTCCTCAGGCCTGGCGCAACGCGTCGAAAATGTCATAGATACCGCTCCAGACACCGGCCCTCCCCGCTGACCATTCCCCATTATCTGTCCTCTGGGACGGTTGCCGACCCTGATCATCCCCATTATCCTTCCTCTGGGTCCACCGCCGACCCGTATCGGCCCTCCATTCTCCGTCTGCCGCGTGGGCCGTGGTGGGGGACGTGACCGGTTCGCGCGGCACTGGGTGGGATTTCTGAGTGGTCGGCGGCGGTCGGCAGCACGCTCCACAGGTATACCTGACGCTGGCGGCGGTCGTTAGAGACGACACAGCAGTGCCACCCGAGGGCCATCTCCGCGCCGGTCGAGAGGCGACGGAGAGCGCCGAAATGGCTCGGCACGGGGAGAGAAACCGGCCGCGACCGCCGCCGGCGTCCAGCGTTCACCCCGCCAGACCGCTGCCGCAAACATTAATCTTTTCATCGATTGGGTCCCCGGTCTAATGTATTACGTCTATAAAGTGCAGACCGGGGGGGGGGAGTGTCGCCGAGCGGGCAGACGACATCCATTGCGGGAGTCGATATACCTGATGTGAGACTCGATCTGTCGCCGCGACCCGCCATTATCGGAGAAGGAGAAGGGAGGAGAGCGTTCTCCAACAGACAATCCCACTGATGTTCGACGATAAGGAAATATATAACTGCACCGGCGCGGCGGAGACGATTGACGAATGACGCAGGGTGGATGGTGTTCACTGTTCCTAAGCGCTATTCGTTCATTTCATAATACAAATTGAAAACGTATGTGAATATGGCCTACGCATGGCCTAAGTGAGTGCCATCTGTTGCCTCTGGTATCTTTTTAGTTCATCCCCAACAGTTCGTCGGCTGATTGATGTTGCTCTCACCCCTCTCAGTGTCCCCTCTCTCAATCTCCCTCTCTCCTTCCCTAGCCATCTCCAATACCCAAAGAGCGTCTACTACCTACACGGCCGGGGACCTGTTCGGGCCACCGGCCGCGGCGGCGATTCAATCTAGTCGCCGGCCGGTCCGTCTAATGCGGTATGATTTATGAGCCGCGCCGACGGGCCAATTTGGCCCTGATGGCGCTCTGTTCCGCATAGAGGGCCAGTATCGGCCGCGACGCGCGGAATATCTGCGTCCGCACCGCCGGCCGCGCGTCCATTCCGCGTGTATTAGAGAACAGAGGCGCGCCGACTGCCGGGACAGAGATATCTGAGCGGCCAATAGAACGGACAAACGGCTCATTGTCACAGCCGCAGGCGGCCTGCAGTAGATAGTCGGCCTTATGGAATCAATCTGCGGCCGCTTAATTCATCGCTCCGGGCAACAGCTGCGTTTGTGGTGAGACATTTAGTACACATGTCACTTTCTGGGGCTCTCAGGAGAGTTATAAGTTGTGTGCAAGGGAAACAAAATGTTCTAAACCATCTGCAGGAGAATGAAGAAATGTATTTGCTGCGCGCGACCAACGGTGGTGAGCGGCAAAGCTTTTCTCTGTCCGCGGGCGCAAACTGTTCTAAACCATCTGCAGGGGAATGAAGAAAAGAAGTTAAGCGGTTATTTTGAATCGAGAGAGTAGGATGCAGTAGATACTGGAAGTACAGTACAGTAAGATACTGCATCTCCACATCTTTCTCTTTTCCTCTTTCTCTCTCTTTCTCATTCCTCTCTCTCTCTCTCTCTCTCTCTCTCTCTCTCTCTCTCTCTCTCTCTCTCTCTCTCTCTCTCTCTCTCTCTCTCTCTCTCTCTCTCTCTCTCTCTCTCTCTCTCTCTCTCTCTCTCTCTCTCTCTCTCTCTCTCTCTCTCTCGTCGTTCATTCATGTCTTGCATGCATGCCAAAACTCCAAAAATAGCCGTCCATAGCGACAATATTTGCCCTGATGGGATCGCCAAATCGATTTGGCACGGGCTATCGGCTCCAAATTAGCCTTGTTCGGCCGCCCGAGAAATTTATGGTAATGTCCAGATGATCGACGTGATGGATTCATAATCGGCCATGATGACATCATCAGAGGACGCCATCTTGCGTCATCTGAGGGCCCGGCCGGCTGCCTTTCCTCCCAGGGGAGTGCTGGATTATGCACGGCCCGCAGATTTGGCCGGAGAGACGGTCCATAGACTGGCCCAGATAGAGGCGGAGGTCGCAGTCGCCGACAGCTGCACTCTTTCAGGCGGCAGGAAAAGCGGCTTCGGTGGCGAGAGGCTCATCGAAATGCAGCTCATACCAGACGACTGAATGGAATCGCCGGTATTTGATTCTCTGAGATCAAATATCCGCTGGATAGGCGCCAATGGGCTGGGTGGCGGTTCAGTGGTTTGAATGAACCATTATATTCTGCTCTCGACTGTCTGGTCTTGCGTGTCATATTTGTGTAGGCAATTCGACACAATTAATGGTCGATACCCAAGCACCAATACCCAAACGATTAACCTCAAACGCCTTCTTACTCAGGCTTATTGTATTATCTTAGCACAGGAGGGAAGATTCAAGCTTTCGGTGTTTGAGTTGCCGATGTAATTATACGGAACATTCCCTTCGCGACGTTTGGATTACAGACACAACGTGCTATATCTTATTCATTTTAGCATTGCGAATGGCAGTAATTTTACCTGCTTGCATCATTTGCCCTTTCCTTCCAGCCACCAGTCCACTGTGTCTCCGATGTTCCTGTTTTCAGCCTCATATGTTTCAGCCTGTTCAGTCTCCAGTCGTTGTGTGCTATTGAGTCGCAGCCTGCTGTTGTGTCATGTTGTATCCTCCCTCCATTAAACGGTCCAGTCGGCGTGTGCTGATATATCTGACAGCGGCTGCAGCTAACCACTCAGCAGCGGCCAGCAAGCGTATCTAACCGTTCAGCGGCGACACTGTCACGCGTCGGCTGGGCTTTCTCATTCGATTGGGTGGAAACGTGCCAGGCATAGCTGTCGTTCCGAAATTGACTTGCCAATGAAGACTTACCGGATCAAAGCCTCGGCCCAACAAGCTGATGTCTGGCAAAAACGTTCCGTGAATTGGATCCAGCGAATACTGAATTAGATTCGGAGAATGCTGAATGTTGATGCTCTCGGGCGGGTGATGGCGTTTATTCATCGCCTTTGTCACCGAACAAAGCCATTTTGGTGACAAAGCTGCTGCATTGAAAAGTTTCCTTCGGCAAACAAATTTCCGTATTCAAATTTATTTGATGCAGCCGCTGTAAAACGCTTAAGATAATTTGCATAAAAGTGCACAATAAGTTATGGGCACATTTCTTATTCGACATCGACAAGACAATGTCCTAATGACTGGGTAAGGTGTTAGACAATTGTAGCGTATTTGGTCCGTACACTGTACCTTGTGTGTTTGTGGAAGAATAAGGGCAGCCTGTAGGTATTTACCGTTACCCCCTGAGTCTGGGAATAGATTGACGACTGGACCCATGTGCTTATAGTCGCACCTCCTGTGTCTGTACTGATAGGAGGAGTGAGACAGTCCGTACCGGTACCCCCCCCCCCCGACTATGTAGTCGCACCCCTGTCCTTCCCGCAGGGGTGAGACAGTCGGACCGGCACCCCCTGTGTCTCCGCCGGCAGGGGTGAGACAGTCGTGCCGGCACCCCCTGTGTCTCCGGCAGGGGTGAAACAGTCGGACCGGCACCCCCTGTGTCTCCGGCAGGGGTGAGACAGTCGGACCGGCACCCCCTGTGTCTCCGGCAGGGGTGAGACAGTCGGACCGGACCGGCACCCCCTGTGTCTCCGCCGGCAGGGGTGAGACAGTCGTGCCGGCACCCCCTGTGTCTCCAGCAGGGGGGAGACAGTCGGACCGGCACCCCCTGTGTCTCCAGCAGGGGGGAGACAGTCGGACCGGTACCCCCTGTGTCTCCGGCAGGGGTGAGACAGTCGGACCGGCACCCCCTGTGTCTCCGGCAGGGGTGAGACAGTCGGACCGGTGCCGTCGGCCGGCGCGCAGGAAGCGGCCTCACTCGCTGGCCGGAACCGCCGCCGGCCGGCCGCGCAGAGCCCGTCCGGCGCGTCGGAGAGCGCTGCTGCCTGTGCAGGGGGTCAGGGCCGCCGCCTGGAGCAGTCCGAACGCTGCCGCGCCGGAGAGCACGGACAACTCTGGGGGACGGAGCACCACCCAGGGGCAGACGGGACCGTGAGAGGACAGAGACAGGGAGAGCGTGAGAGGACAGAGACAGGCGGGATGCGTGCTGGGACTGAGGTTTCCAGTGGCGGTGCGACTGAAGCTGCAGGACAGACCGCGTGGCGCCTCGGCCGGTCGGAGGAGGACTGCTGATATCTTCCAACCGCCGACGGTGAAGAACAGGTAATGTGTTTTAAGATTAACGAGTCGTGGACACGCAGACTAATCACTGTATGTTAAACGGCACCCGTTAGAGTGACGTTTTTGTGATTATATGCCTAATTGACATGGTTGTCATTAACTAAGGTCACAATGGTGTCCTGTGACGTTTGCCCTGACATTTGCAAATGACTGACAAATGTCACAGTCTCTGAACCGTGGTGACAATTAAATGTCAGCATGTGACCTGTTCTTATTTTTATTGATCAAAGGATTTTGAATGGCTGTATTTCGGGATCTGACACTGGATCGGGAACATGACCTTTCAATACCGTTGAGCTTCCCAAACGTCTGGTGTAACCGTCTGATAGGGGTCTCCAGTCTGGCCATTTGCTGCTAATAGGGAGGTTCGGTGCCCAGTTTCGGCACTGATTGGCTGTTGGTGGCGAGGTTTTCGGTACTAACAGGCTGTGGTCTCTCAGCGGAGCTCGGGTCCTGCGCGGCTGGCTGTAGTTATATACGGGAGGGTGGGCTGACAGAGGGTCAGTCGGGTCGGCGTCCATTGGCTCCGTGTTATCGTGACAGAGATGGAGGCGGTCCCGCGGCCGTGTCGACAGTTACGATATCATCTGCCCCCGGTGGGCGGCAGCGGCGGTCAATACTGAGCACCGGCGCGGACGGAGAGACTGTCCACGACAGAGACCCTGCTAATAGCTGAGACACTGTCCACGACAGAGACACTACTACACCTTTTTTCATTGCGAGTCGGCATAGATTCAATTGACCGTAACTATAGGCGGCCCAGTTCGGTAAATGAGCATTGTGTTAGACTTACTTTGGACTGTACGACAGTTTTCATTTCGTTAGTTTATCCGCTGTTTATTTTCGAACGGTGTCACAGTATATATCGACAAGGGCATTTGATATCGACACTGACAATAGATTTAGTCTTAGTTCACTCAATTTAGTCGCTTCTCGATTGAATTAGGCAATACAAAATGGATTTCGTTAATGGATAATTTGATTTTTATTTGCATTTGATTTTTTTGTAGGACAATGAAAATATGAAACATGTTTTGTTTTGTTGATAAACTATGCTGAAGTAGCAAACTGACCACGTGGCGTATCTATATCATTTACACTTGAACCTCTACTGGTTCCCGGTAGGCTAGGTGACCTCAAGCCAGGTCAGTGTGCTTGCTTCATTCGGTATCAAGATGCCGAGACGCCGCCATTCCGTTTGTGCCGCGGACCGCGAGCGAATCATCCAAGCGTACCGTGATGGCAACGATTACGTCGCTGTGGCCCGCCAGTTGAGCGTAAAGAGGACGACCGCCTGGTCCATCGTGGCAAAGTGGATGCGTATTCGCCGTTCTTGAACCCCATTGATAACTGTTTCTCTGTCTACAAAGCAGACCTGAAGCAGCGTCTTGGACAGGTGCAGGGTATACGCTGGACGATCGCGGCACGGCTCTGGCGGCAGGACACCGTGGCATCGGAACGTGGAGGAGCGCCATCCTGGAGGAGCTGGCGGATCAAGCGATGGCTGCCATCACCCAGGAGAAGGTGGCAGCTGGTTATCAACACGCCAGCGCGTTCATCGGCGCCTGTCTGGCCAGAGAGGACACCTGGGCCGAGTGACCGCACCGGCGCGGCGACAACTGGCGGCGGCGGAGTGGTCGGTTATGTGCACTGATTGTGCTGCTTGTGTTCATTGTTATTGCAGTGTCACGTAATGTTTTTTATGTGGCATGGCCATTGGCCATACACAAATGAAAGTTTGTTTATCATGTTGCTTTTTTACCAGAGGCATTTCAAGCTGATGACCCATTACTGTGGATTAAATTGATTCGTTAACTGCTTGTATTTATTTGTTTTAAAATGTTGAAGTACACACACATAAATAAAGTTCTACTTGTATTGAAACCAAATTGTGTTGTATCGTGCAATGAGACTAAAAAGCAATTCTATGGTGTTTTATGAACGTGATAACAATCCATTATCTGCGTATATTCGTAGAGACAGGCCGCGAGGACAATCAAACCAAATTCAGTTATGGGTATGTCGATTATGAACGCTCAACTCATACATATTGATTATATGTATACGATGAAGTTTGATATAATCGTAAACGAAATTAAAAGACCTTTGTCAAAATTGATTTGTTCTAGCGCCGCCCCTTCGTTTCAGTGGCGGCCTCGGTCGTCCGCTCGCGAACCCGGTGCGACACTAGGGACTCAACGGGCAGTCTGTATTCTATCAACGCGCGGTCGTACACGCACACCTGCTTCCGCGGCCGGCGGCCGGCGACTGCCTTTCAAGGCCAGCTGGCTGATCGGCGGCGGCTGGCCGCCGCAAGGGCGCGCTCAGCTCCGCTTCCGGGGGGGGGGGCGGTATCACGACACCACACCTCACCCCCCGTCACTAGATCACAAACACCGATCTAACCGCCAAAGATGTGAAACATAAACACAATGAACGCGTGATCTCCGGCGATCTCCAGTCTAACAGGACAGGACAGAAAGACGCGAATCGAACAAAGACGCGAATCGAACAATCGAGAATCGAATCGAATCGAATCGAACACACGCTATAGTTCTTCAATGTAGCGCCTCGGAGGAGCCGCTCGGCGCGTCGAGTGACGCGGCACAGTTAACTCAGCGTGGCGATCCGCTCGACCCGCTGGTCCCGCCGTCACTCCAGGCCGCGCCGCGGCCGACTCGTTCAGCGCCGCGCGCTCTGCTGTCGTCCCATCTCGGGTCGGTCCGCGGCTGGGCTCCTCTGCCGCCGTTCCGTCCCGGGACCCACCGGCGCTGTCCGCTGCGGGCGCAGCACCGGTCCAGTGTGCCGCCCCGGCGCCGGCTGACCTCCCGGCTGCGGCGCCGTCCGTGCCCGCTGCAGCTCTGGCCTCAGGTGAGTCCGACGCTGCGGCTCCCGCCGGCCTCTCGGCTGCTGTGCCGGAAGGCCGCTCCGCTCCAGCGCCGATCACGCGAGCCCGCTCCGGCTGAGAAGCACCGTTGCTCCGGCTGATCGCGCCGCTGCTGCTGACGCCGCTGCCCTCCCCTCCGTCTCGACCGACGGAGGGCGGCCAGTAGCGATCGGACGCGAGTGCTGCCGCGTCCGCTCTGCCGCGGTCCTCGGCAGGCGCCGTGCTGTCAGCGGCGGCCGACAACAGCTGATCACAGTGCCGTGACCACGACCCGCCTCTACCGACGTCGACTTCGTAGGAAACGGGCCCAGTGCGTGTGACGATCCGACCGCGCACCCACTTCTGTGGCCCGGAGTAGCAGCGAACCCAGACGTCGGCGCCGACCGCAAACGCTCTGGCGCGTCCGCCGGCTGCCGTCTGCTGTCGCTCCGCGCTGTCCCGCAGCGCGTCCTCGGCGGTCGGAACGAGCAGATTCAGCCGCGTGCGGATGTTGCGGCCCAACAGCACCTCCGCTGGGGTCCGTCCCGTGCTGGCATGCGGTGTGGCCCTGTACGCCATCAGAACTCGGGCGAGCGCCAGTTCCATGCCTCCGCTGTCGTCTGCTGCCAGAGTCGCCTTCAGTGAGTTTTTTAGCGAGCCGACCGCTCGCTCCGCCATCCCATTAGACGATGGGTGATGGGGCGCCACTCTGACATGTCGGATCCCGTTAGAGCTGGCGAACTGGGCGAATTCCTGGCTCGTGAACTGTGGGCCATTGTCCGTTACCAGCACCAGCGGTAGTCCGAGACGAGCAAAAACCGTCCTCATCACCGCTACGGTCCGCTCGGACGTGGTCGTCTTCATTGGGATCATTTCAGCCCACTTGGAGAAACTATCCACCATCACCAGGAACCAGGTGCCCTTCAGAGGTCCGGCAAAATCGGCATGCACCCGCTGCCAGGGTCCCTGAGCGGGTTCCCAGGGGTGCCGCTCCGCGTGCGGCGGCGCCGCTCGCTTCGACTCGCAGGCTGGACAGCCCCGAGCGAGCGCCTCCAGTTCAGCGTCCAGCCCCGGCCACCAGACAAACCGACGAGCAAGTTGCTTCATCTTCGTGCAGCCGCTGTGTCCCTCGTGTAGCTGCTGCTTCACACGATCTTGCAAAGCCCTCGGCACCACCACACGGCCGCCCCAGAGCACGCAGTCTGCGTCCGTCGACAGCTCGTCCGCTCGATGCTTGTACGGCGTCAGCTCGGCGTCCATCATCCCCGGCCAGCCGGACCGCACCGCAGCCAGTACGCGACCCAGCACCGGATCCGTGCGCGTGGCCGCTGCGATAGCCCTGGCCGAGAGGCATGGTCCCTGCTCCTGCACGACGAACATGACGCCTCCTCCGCCGTACTCAGCCTCTTCCTCCGCCGCCTCCCGCTCCTCCGCCGGACTGCTCACCGGCAGACGGGACAGCGTGTCCGCCGCTCTCATGTCTCCGGAGCGCCGCAGCTCCACTTCATACTGATACGCCGCCAGTTGAAGCGCGTACCGCTGCATACGAGCTGCCGCGAGGGTGGGCAGATCCCTGTCCGGGCTGACGATCCGCGACAGCGTGCGGTTGTCCACTACCAGGGTGAACCGCCTGCCCATCAGGTACTGGTGGAAGCGCCGTATTCCGAATGACACGGCCGCAGCTTCCTTCTCTACCTGCGCGTACTTCCGCTCAGTCTGCGTTAGAGTACGAGACGCGTACTGTACCGGCTTCTCCAGTCCATCAGCCGTCACCTGCATCAGTACCGCGCCGAGTCCCGTCTCACTGGCGTCCGTCACCAGCCGCACCGGTCGGTCAGGATCGAACCGCACCAGCACTGGGGCTGATGACAGCATTGTCTTCACCTTCTTCACTGCCGCCGCGCACTGCTCCGTCCACTGCCACTTCACTCCTTTCTTTAGCAGCGCATACAAAGGTGTTAGTACGGTAGCCAGTCCCGGCAGGATCCGCTGATAGTAGCTCACCGTGCCGATCAGCGACTTCAGCGCCTGCTGGTTCACCGGGTCTGGCGCCTGCAGGATCGACTCCGTCTTCCCTGCCAGCGGACGGAGCGCGTCCGCCGACAGACGCCACCCGAGGTAGGTCACCTCCGGCACATTGAAGCTGCACTTCTCTCGCCTCAGGCGGATGCCGTTCTCCTCCATCCTAGTCAGGGTCGCGTCCAGCCGTTCCAGCAGCTCCTCCTCCGTGTCAGCCCACACCAGCACATCGTCCATGTAGCTGACAGTGCCGGGCAGTCCCGCCGTGATCTGATCCATCACGGACTGGTACAGTGCCCCACAGACAGAGATGCCATACGGCAGTCTGTTCATCCTGTAATCACCTCTGTGTGTCGTCACCGTGGTCGCATTCTTGCTGTTCTCGTCCAATTCCACCTGCAGATAGGCGCTCCTGCAGTCCAGCTTTGCAAACCGTTTCCCCCGGACGCCGGAGAACAGCTCATCGGCCGTCCGCATCGGGTACTTGGTCTGCTCCAGCTGAGGGTTGACAGTCAGCCTGTAGTCTGCGCAGATGCGGACGCCATTCTGCGTCGGGATGACCACCAGCGGTGTCCCCCAGCCGCTCCCTGGTGGCACCTTCTCTGCCACGCCCTGCTCCTCCCACCGGTCCAGTTCGCGGTCCACCGCCTCCTGCAGGGCGAACGGCACCGGACGCGCCCGTCGGTACACCGGCTTGGCGTCCGACTTCAGCCGCAGTCCCACCTTGATCGGGATGCGTCCCAGCTCCTCGTTGAAGACCGCCGAGTGCCTCTCCAGCACGCCTTCGAGCGTCCGCGCCGGCTGCACGCGGCATACCCGAGCCGGTGACGTCATTAGATCAAGCGCCTGCAGCCACTCGCGTCCCATCAGCGGGCGGTGGGGTCCAAAACCGGTCACCACCAGCCGCAGACGGGTCGCGGATCTGTCCGACGCCGTGACACTGACCAGCGCCTCCCCTCTCAAGGGAATGACCTGACCTGTGAACGAGGTCAGGCGTAGGTCACACGGGTCCAGCAGCTGCAGAAGCCCCCGCTGCCGCGCTGTCTCCGCGCTCACCAGCGACACCGGGCTCCCCGTGTCCACGACCATGGCCAGCTGCTGGCCGTTCACCGTCACCGTCTTCATTTCCGGCTCCGCGGCGCTGGCTTCGACTGTGTTCACCAGCCACGCGTCGCCGTCGCCGTCCGTCTGCTCCTCCTCCGCAGCCACCAGCCGCACCCGCCGCTGCGGACATGCCGCCTTCAGGTGCCCGGTGGAGCCACACTTAAAGCACCGCCGCTGCCTGACCGGGCCGTCACTGCTCGTCCTGTCCGGCGCGCCAGCCTGACCTCGTGCGCCGGTCGTTCCCACGCGCCCGCCGCTGACCGCTTGGCCAGCTGGACGGTGGCTGTCGCGCGCACGGTGGCTGTCGCGTGCACGCGGCACGGCTCCGGCCGCTGGACAGTCGCGCTGCCAATGTCCGGTCGACCCGCACCGGAAACAGGCGCCTGGGTGCCCAGCCGGCCGGCCGGTCTCCGGTCGCTGCGACAGCCGCAGCGCCTGAACTGTGTCCGCGGCCATCGCTGCCGGCGCTGGCACTCCCCCCAGCTGAGCCGTCAAATCCAGCACGTCCTGATGCGCGCGAGCCGTCTTCCTGATGTCCTGAAGGGTCAGGTCGGTTCCCTTCAGAGCTGCCTCCCGGACCAGCCTCCGCTGCAGCTCGCCACTGCTGCCCAGAACGCAGCGGTCTCGCAGCTGCTGGTCGATTTCCGCTGTCGTATATCCACAACGCATCACCTGAGTGCGCAGCCTGCCCAGGAAACCCTCCAGGTTCTCATCAGCCTCCATTGTCATTTTCTCAAATTTTCCCCGCTCTGCCACAACATTTCTTACCGGAACCAGGTATCGAGTCAGTTTCCCTTTCAGACGGACGAACTCGTCGACCTGACCATCCTCCGTCTCGTCGGGCAGGGACTCGCTTATGTCCGCTATATCTGGGCCAACCAGATGCAGCAACATTGCGCATTGTCGTGCCGTTCCTTGTACGTTGACAGCCACCATGTAACGTTCCAGCCCTCGCAACCATTTTTCAAAATCGCTGCCCGGCTGGTACGGTGCCGCCGCCATCGGCTGCATTCCCAGCAGCTCCATCCCGCTGCCGGGTGCCGAACAGCTGATCGTCCGCCGCGGCCGCCGGACCAGGCCCAACGAACCGAGCCTGAGCGGTTACCGCGCGCTTCCCCGGCCAACCAGCGGACTCGTCGCAGCCAGCACCTCCGGACGGCTTACTTCCGCTCACCTGAGCCAATCAGCGGGCCCGACACAGCCAGCTGATCCGGTCGACCAATCAGAGGCTTCAGTGTCAGCCGCTATCGCCAGGCTCACTTCCGCGCCGAATGCGCCGCACAAAATCGGGAGAAATAAAAATAACGGCCCTACTGGCGAGCGAAATGCAATGCAGGCAGAAACAAAAAGTACTAGCTACTACACTAAGCACTAAGCACTCCGTTACAAAACACTTCCCTCCGGCTCCGTTAGCACGCCCCCGCGACGTACATAACGTTACAACATGGCCGCCGCCGACCAGCCCGGCGCCCATCAATCACCGTGACCGCCGGCATCCCCGTGCTTACACCACACGCCTCGGCTCCGTCACTGACTGTCCAGTTCGCTTGCCGGATCACCGCCACTCGTTTACCCGAGCGCTGCCGACTCACCGCGAACTCCGGCCCGTAGAACTCCCCGAGCCGCCGCCATTTTCCGGTCTTGAAATCCACACTTCGCTTCCAGCCTCCCATCTCATCCTCGTCGCCAAGTTTGTTCTAGCGCCGCCCCTTCGTTTCAGTGGCGGCCTCGGTCGTCCGCTCGCGAACCCGGTGCGACACTAGGGACTCAACGGGCAGTCTGTATTCTATCAACGCGCGGTCGTACACGCACACCTGCTTCCGCGGCCGGCGGCCGGCGACTGCCTTTCAAGGCCAGCTGGCTGATCGGCGGCGGCTGGCCGCCGCAAGGGCGCGCTCAGCTCCGCTTCCGGGGGGGGGGGGGGCGGTATCACGACACCACATGATTCACGCCGGTCTATATCAGATGGACGTTGTCATATTCAGTGCGCTATGTCTAAATCCACTGAACAGTGTCGAAGTTGTGTACACTGCCTATTTTCAATGCCCCTTATCGTGAAGGCGCGTTGTGTCGATGAGAGGCGCGCAAATGTCGAAAGACCACGCCTGTTGCCGGCTTAAATGAAAGAAGTCTATATGACCTGCACAGATGCCGACTCGCAATGAAAAAAGGTGTAGTAGCTGAGACACTGTCCACGACAGAGACAGCGTCAGAGAGACGACAGAGACATGACATAGAAACGGAAAAGAGACGATGTTATGAAAGAGCTACGACATTATGACAGAGACACTGCTCATGACAGAGACACGTCAGAGATGGCAGAGACATGAAAGAAACATGACAGATACATGGCAGAAATACAACAAAGACGTAGCAGATGCATGACAGAGACAAGGGATTATTGCAGAGAGACGGGTTCATGACAGATAAATTTCCCACGGCGAAGACATTACAGACATGCAGATGAAAATAAGATAGACATATGAGGCTCTGTGCGCCACAGAGGCATTTCCCAAGACAAGAATACAATAGCGCCGTCCACCGACTTCTGTCACGTACAGAGAAACGGCACCACGGCGGAGATACTAATGAGCGATGACGGACGATACACTGGCAGACAGAGCGTTAACAGCGACAGACAGCGCGGCCGGTATAACAGGCGGCCCCCGGCTCCGCGGCTGGCAGACTATAAAACTGACAGCATCAGAGAACAATCAGACAGGCAGTCGACGGTCGATATATGGTCCGACTGTAATACGCATTTACGTGCTCCTGTTTCAAGGGAGGCATCCTTATGCTGATGTTGACAGGTCATCAGTATGTAGGCATATCTGTCGTCATAGAATATTAACTCGGAATGACGGAGCTACTCTATTTGACTCTATGCTAGTAACTAATATGCTTGACTATAAGCGGTTTAGTGTATATTTTTCTGAAATAGAAAAATTAAATGGAGCAATAACGCATCCGAAGGGATATTTCATAAATATGTTTAGGTAACTATGTTAATTTTCACGGATGCGACGCTGCAGCGCACATTAAATCAATGCTCCTTATGTCATGACAAATTTAGGCTGTTCGGACGGGGAAGCCGGAAGGAATAGCGTTAGCTCTCCATTACCTAGCTATGGGCTTCGGTAACGGCTCGTCGGCCGGGCTGTTTGATAAAATTAGACGGGATACACGGCGGTGAGCTCATTTGCAGGTAACGGAGCGACCGGCTAACGGAGCGCCGGTGTCTGCCGCGATGGGAGCCCGGTCTCGGGGGATATTACCGGAGCACACAGGGAGAGGCGGCCGTATCGGGGAGTCTGCCGGTCGGGAACGGGCGACTGGCCGCACAGTGCAGCGGTATAGCACAGCCGTGCGGCGCATCAGCAGCCGTGTAGCGAAGCATTATGGCCTATTACCACAGCCGTTTATGTATTTATGCATAACGAGGCCGATTCGAGCAGCTGCACACAGAAAAATATTAACACCGTTAGCGGTGTAATTGCACAGTGCATATCTGAGCACTTGAGGAAAGTTAATTTAGTCCCTTCCCCGCTTAAATTACTCGCGCTTCTAAATGAACACCAGGAAGAAGGTAATAGAACACTGTTAGGAGGGTTGGGTGTTTTGCTACATGTAGTAAAACACCCAACCCTCCTAACAGTGTTCTATTACCTTCTTCCTGGTGTTCATTTAGAAGCGCGAGTAATTTAACCCTCGCCGGCCGAGGGGGGGGGGGCGGGTGCCGCCCCCCCATAGGGTTTTTTCGCGATAGCTCCGAACACGCTAGCGATAGAGAGCTGAAACTTGGCATACCTGACCTTTGATCCAAGCCGCATCTTTTGACACCAACCGCATTTTTGGGTCAGGTCAGGTCACTGACCTATGACGTCATAAGTGAACCTCTGCACGGTCTTCAGATGTCGCAACTTCGCAACGCCCTCACTGCCAGAGGAGATGTCACAGGGAAATGAAACTTGCAGGATCTAGTATCCATTATGAGTCCCACAACTTGTATATCTCGGATTTTTCCTAAAGGTCATATGAGGTCAGGTCATTTTCGTGACCTCACCATTATAAGTCAATGGGGAAAAATTCAAACTGCGATTCTGGCGCCGGGAACGATCTCCAACTATCTCAAGCACACAGAATCGTGATTTGATGCACTCCTTGCAAGGTTAGATGCGTCACTTTTGCAATGTTGACCTTGCGTGACGTCATTTATGACGTCATCAAGGTCAAATTAGTTTTTCGTCAATAACTCTTGATCAAATTGAGCTAGCGAGTCGGAAAAGGCACCAATGGACTCAGGAAGGTCTGCCGAATCGAATGATATGCGACATGACCTCTTTCGACCAACTTCGTGACCTGGGGGTGCTGACCTGACCTTGACCTGAGGTCAACACCCCAAGTTGACCTGACCCGGACAAAAAGTATATCATTCGACGCGCCTGAGCGAGGCGAACACGATGCTGCCAAAATCGGCGCTCTGCGGCCGTTTTTTACGAAGTTATTCACCAAAAACTGAACCGTACCCTGGGGCACTTGACCTGACCTCAGAGGTCACCGGTTGACCTAGGACCTTAAAATCGGGTACCAATCTCTGCGTCTCGTAACGGCGCACACGCTCGTTTTTTCCGCGACGCGCTAGCTCCACAAGGGGCGAAACGGCGAGGGGGGGGTCGTACCCGCCCCCCCCCCCCTCGGCCGGCGCGTATGTAGAAAACCAATAGGTCCGGCGAGGGTTAAGCGGGGAAGGGACTAAATTAACTTTCCTCAAGTGCTCAGATATGTACTGTGCAATTACACCGCTAACGGTGTCAATATTTTTCTGTGTGTGGGTATCATACCCGTGTATCGTAGCAACGCTCCAAACGCTCCCAATCCGGCCAACTAATTATAATGGGCGCGAGATTAAACGCCTGCGGCCACTGCGATGTAGAGGCGTGTTTACAGCCGGGGCAGCGCCTGGCACCTCCGGGGCGGGAGCTCTGTCAGGTGTGAGGCTGGGTCTAAATGAGGGGCGAAGTTCCGTCAGTCAGGGCTGGGAGCTCTGTCTGGTAGTAGAGACAAATACCTAAAAGATATCTTTAGAAGAATCGTCGCAAATAATTGCCGAAATATTCCAATTATTCGAAAAGAAGATACAAAGTGGCGTAACTATGAGTAAACCTGAAATTTTGAAGCTGTTCGTAAACATAATTCACAACCTTTCTGACATATGGCGTGCGAGTCCATTTTATATTTGGCTGACCTTCAAAGTGTTCTCGTAAATGGATCCGGTGCAAAGTGATATTTTACTACGCAACTCTTGGAGTCATAAACCGGGCAAGGTAGCCCGCCACTCAAACTTTTCAAATTTCGATTCGTGAATGATGCTGAAATATGTCAATAAATTGCCTCCATGAAACCTAAAAACACTTATGACACTTATAACTCCGTTAAACCTATTAAACACTTATAATATTGCACACCAGTTCCTAAACACTTCCAGCAAACATTTTTGAGTAATGGAAACAGCGGCAAATGAAATGATGATAAAGAATTTCAGCATGGCCGACTGTAGAATACCTAAATGATTGTTGTCATCAACATCGGTAACGGTTCAATCAAAATTATTTCTCTGATGTGCCTAATTCGGCCCGTTTCTGCACCTGATGCGTTCCATTCTGTCAGCCACAACACCGCCTTTCCATACAGCCTGCAGCGGCGTGGCGCTCTGTAATCTAATGTTCTGGTCAAATTGAAACGCCTCCGTTTCACATCGCGCCGCTACCGCAGCCCGGTGGCTGGCTGGCTGATATCAGCGAATGCCGCTGAACGCCGATCTGTCAGCGACGATCAAACCACTCGATAGGCTCCGCCTGTGACGAGTGCCGACCAGACTTTCCGCTTATCTAAATTTGCCGGCGAATGACACGAACCGGTGCTGCCTGCAGATCCAATGAACTCTCGATGAGCGTTTCCATTTAGTTCAGACCGCAAAGCATCGGTGCCGCTGGATGTGATAAATCCATCGCTGTAAATTAAATCAAACGAGCAAAACATACGTATGCTTAATTTGGGCAACGAGTAAAATAAAATAAATAAGAGAAGACTGAACAAAGCTGAGAGAATGCAGCAACATCTGCTCTGTTCGTATAATCAACTTTCTACGCATTTGTTTACAAAAGAGGTGACAAGTTTCACTTTTTGCGATCCTTTGTAACGTAAATCAGCATCTAACACATTTATTTTCGTGTCGGCCGCATCTCTGCCGACCCTCGATAAGGGGATTATCGTTGGTCTGAGGAGCTTCCGCCCTCATCGACGCTGCGTGGCTGCGTGCCTCGTCCCGGGATTAGATTACCGGAGTGTCGGCCGATGGTAATGATGAGAGTCAGCGGAGAGGCACCGCTGACCAATCAGACCAGCCGACGCATAATTTAACAGCGGACTATGTATGACTATTAAAGTCATATGTTGACACAAAATTACACGGTGAGGCGTACCATGCGATCCCTGATCCTTGTATGACAATCATGATACCTTCGATCAAGAATACATTTCATTTTGCCATGGTTGAGCAATTTTGCCTGCACCCTTTGACAAACCAAGTTATTGACATGTTTCCAGATCATCAGTGTAACCAGTGCAATGTGCTGCCGAATCCCCCTATCCGGCGCATTGGACGTTGTATGCGCCGACGAACAGTGGCGGGCTTCCCGGCGAGTTAGCGGCGCGGCCACGGCTTTCCGCTTCATTACCGACTCTCTATCGACTCTTGTTTGTGTCCGCAGGGCCGGCCGGAGGCGGTGATTGACCGTGACGAGCCGAGGGCGCTCCACCGCGGCTGGAGGAGCGACGAGAGGAGCAGTTGTGCCACGACGAGAGCAGCAGTTATACCGCGACAGCAGTAGGTAATGGCTCGTCGCGATGAGAGATTTTGGTAGAGAGAGAGAGCAGCACACAGTTACATCGCCTAGAAAGAACAGCTGTACTTCAAGAGGACGAGCAGTTCGTTACGACATCGGAGAAACGCCCAGTCGAGAAGGAGAAGAGGAGTGATCGAGGAGGAGAGGTTGAGGAGGAGAGGAGAAGAGGAAGAGAGGAGCAGAGCAGTGTTACCGTGCCGGCACAGGTGTCGTGCTGTGATAAAGGAGCGCTCGAAATGTTGCCGTCTATTATGCGGTCGCCGGCGCTGCTGCCGGTGCTGCTGCCTGCTCTGACTCTATCTCTGGTCTCCGGGGTGGGTCGGTCGGGCGGCGTGTGTCCGTACAGCGGCTCGGTGGCCGACTGCGCCGCTCGGAACCTCACCTCCCCTCCGTCCGGTCTGTCCCAGAACACCACCGAGCTGCTGCTGCAGCACAACCGGCTGGGGCGGCTCGACTTTGGCCGGCTCGGCCTGCTGCAGCGGCTGGAGCTGCTCAACTGCAGCGGGTCCGGCCTGAGAGCCATCAGCGGCAGCGGCGCCGGCCTGCCCAGTCTGCAGCGGCTCGACCTCAGCGGGAACCTGCTCTCCGCCGTCTCGGCCAACACGTTCCGCAGTTTCACGGCGCTGCGCCAGCTGGACCTGTCGCGGAACCGGATCGGCAGCGTGGCCGACGCCGGCCTGGTGCTGCCGCGGCTCACCGAGCTCGATCTGTCGCACAACCTGCTCACGGCGCTCACCCGGTACACGCTGATCGACCTCACCGAGCTGCAGTCGGTGGATCTCTCACACAACCTGCTGCTGAGGGTGGCGGGCGGCGCGTTCGCCGGCGCCCGCAACTTCTCTCGTCTGGACCTGTCCTCCAACCGGCTGAGTCGGCTGCACGTGGCTGCGCTCCGTGGACTGCACGTGCAGACACTGGATCTGTCCGATAATATGTTCCGGAATCTGCCGACTGAGGCGCTGAAGGCGGTGAAATTTGCCGGGGTGCTGGAGCTGAGCGGTAACCCGGTGGAGCGGCTCGGCACCCGCGCTCTTCACAAGGTGAGCGCGCGTCAGGTGCAGCTCAGCCGGGCGGCCCCACTGCGGCGCGTGGCGCGTCACGCGGTGGACGACTGTCCACTGCTGGAGCGACTGACGCTCTCCGACAATCCGCGGCTCGACTTTGTCCAGCCGGAGATGGCCCGGCGGGTGCCCCGACTGCGCCACCTGGATCTCTCCGGGAACGGTCTGCTGACGCTGCACCCGGCCGCCGTGCCCGACTCCGTGCAGCGGCTGGACCTGCGCCGGAACCCTCTGCGCTGCGACTGCACGCTGCGCTGGCTGGTCGGAGGCCAGAGGCAGCTCACGGCTGCGGTGGGAGACGTCTGCGCGCCGGCCGGCCTGAGCGCGCTCCCACCGCGCTGCGCCCCGCACGTGCTGCCTCTGTTCGCGGAGAACCGGACAGAGCGGCTCGGCGAGTCGGCCCGCTTCCTGTGCTCGGGCGGCGGCGTGCCGGCGGCCAGCCTGCTGTGGACGCTGCCCGCGGGCGGCGGCCTGTCGGAGGGCCAGTGCGCAGGTCGGGTGTGTCACGAGAGGGGCCGGCTCACTGTCCGCTACCTTCACACCAACGACAGCGGCCGCTACACGTGCGCTGCGTCCAACGCCCTGGGCCAGTCTCACCGTTCGGTGACACTCGCCGTGCGCAGTCCGCGGGTCGTCCTCGAGCCCGTCTCCGTGACCTCCACCTTCGTCACTGTGTCCTGGAGCGTGACTGGCGGCGCTGCCGTGCTGCTCGGTCAGCGCCGCGCCACCGACACCAACACCACCCACTTCAGCGCGCACAGCCTGGGCCTGCAGGCGCAGAGTTTCACCTTCAGCCAGCTGGCCCCGGGCACCGAGTACACCTTCTCAGTGGCGCTGCAACGCGCCGAGTTCGTCATCCCGCTGAAGGCACTGACGGTGACCACCAGGCGCGCCGGGTTCCTGCACATGCGCGGCCGGCGCAGAAACTACACTACCGTCATCGCCATGGCGGTGCCGGCCACGCTCATCGTGCTCACCTGTCTGGGCGTGTGGGTGCGCAAGCTGCACCACTGGCGCCGCCACAGGAGGCACCTGACGCTGCAGCAGCTGGCGCGAGGCGGCGGCGGCGGAGGCGGCGTGCTGCCCAGCGTCTCCAACACCTCCGACATGGCTCTGCTGAACCACGCGGCGGCCGTGCACGCCAGCGAGCAGCGCGCCGAGGGGCCCGAGCCGCTGCTCGAGACGGCCGACGTGGGCTGTCTCAGCCAGTCCACGGACGAACTGGTGCCCACCTCCGCCGGGCGAGCAGCCGGGGCCGGGGGCTCGTCCACGGACGAACTGGTACCCGCCTCCGCCGGGCGAGCCGCCGGGGCCGGGGGCTCGAGCGTGGAGAGGGACGCGGCACAGGCCCCGAGCTTGAAGTCTGAGAGGGACGGTGCGCCGACTGGTTCGTGCGCAGTGATTTCAGTAGGCACTCGGCAGGAAAACAGAGCGTCCGCGCCGCCTGTGGCGAGTGATGTGGTAGGGAGAATCTGACTGCGTTGAGGTTGGTACATGCGTGTGTGTTTCTGCGCGAGCGTTCTTCCTTGCTGACCCAGTGATGCTACTGTACAAAGACGTCGCCCCTAGTTTTCCTGGAGAGACTAGCGAGGGAGCGGTGATGAGGTAACCGCTGGTCTGCGGACGGTAGGTGGTTCCGCACAAATAATATGTGTTGTTTGTTGACGTCGGTCATAAAATACAGTTTAACAAATGGATGGTTTCATCGATCGACACCGAAAACAACTGAGGTTTAAAAGAGGCCCATTCGAGTAATTGAGAGAAGTGCGCCGGTGTGTTTTTAGAGACGGGCCTTCAATCGACGTCTCAGACGCAAAGGACTTAGTCTTATTAAAGTTGGCATTAGCTGCCGTTCACAGCATGATTGCTATTTTTTTATTTCATAAATAAATCATTGCAATATTTTCGTAAATTATTTGCACGCAAAATGGTTCAAGCTATTCGTAATAAGGCACCAAATAACAATTGATAATTTGTCCAGAGGTCTGCTAGAGCCGTAAAGCTGCTCATATATCACGAACTCAGTTGACTGTAATTAAACAGAAATAACAATTTCCCATTATTGTGGTCGATTTAGCGTTCAAGCAAAGCCGAGTAGAAAGTAGCAATGCTTGTTTAAAGCTGACAGCAGCCGTGCATTTTGCTGTCATGTGATCAGCACGGCCACCCAAAAGGATGGCCTGTCATAAAAACGGGTGGTCTGGAACCGTGCAGCCAAGAACTGAGACCCTATCATAGAATCCACTGAAACATACAGCAGAAGCAGCAGCAGCGGTAGAACCAGCAGCACTGCCGTCCCGCCACCGTATGTCGACCAGTCGGCCTGCAACTGACGCCTACGACCTCTCTGTATTCACGGGGCGAGCTGGCTGGGGCTCGGTTCAGCGACCGAATACTCCCAGTTGGCAATATTCACCCCATTCCGAGCCAGTAATTCGGCACCGGTACCGTATGCGCTGCTGCAATAGTGGCCTGTGGGATTTGCCAAATTTATATAGCGCTACCAGCATAAGAAGTGAGAGAGTTATGAACCTCATGAAGCTAATGTGATATCAGTTATTATCTTATGCCAAAAGTAATGAAGTAGCAAACAGAAAACCTTTGGAACGGTCATAATGGAGTGTTGTTTAACCCGCGCGGGGCTGGGGGGGGGTAAATTTTACCCCCCTCGCGAATTTTTGCGATATCTCAAAAACGGCGGCGCGCAGCGCCGCCAAACTTTCAGTACCTTTTCTAACATCAATTTGACACGTTCCCTGAAAATTTGAGCGAAATCCGTCGAAATTTTTTTGAGAAATTGACGTTTTAGTGACGTCATGTTCGCCATTTTCGCCTCAAAAACGGCAAAAGTTCAAACGCCGCTAACATCTTCATTTTTAAGGAAATCAAGACGTAACAAAAAAGGTTATACGTAATTTTACTTTGTCTATCAAATGGCTATCTCGGTTTTTTGAAAATTTTGGATTTTGGCCTAAATTTTTTCAAAAAAACTGACTTTTTTGGGAAAATCATTATAAAATCCAAAATTTTGAGTCTATCGAAAAAACGGAATATATGTCAGAGACGTGGTCTATGTGCACCTACATACCAAATTTTAGAAGAATCGGTTCAAAAATGTGGGAGTTATTCAAAATTTTATGACGTCACGACACACAATTTTTTTTGAAAAATGTCTTTTTTTTTGGAAGTTCTAGACCTCGTACGGAAACAAAAATAGCACCATTCGATTCGCCGTAAAAAACTGCATCAGATAGACACCTTTTTAGGCCTTAACAACCAATTTCAAAATTTGACCTCACTTGACCTGACCTTGACGTGACCTCGACCTGAAATTCATCCAGAGGTGGTCCATATCACTTATTGAGTGTGCCTATTGAATTCTATGAGTAAAATGACCCATAAAACATGTGTCGCACATGCCCTTTTCTATATTTTGTTTTTTGGTGACCTGACCTGACCTGACCTGACCTTGACCTTGACCTCTGAATGATATTGTATGCAGCGAATATTGTCTTGGTAGCCTAATAACACGTTTTGGGCGATCAGTCTCAGTCCATCACTCCATTCTTCGGCAACTACGGTGCAAGGCCGATACTGTAGAAACTTGCAATTTGTACCCTTGAACTGACCTTGACCTTGACCTCAAACTTTAAATTAAGTACATGTTTTTAGTAGTTCGTGATGAGAGCTTTCGATTGGCGTTTGAATTTTCCAAATCGGACCATTAGTTCGGGAGATAACAGGGGGGTAAAATTTACCCCCCCCCCAGCCCCGCGCGTTCGGCTGGAGACCCCAGCCCCGCGCGGGTTAAATAGCAAAAAAAAATATTATCATTGTATAATTCAGTCTCTTGGAGCATAGGTGGCGGAACAGGGAGGGCACCGGGACACCATGCCCCCCTTTGATTTTGGCATTTTAACATTAGCCCTATGGGCGTTGCACGGAAAGAATGGGACAAAAAGTCGGCAGTGCCCCCCCCCCCCCTACTTGAAGGTGTTCCGCCGTTACTGTCTTGGAGATAAGCCCGCATCCATAGCTTACAATACTAGCGGCAACAACATGATTTGGCCCAATAGCATTGATGTAGCGCGGTGTCGCAGCTCACAATGGATATAGGCAGCCTCTGCGTGCCAGCAGAGCGGACGGCATTTAATTAGCGGTAGATTAGAGAGGCCATATTCCCTCCGGCGGCGGAGCAGCGCGGCATACAGGTCCTGTTAATCACCTGATCAGCGCGGAGTGCCGCCGTCACATACCCCGGTGGTGAGAAATCTGGCCAGCGAGACGTTAATCCCCGCCAAGCTGCAAATCCTGCAGTTTGCCATGCCATGCAATACAGTTTGCCGAGAATGCGATGGCGTAATATATCGTCTAGTCAAAGAGTTAAAATGAATTTTAATATGCCTTTTAAAGTATATTTTATTGCAGGCAAGTAAAGGAAAAAGGAAAAGTGACAATTCTGACGCTCGTTAAGGAGTTCTTGCGGAAGAGCAGTGAAGCCCGGCAGTCTCACAGTCCGAGTGTCGGCGCTGAGTGTCGCTCACCACGCCCGCTGGATTACTGGGATTTGAACGGCGCAGCTCAGCCGGTCAGATAGAGCGCTTCATCGAGACCAGGATTGATGACGTCTTAGATTGAGAGATATTCTACAGCATCGGCAGATAATTAATGCCGAATGGTCAAATGTATGACAGCCGTCGATAATGCAATGCAATCAATTCATATACGATACAGACTTGAACAGTTCTGTCAGTTTTAATGCAATCAATCCATATACGATACAGACTTGAACAGTTCTGTCAGTTTTGAGTCAATTTTGAACGGCGTCCTGCGATTCATGCGAGGAGTGATTAGGTAAACCAAACTCTGCTCAGATTGACTTGCATTGTCTATTCAAGCTATAACTTATGAAGTGAGGAGTTATTTGACTAGAAAATGTCACATGTCTTTGTACTCATTCAGACTACAAAGAGCTTCGACGGAAATTTTATTTGACCGAAAGTGGCGTTCCATCACATATTATTCATCGAATTTCTGGTGGATCCTTTGATTTTGTTATCCTCTGCCACTTGAGACCCGCGGCGGAATTCAATAAGTCACCATGCATAAATCAAAACAGCCAAAGTTGTTAATCTCCGGAGTGTTTGTGAAGTCGCCTCCCGCGATGGAGGGGCGCGGCGCGTTATCAAGGAATCGCTCCGTTTTGGCGCCGGCTCTGGCCATTCGTCGTCGCTAAGGCCGATAAATCGACAGTCCCGGCGGCCCAGCGGTGGTTCCGGACCAGGGGGGGGGGTCGGGGAGTCCCTCCCCCTGCGCTCCCGGGAGAGCGGCCGAACGCCAGGTGAGGGCCCGGCCGCTCTCCGCAAAGGCCGGATTGGACCTGACAAATGGTAAGCCGACCTGGTGCTCCGAGACCAAACTCGATACGGGGCAGGCGGAGCTAAGCCTCCAGCCGTCGACGGCAGCTCGTCTCCTTATTTACCAGCGCGCGGTGTTCGGCCGGGCCGTCTCCGGTGGCCGGCTGATCTCTCTGGAGAGCGGCACGAGCAGCGTCTGACGCCGCACAATCCCCCGAGAACAGCCACGGCGGTGATCGATCTCCGCGCCGCGGCGCCCAGTCGAACGGGGCCCTTATCGGTAAGTGGCGCCCACAGCTCGGACGCCCCCCGGGTGACGCCTGTGGTCCTTTGTGCGTCTCTGTGCGTGAGGCTGTGTCTGTGATTGCGTGTATGTGTGTGACTTGTGAGACTGAGGATGTGCGAGACCTAAGTCGTTAACTTCAACAAAGCAAATCATTTCATAGTCAGTTATTTATTCGTCCCGCCAGCTCGGCTCTGTCACTCGGTTACAGCTCTGCTGTGGGAGCCCGCTGTTCACTCGGGAGCTCTGCTGTGGGAGCGTGCTGTTCACTCGGAACTCTGCTGTAGTCTATACGCTGCCGCGACGGCCCCGCTCGATGTCAGGTGGGACAGCGACCGCCACCGACTGCAGTCGTGTTTCCGGCATGGCGGTAGATTATAGCGCCGACATGGCGGGCTTCTCCTCCCTATTGGATGGATATGATTCAATCGCAAACTTCCGTCAAACTTTATTGAATTATGAGATCCTTCACCCGCGCTTTATGGAAAAGCGAGGTCATTTTGCCTCTGAAGCCCCAACCGGTTTACAGCGTTGGCTTTGAAAATACCCCGGAGGAAATTCTAATTTAAACTTGCATTTGAATATTTCCGGGTTGATCGTTTAAAGTCCGACTGGGTTGTCGCTGAGCTCGCTGAGTTCTATGCCGAGCATCACGCAAAGAGTGCGGCTGCATATCACGCTTCGCGGAACGCCCTTGTATCCAATCAATGTACCGTGTAGGTCTGCTCCGAACGTCTGCATAGCGAGATCAGATCTCCCTTCAGGCCTCCCAGTGGTGGGTTATTACCTTTCATGAACACTCACTATACCAGAGAAAGCAGATAGGACTAGGCCCTTCTGGCACTGAATGGTGACTGAGTCCTGCATCTGCGTATTACAAACCGTCTGCTGTCACCTCCGGCATTCACTCCGTCTTCCGTCTCCGCTGCCGTCCACCTTTTCCGTCTCCGTTTGCTGTCTCTGTCTCCTGTCTGCCGTCTGCCGCCTGCCGTCTCCGTCTCCGTCTCCATCTCCTGCCTGCCGTCTGCCGTCTCCGTCTCCCGGCACTTGTGTCCCGAATTCCGATCATCTGCTGCCCCCGGGGAGTGGGTAACGCAGTTAGCACGGGCTCGGGGTCAGCCGGTATCCCTGGGGAGCGAGTACGACCGGCCGTGCCCGGACTGACTGTACTCAGTCCACGTCAGCAAACAGACAGGGGCCGCGACTGCGCGACTGCCCCCCCCCCCCACACACACACACAGCATGTCAGGGGTCCGACGCCGCAGTACTCGCAATGACCGTGTATTATCAGGGG